>NW_027117462.1:27470-405094 GCF_038497645.1 Lipomyces chichibuensis | reverse complement strand
CAGTCGTATCTCACGAATTTTGCACTGCCGAATTTCTTCTTCCACCTCAACACTGCCTATGCGATCCTGAGGAACAAAGGTGTGCAAATTGGAAAGGTGGACTATCTCACTAGTTTCCGTACAGAGGCGTGAGTGTATTCGACGCACTGACATTGCAATTGCATAGCAACATAGTGACAAATTTAGATGATGTTTTTAAAAAAAGTAGTGTCGGTTAGAACTTGTTTGAAGGGTTGTGGGGTTTCCGTAATAGAATACCCTTCAATCAATCATTCGTATCCTAGAGATTTACGGGCTCTTTATATACATTGGGTGCACCTCTAATGAACCGCAACCCACTTCGGCAGTAAGAACGCAATTGTCTATAACGCTTTCAACTACTAAGACAGGATGCCTAACTAATAAAAATACCGGGTCTGACTTAGGGCACCTCTCGCTTTCAATTCCCTGATGCTCGGACTGCCATTTCCAGACTCCATTCGCAATTAACCATTTCCCATCCTGGCGCGCACCTTTCTCGATGGTGGTCTCACACCGCGGCAAAACGCAACATGGCTGTCGTCAAGGTCTCGCGCGAACAGCTTAACTCTGCAGTGCAAAATGATGGTCTCATCGTCGTTGACCATGTTGTACCCTGCATTACCTTTTGCGACATTGGGTAATCTCATGACATCTATCGCTGCCCGTCTCGGTCATGTGGCAATTTTGTCGTCGGCCGGCTTGAATCGTCGAGCAACCGGGTTCATGTCGTCCGGGTTGTAGATCCGCCTCAATATAAATTTCCCGTTGCGCTCGGTGGACCGACAGCATTGGCATCAGGCGGTGCGGGCGAACTGAGACCACAACCTCAGTGAGCTCGGCCCGATCACATACCAGAAAGGCATTGACCACCCTGACTGACTGACAGAGTGACAGGAGACGCGAGTTCCGGACGACTTCGTCCTAGTCTCTGTTGAACAAGGCTTGGGTTCCACCTAGACGCTGTTGGATAGAATCTTTTGGCTAGAGTTTGAGGCGCACAGCTCGGGCATCACCCGAAGTAATTTACCCATGAGAATATGCCACATCCTGATTTGCTCAACCAAATCCGGCTCTTATCAGATTAAAAAATTAATTAGCTTTATCTTGGGCCTTCAAAAAAAACAAGGGGAAGTCTAAAAGGAACCCGTAAGCTTATATGTCGCGACTATCACATCTTTATTGCTCAACATATCACATGCGGAGAAAGCTTCAGCGTCAATCCCCGCCTTCAAAGCCGATAGGATGTCTTTGACAATCAGATTCAGGATCTGTGCCAGACAACGGACGTATCTTTCTAAACCCCGAAACCGGATGGAAGAACCGAATTTTCTCTGGAGACTTTGATACAGCAAAGAAATCATCTTTTCGTCATTGCTTGCATTATCTTCCGTACTCGCAATTAATATGCGCTCAAGATGAAGTTCATTCAGCGTTTCCTCAGCGACTGTTGCCAAATTTTGGCCACTGTGCGATTCATGAAGTTCCTTGAAGTCCAATTCTCTCTCCGATATTGGAACGCTGGAGTAAGCCAATGACCGATTATCCCAAGAATTGGCAGGTCATTTTTGCTCGACCAAGCGTCCAGAGACATAGCAGTTGTCTGGCATGTTTTGGAGAGTTTCTCGTGCAAGTGTAAGCGCTGTGCTGCGAACTCATCGGCCAACCGTTGTTTTACAACCATACGGCTGGTAAAGAGGAGCGTGATTGCCGGAATATCACGGAAGATTGAAATGCTGTCGACTCCAGGGTTGTAAAGGGTTGTTTTTCAGCGACTATTCAACGAATGTTCGTCTCTAGAAGTTGTTGATGAGTACGTCTTTCCCTTCCGTTTATCAAAGATAATATAGTAGACTCAGGCTGTTTTGGTTCTTCCGGTTTGTTGGGAGGATCTATAGAATGCTGCTTGCGGAGATGATCAATCATGTTGCATGTAGAGGCCTGTTAAAATGATGAATATAAATTTATAAGCACAGTCAAAGTAAGTTCGATTAGAACTTTAGTGAAATGGTTGCTGGATTTTCGTAGACTGATTCACTGAATCAACTATCGCATCCAAGGTAATTACGACCTTTTATAAATACACAATAATACTAGAGAGGAAGTGATTCTTCGCATGAGGTAATTCTTTATCTCATGTGAAGATAGTCTACTCAATATGGAAAAATCACTCAGACTATTCTTCTCTTGCGTAGGATCAGTTCATATGACGTACGTAATTGTGTCAGTAATCTCGTACGAGATTGCTCACGTGTCTTACGACAACCTTAATGAAGTAATATGAGCTGGACTGTAAACGTCAATCTTCACGTTGGGTACAGGCTATTATCATCATAATGATAATACCCTTTGATTGTACCTGAGTTGCGTGTGCATAAGCTGTATTTAGCTTTGGTGGCTGAGCTCACGAGGCCACTTCGCACTCCGCTCTCTTATGATGACGTGTCACTTGTCATCGTCAACTCCCATGACGTGTCCTTCTCTTTTTTAGTTCTACTCCATATACCTTAGCATGAACTTTATAGCTTTCACATTTTACCTAGCTATTTGGTAAAGTCATAGTTGTCAATTCAACAGAGGCCTGCCGCTTTGAATCAGTGGTCCTCCACCCGCATTTTTCTCATGTTTCCTTGTCCAAGACAGCGCATCGGATCTCTCTATCCATCAACTTCCTCGTGTTGCTTTTCTTACCGATCCAGGGGTTTTGGTCACTTCGTGGATTGAGATTTCAAAAGTCCCCTTTGCCGGAGAGGTTCTTGTAGTGGAGCAATGCTGATGGAGGATTCCGTTTGAATGGTTGCCAACTCCTCTACCTGCGTCTCTGCCGACGGCTCAAACTGCTGCTGGAACCCTGATACTGATTCCGACGGAAGGATATCGTTCTCCAGAGAAATGACATTTGGAGGACTATCGAGCTGGTCTTCTGGCGAAGCCTCTTCATCGATTCCATCATTCAGCAAGAAGTAATTAGGTCTGTTTCGACGAGTGTTCATACGGTCCATATTTGACTGTTGATCTGAAGGTTGAAACTAAGTGTAGAGTACGATCTTTGGACAGCTGAGAGGATGTGGAATATTATTGAGAGGCATGAACGAATCGTCAAGGGACCTTGTGCGTTCCAATTTCTATTCCACAACATATACAGCCAATTAAAAAAGTTTCAACTAAGGATTAGCAAGTCAATTAAAACATTCTCATTACAAATGACGAAAAATCCGAGCATCAAGTGTCGCGACAGACCGAGTCTTCCTTCGGACTAAATCGACACGACAAAGCGGCTATGGCCGAACATAAAAGGACGCGTTCGCACAGTACCAAACAATCTGTTCAATATCGACCGAGAAAAGTTGTTCAGGCAGTACATGCTTACCGATAGCGCCGAAGGCAGACGAATACGAGATCATGGTCAGCAACCGGGTTTGATCAGATACTAGTTTATGCCCCACCTGCTCCGTGTATGAAACTCAAAATCGATTATTTTGACGGCTTTCGCGAATATATTGAAGGCGGATTGGCGGATACCCGCCAGACTTTCAAATGCGCATCCAAACGCGGATACATATCTCCCAACTTCAAAAAGGCAGATGAAATTTTTGGCGGATCTGCAGCCCTAGATATAATCGTCGGATATGAATGTAAATTATTATAACGACTAAGTACCTAAGTGGGTTGTTGCTACCTGATGTTGCAGTTGACTGTGTCAGAATCTGTGCGCGCGCAATAATGACAGGTGCTGCGGCCGGCATACGTGTCGCCAAAGCCATTTTCCATTTTAAGCCACAACTCACAATGCGAGCGGACTTTCTGTCAGCGTTGTTGCCCGCCACACCTTCTTATCGTAAGTTCCTCGCATTCGGCATGTGATCTCGGTCACAGCGGCTATATAGGTTTTGTGGTCATTGTCCATTTCATTTCCGATATTATAATCACCTTGGCCATTCAAGAAAATAGTACTTTATGGCTGGCAAAAGAGCCATCGGTCGAGATGTCCACTTTTACCACTTTGCAGAGCCTGAAATGGCGCTGGGTGGAATGATATTAAGTCCATCTGTAACGGAAATGAATTTTCTTTCTATGCTCGCGATCCTCATCGTTGCATCTGGTCCATATAGAGTGACATCACGAAACACCGGCGAAGACCTGGCGCCAACAGACAATTGTCTCCAGCCTGGCCATTATGACATAAGACCTTATTCTCGGAGAGGTAATGTCTCTTCACTCTGTTTGAAGCGGCCGTTGACGATGACACAGACGCGATATCTATGACAGATGAACCTTGCATAATCCGAATACTTTCAAGAACAATTACCGGCAGAGATGATGCTTTCCGAAATCAGGTCCGTGAGAGGGATGGAAAGTGCGTGATAACTGGCCTGGTCAACACTCAGGCTTATAGAGATCGTTGGACGGGTTTCGAAGCCGCCCACATCTTCCCACTCTCCAGTGAGGATTATTTTGTGCAGAGTGGCTTCATTCGGTGGATTACAAATAGAAGGGATGAGCATGATACGGGGATCAACTCAGCGCAGAATGGACTGCTCATGCAAAATAGCATCCATGCCCTGTTTGATGACTTTGGTTTCGCCGTAAATCCAGACGATGGTTATAAAATAACCTGTTTTGACGGAGATCCGTTTGGAATAGACGGGAAAATACTCGACCCTGTTTGTCGTGATCCAAGCGATGATCGGAGTGCAAGGAATGAACTCCTACGGTGGCACTTCCGGCAGGCAGTGTTGGCCAATATGAGAGGAGCCGGAGAGCCAAGTTTTGAGACAGATTTCCCGCCCGGAACTGATATGATGGGCGAGATACTCAGCGGACCGGACGCAGCGAAGCGGATGGAGGCGGAGCTTTTCTCAAGATTGAATGGGGTAACCTTAGACTGGATGCCCATGCCTCAAATGCCTACGGGAAAGGTGTAAATCGCGCTGTTCTGCAGAAGCATCGTTGGGGTTCAGTACAGCGTCAGCTACGAGTCTAGAAAAGGTAGCTAAACATATTGGCGACGGACCCAGATGGTTTCAACTATAAGGAGAAGACGATCACGAGTGGTATTGAATCACATTGAAATAATGTAAGGAATTGGCAAGTATAACATGCAGCGTTTTATTGTAATAATGTGTTAATTCGCGGTGGTAATTCATCGGGAATAGACCGACAATGCTCAAGATGAACTAGGTATAAATCGGAGAATGTAACTATATATCAGACTGCCATCTTAAACGATGAAATTACACGACTCCAGGACGCTGTGCCACAGCAAAAGAAAAAAAGGAAATTAAAAGATCGTTTATTATTCTGGAACAATATTAACCGGGGCAGAGGGTCGACGGCACGCACCGGGCCAGAAACAAAGTGTCGAGGAAGGGGACGCAGCCACTATAATCTTGAAACATCGACTAGAAGGCGAGCTCTGAAATACATTAAAAATAATATGTCATCTTGCTGAAAATTAGTGGTGGATGCGATTACGGCACCGTCAACATTTAATATTATTCGTAAAGTTAATCGCAAAGCTGAGGACTTAATCGTAAAGTAATCGTATAACTAGTCCACAAAAAATTCGTGTAGTAATCGAATAGTAATCGTATTCCTAATTAGGTATTAATAAAATTTACCTTGACAATGCGTGGAATGAGGGTTGTCTCAAAAACATACTACGAACGGACTATTGGATAGTTGTCATTTGCCCGCTTGACAACTGAGTGTTGAGCGATGACGGGCGGGATGCGAGACAGGAAGGTGTCGACATTGTCGACGAAAACTCTTGTGGACTCCATGGATCTTGGTAACTCTCTATTAGATGAACTAAAACAACTGGCCAGACAAGTGGGACAGACCCCCGCTATTTATGCTTGTCTGGCCACACAAAGAAAACAGACAAGACACACAAAGACACGAAGCCAACAAAAGTCGAAACGAGAAGAAGATGCAACCGAGAAGAATCCGAGAAGAATCCGAAACGTAACCGAAAAGATTCCGAAGAAAGGGCAACCGAGAAGAATCAAGAATCCGAGACGCAACCGAGAAGAATCCGAAGAAGAACATGGGCGACTAGAAACGACAAGAACCGACGACGTGAGAAGAACTGGATTCAGGTGAGCAAATCCAGAATTGCCATATTCTCAGGGGTGCCGGAGCTGTGCGCCACCAACTCTATCCAGCAGCGTTCAGGTGGAACCCTAACCTCGTTCAACACTGAGAAAATATGGATCCTCCGACGTGACCTCGCCGAAAGCAGGCGATTGATATGTATTATTGAACGATGGTTACGATTGAAACCATGATGAGCCGACGGTGAATAGCTTGCCAGACACGGCCCAGTCGGGCGTCGACAGCTCTGGCTCTGTTGATCTAGGACCGGAGGATTCTATCAGCCAGATTGCCTCTCAGTCTTTCTCTACTGGATTAACTGAGGAAGTCCAAGACCTTGAATCCTCACCGACTCAGACAGCCTCCAATATTTCTCAACGCACTCGTGGGACCTCGAATAGTTGGCTTTGGGAACAATTTGAAATTACATCTCTCAGCCAACAGCGGAGGCCAAAGATGCCGAAGAAGGTACGGAGTGATCAGTTAATAACTTTCAAACACTGTCGGAAGTGTAGTATCATATACAGAAAAGCCATGGCTTGCCTTTAGGCAATGATAAGGTGGACACTACTGACCAACGATCACGACCATGTGGAAACGAAAGGAGACCGCAAACACTGCAGAATTGTTCGAGAAGAATCTCATTCGTTGGGTCGTGCAGACAAAGATTACTGTCATTGGGTCTCCGGCTTTTGTCAAACTCTTCAAAAATATTCCTGGCGTAAATTTGCCAATTACCTCACATAAGACATCTCTGAGTGCGAAGTGCGGAGCGAAATGTAAGAGAGAACCATGTTGTACCCTGCATTACCTTTTGCGACATTGGGTAATCTCATGACATCTATCGCTGCCCGTCTCGGTCATGTGGCAATTTTGTCGTTGGCCGGCTTGAATCGTCGAGCACCGGGCTCATGTCGTCCGGGTTGTAGATCCGCCTCAATATAAATTTCCCGTTGCGCTCGGTGGACCGACAGCATTGGCATCAGGCGGTGCGGGCGAACTGAGACCACAATCTCAGCGAGCTCTAGGGCTGTTGACGATACGATATCGGCGACTTTTTTGGCTACGAATACTATATCTGCGAAATAAAAAGTCTGCCGATATTTATTCGTAATTTTATCGGCAGATTTTAGAGCCTGCCGATACTATATCGGCATGATCGGCTGCGATATCGGATGCGTGCCGATAAAAATCACGTGACCGTCCATATGCGTATAAGCAATAGATTAATGGGCAAAATACATCTATTAGTTAACAGTTGCACATGAAATGTCAATAGAGGTTGACGTCGTTATAAATCTGCTGCACTGCTCGGCCGTTAGGAGCTGCGAAGTTCTGATGACAGAATTTCGTGGGTTGGAAACCCTGAACCCTGTTTCTGGTCTCATCACTTTGAAACATATTATTACACAATACAGACCTACTAAAGGTCAATCGCGCGGGTAACTGATATCTCTCCTAAGTCCTATCATCTGGTGACATATTAAATACCAGCTAGTCCAAATTTAAGAAATTTCTGCCGATAACCGATATCGTCGACTATATGCCGATACAATATCGGTTAACACCAACGCCTGCCGATATTTATTCGTAATTTTATTCGCAAGATTTTGAGGCTGACGATATCGTATCGTCGCCGATATTTGCCGATACGATATCGGCAAACCGGCAAATCGTCAACAGCCCTAGCGAGCTCGGCCCGATCACATACCAGAAAGGCATCGAACACCGTGACTGACGGACAGAGTGACAGGAAACTCGAGTTCCGGACGACTATTTTTTATTTCTCCGTCGAACAAGGCTAGGGTTTCACCTAGACGCTGTCGGATAGAGTTTTTCGTCTAGAGTTTGTGGCGCAGAGCTCGGGCACCACCCCGAAGTAATTTGCCCATGAGAGTATGCCACATCCTGATTTGCTCAACCAAATCCGGCTCTTCTCAGATTAAAAAATTAATTAGCTTTATCTTGGGCTGGGCCATCAAAAAAAAAAAACAAGGGGAAGTCTAAGAGGAACCCGCAAGCTTATATGTCGCGACTAGCGATCACATCTTTATTGCTCAACATATCACATGCGGAGAAAGCTTCAGCTGCAATCCCCGCCTTCAAAGCCGATAGGATGTCTTTGACAGTCAGATTCAGGATCACGAGGTGTTACAATATTTGCCCATAAAAAAATCCCCGACGCTCCATAGAAGCTTAAGCGAGAAATCAAAGGAATTCCATAAATCGTTCCTGTGCAGTTAGACCCATGGCGGTCAGAAGTGACCGCCTGTAACGATCCCAATCAAAAGGAACATAACTATCAGGGACCCCGTAGGCAGAGGATCACAGGGGCGGCCATTTTCAATCAAGCACTAAATATACATGAACGTAAGCAGACAAGGTCCATAGGGCTACCGCTGAAATATCACTCACCAATTTCTTGGGGGGACTCCCATCAGCCCGCCAGACTTCGATGAATGCCTCATTCAGCTTCTCATACTAATTGGACCTCGGTATTTGATTGGACCATAGGGACCTTTTCCTCTGTTCCGCTGTACAGCTTCATCTGCAAGTTGTCCCAACCTCGTCAGCTCCATATCGACATCTTCGACATCTTTGTATGCAGTCTTAGGATTCTTAAATTGTGGTGATACCTTAAGGAATACCAATACTACAACTTTCGCACGCTGACTTTGGATCCAGGCATCCTTGACACGAAGGCGCTCTGTAGTGCTCAATAAATCCGACCTCCACGGCTATTTGCAATCGATATCCGCCATCTCGGCGTTTATAATAGAATGAACCATCTGGATCATTCAAGCTGTTGGCATATTTGCCATCTATACTCTTCCGGGTCGTAGATCCACCTTCAAGAATTCTTTGTTTTTCATCGGGCTTGTGAGAAGAGAGGTATTCATCAACACGCAGCTGAATGTTATATCCGAGCCTACTAGCGGCGACTTCATGGAGAGCTCTTTGGACAGTCACCAAAGTCGCGATTTGCTCTAAACTATTGTATGACAAGCGCGGGTGCCTGTAGCAGCTAAACGTCAGTGACCGCCTGGAACTTTAGTATATATGCAAATACTTCTTATCCTCTCGAATTTTTTTTCCCCTTTTAAACATAGACCAGCTTCTCTCCAATCTCAAATACTGAGAGTAAGGCAGACGAACATCTATTCGACAGTCTGGCGGATTACACTTCAAAAGGTGAAGTGCTTTGGCATAGTTCCCACTTGTCTGGCTCCCCCCCCCCCCCCTCTCCCCTAGGGAAGTATCTGGGAATACGATATCTCGCGCCGCGTTTGATTCATTCGGGATTGTGAATTCCGGGGGATGGGCAAATGTACTGCTGCGCTGTCTAGGCTGACTGGCTGAGAGGGAGTGTAGTATTCTCGGTATTTGCCTATCTCGCACTTGCACTAGATTCGAGCGACAGATTCGGAGACCATTGCGTCCATATTTCGGAATGCAAACATTGGCAAATGCCTTGAGAGATTATTTATTCGATTGCCATTAAAGATGGTCGTACGTTGTTTTTTCACAACAAGGTTTAGGGTTTTAATTGTGAGGTAGTGAGGTGGGCATGTGGCAATAAGGGTTCAGGGTTTCGGGCAGCTCTTCCACGGTATCGGCGAGATTCGCTCAGCTATGTGGTCCTTCAAGCTCTTAAATTCTAGGACTTTTTCTTTGAATTCGAAGTCCTCTGTAAGCCAGTGACCGATCACGCCTAATATTGGCAGGTTATTTTTACTGGTCCAAGCGACAAAGCGATTGTTTCGAAAGCATGCTGTTGAAAGCTCCTCCTTCAATTGTGCTCTTTTATGATTCTCCGACGCATTCATTGTATTCCGCGCGGTGAAAGGGAGTGAAATTCCCGATATGTCGTTGATGATTTTCTGAAACTCCTCCGACTCGATGACAGTAAAAGGTTGACAAGATGCAACGACCCAGCGAATAATGTTTTTCTTTAGAATCTGTTGCTGGGTCAGACATGCATTCTCCTCCCCTTTTTAGAGAAAGCGTGAAATAGTAGCCTTTGATGGAGGGACGCCGTGTTTGGCGCCAGAAGGCAGTATCGAATGAACTCCTTTTAGATAGCGTACAGTGTTGGTGGAAGAGGATTGCCTCTTGGAATCGGTCGCACTCCAATTACATTGCATTCCAGTAGCGTCGTCAACAACTGCACATTGGATGATCCTATCCACAATTTCCTCTTTTTGGTGCGGTTGTCAAACCACTCGCTGCGTGTTTCCATACAAGTGAAATATTGCCAAACCATGATACGTTTGGGCCCTTCTCACTAACTGAGGACCCCGCAATAATGGAGTTGAGACTTTGCGGTTGCGATATCGATTCGGAAGAGAGAATTTCAGAGTCGGAAAGCTGAAGAATTGGATCAACTTCTGTAGATAACCAGAGCCCTAGAATCGAAGTACTAGTGAGTCAGGGTTTCAGGGTCAAGATTTGAAATATCAAAAATGCCCGAAAACCCTTACCCTTCGTACCAAGACGTTAGCGTCGTACCTCCATCAATAAACTTCGGCACTAATCTACATTGGTTAAACTTATTGATCTCTCTCCAGAGCATCCGGGGACGATTCGAAAGTGGCCAACGACGCCTTATTTAGCAAGTTACATAATGCACACTATGTTCACAAACAAAAAGCGCAGAAGTAATGTAGGGTCGAAAGAAAGAAGTACCAAAATAAAATGGAATGCTCCATTGCTCCATTGCCACCCGCAACCACGTCAAAAAGAAAAAGTCCAAACTCCTTTAGCCTATAGGCTCCCTACACGATCTAGCATTTTGCCGCATTGGCTTATGGCACCTGCCGCAGATGTTGATCTTGCGTGCGCCAAACTCATTGGAGGTGTTCCTCTTCTTACGGGGCCGGCCAGGAGGTCGGGCGGTGTTTGGAGGTGCGCAAGCAGGGATGCCCTCGGCCTCATCTAAATTGGCTGTAGACATAGCATGAATTCCAAGCCTGTATGTCGCTTCAAACGCTTCGATCTTGAAACAATGATCGACAAATTCAATCATGTCCAATCCTGCAAACGTAATAGCTGCGACAGCATGGGCGCAAGGTATCCCGCTGTACTTCCATCTTCCACATACACAAATGCGTCCATCTAAGTGAACTGGGAAGCACTTGTTCTCCCTGGCCCTCACCTCGTATTCGTCGACGTTCGCCTGCAGGACAACATACTGTCTTGCCAGTGAAGCTGATTTCGCAAGTTCATTGGCTGCAAATTCTGATATCCGTTTGCCACCATCTTTCAGCTTCTGGATTTCTTTGAGACGCTTTGCCCTCGCTAGCATCATCTGCTCCCTAAGGCGCTCCATCATTGCCATCACTGGCAGTCCACGAGCCTCCAGCATCCAGCTGTTGAAGCTCTCAGCTATGTTCGAAGTCCTATGACCAAACCGCAAGCCAGGGAAGTAGCTATCTGCCCAGTTGCTCTGGATGGTTCCTCATCAACCATTGAGATCCTTCTTCAGGCATGGATGCAAGTACCTCTGCCATCTCTTTTCTGGTAGGCCTTGAAGCTGCTTTATAGACCAACGCTGCAATTTCGACGTTTTTCACCACCTTTTTGAAATTTTCGTGGAGGTGACGAAGACAGTGAGCGTGGCTTGCTACAGAAAAATTTTCGACAACAGCATCAATCAACCCTGGTATGATCTGGTAAGTTTATATGGAACGAGATTATGATATTGTTATAGATGCTAGCTACCTTTTTGCCGGTCCGAAATCAATGTCAATGAATAAGGGTCAGTCTCAGGCTCGAGCGAAAGGCGAACCTGCTCCAGGAACCAATTCCAGTTCTCTCGATTCTCTGCTTTAACAACACCAAAGCCGAGAGGAAATATATGATTTTCTGCGTCAATCCCAACGGCAATCAGGAGTATACCTTGGTACTTGGAGGTCAAATGAGTGCCATCCAGTGCGACAAGCGGACGACAGTACCGAAATCCTACAATTGACGAAAAATAGCTGACGTACATGCTGTAGAACTGCCCGTCGATGATTCGCAAAACTGCATGGCTACCAGGATTGTAATACTGAATTGACCTGATATAGGCTGGAAGCTGAGCAAAGCTGTCGTCGTCTGACCCATTGATCCTTTCCGTGGGCATGGCTTTGGCTCTTGCTGCCACGAGATAGTCGACTTTTACGTTATGGTCAAGGTGAACATCTTTCTGAAGGTGTGTAGGTTTATAACCTCTTTTCTGTTCTACCTCTTCCACATACTCACAAGCAATCCAATGCTTATTGACATGTCGGTTCGTTTGAACAACGAGATTGCACCTGTGGGTACCATTGGTGTCGACAACTCTAAAGATGGTGCTATCCTTAATGCGGCAGGCATGCAAAAACCAATTACAAGCAACATCTTTGCACTTCAGCCAAACGCGCGAAGTATCGGACTTGACAACAATGTATTGATATCCTTCCGCAATCGCCGTGGACCTCATGGCATGCTTAAAAGTTTCAATTTCAGGAAAGAGATCTCCAACTTTCGGTAGCATTGGCAAAAAAATTTTGGTATAAATAAGACAAGAAGTGTTCGGGATTGTCGTCAGACTGCATTGTGAAAGAGCTCTGCTGGGCCATTATATATTCCTTATGGGAGGTATAGGTTGTAGACAATGCGGATATTCCGTTTTATCTAATATCCGTATGTCCGCTTATCCATATATCTAAATCCGTTTATCCGTATGTCTTTACAAACGTGAGGGGCACAGAAACAATGTAAGGGGCAGGGTCTTGGTCGACGGCGTCCAGGATGAGAAGCAAATTGGATGCAAACTGGTTTGAACGTTTTCCTTGGACGCGTCGTGGGACACGCGTTTAAATTGAGTTTGATGGTTAGAAACTAGGTACAAACACTTCCAGCAGATTTGGGCTCAATACTAGAGGGTAAGGGTTTTCGGGCATTTTTGATATTTCAAATCTTTTCGCGGGCATTTTTGACATTTGCTCTTCATTTTTCGACATTGAGGGTTAGGGCTATTCGGCGTTGAGATCTGGGCATTGACCTGCTAGCTTCCACGGAATTTTAGCGACTTCTAAAGACCTGCATTCTGTTGGCCAACTCGTGGTTAAGAATGTAAATTTCCTCGCGGTTCCTGACTACGAATCGATGCAGTAGCTGACAAATATGACTTGGGCCGAAGCTAATCGATCCGGGCTGGCTAGATATCCATTTCGGCGGCTCAACAGACGTGCAACTGCATGATTATTCAGTTGAGAGATATACGCAGCTGTTGAGGTTTCGTCCCAGGGATTTAACCGGCTTAGGTTTGCGTTAAGATATTTAGATCGATCTAGAGCAGTTTGTATGAAGTGTTGGGCACGATTGCGGCGTCGTCTCGAAAGCGCAGATGGGGCACCAGGCGGTTTGATCAGTGCAACCAGCGCATAACAGAGCCATAGCTAAACTTCACTAAGTAGTGCGTCACACATCGTTGTTGAACTGTAATTGTTTGTCAATGTAGCTGCAGAGAATCAAGTTCAGACCGTCGGCGGACATTAGAAAGCCTAAACAATAAGTGGTAAATAAGAAGGATGCCCATGGCGCGGCTTATCTCCTACATGCGCCTATAGTGTGGGAGGCAGATCACCTAATGTGTTGCACAATCGCATAGCTTAACTACGGTCTACGGTGCAGTACTTTTAAGCGGTGCTCGCCCTGAGTAACACCGGGTAACAGTCTCGAAACTCTAATTTTATATTGGAGGAAATGTATCACGGTATTCTATACATACCAAACCGTGCTTTGCTTCCGCCATGGTCATCTTCCTCTTTCCAAAATTTTGAGAGGTTTGATTCTCTTCTGTCTTGTCATTTCGTGCGACCATGTCCTCCTTCTTCCACTCCTGTTCTATTTTCAATATATCTTTCGGACCGCTATTGACGGTAGCAGTCTCATTTGCCAAGTGCCTTCTGCTTGGACTATTCAAGACTGTAGTGTAGGAGATGTGCCCCGCACAAAACGACCAGCGGATCGACAATTTCACACGATCACACCGCCTTACCCTGAACCCTGAGCTCCTCGAAAATAGACTGGTGATTGAGCTGTCTTAAGTCCACGGAGGGGGACGATGGTGTTTGGTCTCTTACCGTATGATGATTTTCCCTCTGACAAAGGGGGTGTGAAAGCCATGTTATCTGTCGATAATATACAACTATGGGCTTTTCTCCATGAATCAGACTTGTATGTATATTTCTTTCAGTCTAATTCTTGCGACGGCACACGGCTACTTTCGTGAGCCTTGCCGGCAAAATGTGGGCACCTGGCAGGGAAGCACGAAGGACGCTCTGCCATTATTCGCGTATTACCACTTGCGAGTCAGGGTTAGGGGTGAGATGTACATCGCGTGCAACGTCCACACACTGCGGGTCATCGTCAAAATCTATTCTCCAATCTTTCCGCTCATACTTGTCAAGGTCATCGAAAGACTTCAACGAAGAAAAGACCATGTCACTTGCTGTCGGGCGCATCAACCTGGTACGTGGTTGGCCTGCACCTGACCTTCTTCCGGTGCACCAACTGTCCGATGCTGACCAGCGAGTTCTTTCTGACCCCTCCATTTACGAACCTGCTTTACATTACGGCGATGATCCGGGCTACCGACCTCTTCGCGAAGCATTGCCAGATTGGCTTTCGACACACTACAATGTCACTCGCGATCCCGATCGAATTTGCATTTCTGGTGGTGCCAGTCAGAATATTGCGTGCATTCTGCAGAGCTTCACAGACCCGGCATATACGCGCGCAATATGGATGGTAGCCCCTTGTTACTACCTTGCTTGCACTATTTTTCGAGATGCAGGGTTCGAAGGAAGAATCAGAGGGTTTCCAGAGGATGAAGAAGGTATTGACTTGGTGGAGTTAGAGGAAGGGATCAAAACAGTTGATGAACAGCAGCAGGCTGTCATTTCTCCCAAGGTTGTGCTCCCCAACTAGCCCTTGTACTCAAGGGCTCAGCCATTTTTTTGACGAAAAGCGTTGACAGATTACAGCTTTTTAAGGATGCTGGACGATACCACAAATTCTATCGCCATGTCATCTACGTCATGCCGTTGGCAATCCTTCCGGCAAGACGATGTCTCTTCGCCGGCGAAAAGATCTTGTGACCCTGGCTCGCAAATATGACGCACTTGTCATCTGTGATGATGTTTACGGCTTCCTTCAGTGGCCTCTTCATGGCTCGGCAGAGAACCTCGAACCTCCAGAGATGCGTCTGCCGCGGCTATGCGACATTGACCAAACAAATCCTATTAGGATTGGATTTCCTTCATAAACGAGGCATTTTCATAGTGGTATAGTCATCTATCGAAGGAAATATTTCAGGTAACCAGCTAGTGACATAGTTCTAGACCTGCAACCGGCTAATATCTTGTTTTCAATCAACGGCACTGAACTTACTGATACATCGCTGCAGCCTCCCGAATTCTGTCCCGTTAATTGGCTTCAGGGCTTTGATGTTAATGACAGTGCCCCCAAGTATCGAATAACATCACAAAGACCTCGTGGGATGCTGAACGTTGCAGATTCTTCTACGTTCTTGGTCAAGATTGGCGATATGGGCGGAGGTAGAGTTACTTTTCCTGGCATCCAAATTTCAATTGCTGATCATCGAATGTTATAATAGCCATTTGGACCGGACAGCGTGATCAACAGCCAGTAACACCAACTGGTCTCCGCGCACCCGAATTAATTTATGGAGGCTCTTGGGACGCTTCTATAGACATTTGGACATTGGGATGTTTAGTATGTTTGCCTCTAAACGTTAGCTAGTTTAATAAACTAATCTCACATGAAGCTATTCGAGTTGGCCACAAACGAACCGCTCTTTGCTGTGGAGACCTTTGGCTTAAAACGCGACGAGATTGATGAAATACATGAAAAGCTCTTACACCACATTGACAACGATAATTGTTTCACCGCCTATCTAAGTGAGAGGTTGCCATCTGACTTCGGTAATGAAAACACACGGCAGTTTGCGTTATTTCTTTTATCGATGCTACGACGACTTCCTCAAGAACGAAAGACAACTACTGAATTACTCACTCATGGCTTCCTTCAGTCGCATTAGGATAATAATATAAAGCCCAAGGAATCATTCAGACGGAAGTGAAATTATATAAGGATTTGTCATAATGGGCAAATAAAAGATCAACAGAAGGAGAGCAGGGCTCGTCGATTTTAAAAGAGAATTCTGAATTAAGGTTTTCAGCCGACAGCGTTTAGTTTTGGTACTGCTCTTTGTATTCTTACCTTTGTTTATTGCTCTACGGAGATGACATAGCGAGGTATAGGATCTCGAGATAAGATAATAACAGGTTAGCTTCCTGTCGCCCCAGATTCACAAGTCAAGTGTTGCTCAAGGATGATCTTACGCCCAAGTCTCTCAACGGAGGAACGGCTTATTGAGCGCTAGGATGCAAGAATACTGGTGGATATGTCCTTGGTACATACACGATCATCATCACAGAGGATATCAAAGCAACAACTTGCCAGACCTGCAACTGATACCAGCTTCTCGACGGCAAATCGTGTTCCTTGGAAGAATTACATTGGCCTACAGAATTGGAATGCCTTCCGAATTTCCCATTGCCAGCAGGTCTCATGGATTCCTTCGAATCTTGCGGAGTAATGGTCCAAAACTTGACTCCGAAAATTAGTTCAGGTAATTATGCTGATAGGTGAATAAATAAATGATCTATCAAGACATCGGTGGCGGCATCGTCGAAGAAAGCCATGTTTTACATAGTGCAATTTTCCGTAGATAACACGAGAGTATCACCTTAGAGAGAGCCTTCACCGGTGCCGTTGGATAGAGAAGTCTGCCGTAAGGTTTTCCCCAGAATAAGGACGAAAGTCCCATGATCAACGCAGTTGCCAAGACAGTCCAATGTCCAAGCCAGATTGTCATACTCGGCCGATTTGACGTAGTGCACAGTACTATTATGCTCTCCAAACTAAGCAGTGAGCCGCACCTACCAGTTCTGCGGGGAACGAACGGGACTGGTGTAAATCAGGAGGTACCAACTGCAAGGTGTTCAGGCGCTGACACAGGCGTCAGGCTTTTTTCTGCACTAGCATTTATATAAAGATTTGTTACATGAATGCGCCTCAGCGCCAAATATATGCCTTAAACCTCCGCACGAGAGACTCGGCTACTCAGTGGAAGTCTAAACCGACGCCACTAAATGTCTGACGTCGAAAGGACAGTTGGAATCCTACTGCATCACTAGCTCACCCATGTACAGCGATTTCTCGTATGGCGGCCATTAGACCGTCTGTAGGAAGTAGTTATTATCTAAATGAAGAGAATACAGTTGCTAAGTAAAATTTCTTCTAATCGTACCACTGAATGAAATCATTCAACTTATATAAATCAGATATCTTCGCCAAAATATGTATAGACTTGTATAATCAAATAATAGGACTCATCCAGGGCCTAGAAACTACAAAGGGCCTCTCTGTCCTGCAAGTTTTCAAACAAGTCTATTACGCCAGTCCTTTCTCGAGATCCTGACTCTTTGGATCTACCCTGTAGTCAACGAACTCGGACCCATCCTCAGTGTTGTCAAATGTTTCATCCCCCTGCTTCTTGTTTTTGCGCGGAATTAATCTTCGTACCCAACCCATGAAACGGCTCAAGACTCGATAGACACTGACAACAGGCTTCCCCACAAACCCGGCGATAGCAGCAAACCAAGCGTCAGGAAAGCATCTGATGAGTACAGCCCAGGGCATACTGAGCATAGCAGCGACGATGCAAATAGCCCACTGGGTACCATTAATTCTGACGATGCTAAATGCTACGCCACCAACGAACGAGATGGCGACCTGACCACCAACCATGATGCAGGTAATTACGATGAAGAACCAGTTGCGGTGCAGACCCGTGAAGACGTTGAACTTGTTGTCCAACCGGCGATTATTGAACTCATTGAATATCTGCATCCAGACAAATGTGTTAAACACAACTGATCGCAGCTCGTCGTCTGGATAGCCAAGGAAAGTCGGCCCACCAAAATGCAAGATGAGCGTTACAGTCAGTTGGAAAATGGCCTGTCCGATAACCATCTTCCACATGATGATGGAGATCAGTGGAGCGGTACGCTTGGATGGCTTGCGGTTAAGAATCTCTTCGGTGGGTGGATCGGTAGCGAGAGCGAGGGCCGCAAGGGTGTCCCTATTTAAGGCCAGTTAGCTTGACAATATTCAGAACAGGTACCGCTGTGACATACATGATGAGATTTATCCAGAGCAGCTGCACAGCTGTAAGCACCGATTTCATCTCAGTGCTCGCGACAGATGACACAAATGTGAGAATGACGGCGGTGATGTTGACCGTAATCTGAAACTGCAGAAATTTGCGAACTGCGTCGTTCACCGCGCGACCCCACATCAGGGCTGTAAGTATGGATGCGAAATTGTCGTCCATGAGGATAATTGCTGACGCTTCTTTTGCGACTTCAGTGCCCGCAATGCCCATAGAAAATCCAATATCCGCTGCCTTAAGTGCCGGACCATCGTTTGTCCCATCGCCAGTCACGGCAACAACCTCACAGAGTTGCCGGAGCCTAGTAACTAGGATTCGTTTATCTTCCGGAGACGAGCGAGCCACAACTTGAATCCTTGGGAGCATTTCTATCATCTGACTCTCAGTTAAAGTGCGGAAAACCGGACCTTCTATAACAACACCATCAGTATAGATACCACAATCCTTTGCAATGGCCATTGCCGTAACAACGTTGTCACCAGTCACCATTCGGACTGTCACACCTGCACCTTGGCACTTGGCAATGGCCTCAGTTACACCGTGACGAAGTGGATCCTGTATGCCAACAACGCCAACGAATATCATATGCTTGAGAAGGACATTGAAGTCTGCAGCAGTTGGGTCGTCAGATGACTCAGCACCTTTCGGCGGCCACTGAGGGAAATCCTTGAAGATGAGCGAAATGGTACGGAGGCACTGCTTAGCATAGGACTCGATGACGGCTTCGATCCGCTCGCGCTCAGGTTGAGTCAACGGTTGAATGCGATCCTTCATCCACAGGTCGGAACTGTAGCCAAGAAGAATTTCGGATGCGCCTTTCACGAGGTACCGATATGACCCGTTGGGCAGCTTGATAACAGTTCCCATACATTTGCGAGCGGAATCAAAGGCATAAGCTCGACCACTTGGGCAGTCGAACGCTCTTCTGAGAGTGGTCCCATAGCGAGAACATTACGGGCAAAGTCCAGCAGAGCAGTTTTAGTCTTTGAACCCACAAAAGCATCCCCCGCCGTTATCCTGTCCTTCAAAAGCCGTCGAGTTGATTGCGACAGACTCGACGATTGTGCGCTTGAGCTCAGTGGAGAGGTCCTGTGCGAAAATGGTTGATTGTCGCTCATGACCGCGGTTGTTCTTGTCGTCAAACGACAGGTCACCGAAGGTGCCGGCTACCACTGTCATCTTGTTCTGAGTCAAAGTGCCAGTTTTGTCTGAGCAGATAGTTGTCGCGTTGCCCATAGTCTCGCACGATTTGAGAACGCGCACCAAATTGTTGAGCTTGACCAAGCGAGTTGTGGCAAATGCCAATGCAAGAGTGACTGCAAGAGGTAGTCCTTCAGGAACGGCGACTACAATGACGGTTATGGCAACAATGAGAATGTCCATGAATTGTGATGCTTTTGCCGCGCCAGTAAGATGACTGCCGGAGAGATTGGCAAAAAATCGGATGAGCAGCACAACAAACAAGAGAGTTGCGGCGCTACTGCCAAGCTTCGCAATGGCACCAGTTAAACCGTCGAGCTTAACCTGAAGCGGAGTCGCTTCCAAATCCTGCCGCATGGCCATGAGAATCTTGCCGTAGCTGGAGTTAGGGCCGACCGAAGTGACAAGATAGGTGCCAACTCCCTCGAGGACTTTGCTACCGGAAATGATGAATGGATCCATATCTCCTGAAATTGTGTGGCCGCGTTCGATAAGGACGACCACGTCCTCGCCACCCGTCTTCTTCAGCTGGTCCGACTCACCGGTGGCTGACGACTCGTCGCATTTGACATTGTGACCATCAATGAATATGCCATCGGCAGGGATCATGTCTCCTGGCTCCAGATGAAGGACGTCGCCAACAAGAACATCGTGAACAGAAATCATCATTGATTTGCCGGATCGGATCGCCTTGACATGCCTGTCCTCCTTCTTGGCATTCAGTCTTACAAACGCACGTTCCTTCTGGTAGTCGTTAAGCGAACCCACAAGCACCACAATCAGAATGGCAACGCAAATAGCCAAACCTTCGACCCAGTCGACAGGCATGGACGACCCAGGAGGGTGGTCGGCACCAAAGGTTTCGTAGAGACCGAGAGCCAAAGATATGACCGCGGCGGCAGTAAGAAGGAGCAAGATCTTGTCATTATAGGCCAGCCACATAAGCTTCCACAGAGGAGTCGGTTTCTTTTCTGGAAGCAAATTTCGTCCATACACTCGTATGCGATCGCCAAAGGCCTGCGGCGATTGTCCCTTGGAATCGAAATGCCTGGATGTGCCATTCATGTGAGGTGTGCCGAAATCATTAAAAGTGACTGTTCCGGGTAGGCCATGCTCGTCAACGCTGAGACCTGAAACGATATCCGTGCGAAGACCTTTTTCAAGACCACGGAGTCCGCAAAGCGCATAAAATGCTGCTAAGGATTTGGGATTTAACAGCTTGTTTAGCTGGCCCGGCGAAAAACTGAAGCAGTTGTTCTCGACAACGAAGTCTGCTTCTGAACCAGGATCAGACTTAAGCGCATCTTCCTGACTGTCCAAGGTAAACAAAGTCGATCCGCTGCTCACTGAAGCGACGCGTGAAGTCCTCGGGGGTTCCAGACTATTGTTGATGGTATCAGTGGGGCTTCCACTGATCGTATCGCTCGCACTCAGACTCGATGGAGACAAGCCTCTCGTGATGGAAGTTGTTGTATCTGGGATATCCCCATCATCCTGCAACTGCAGTTAGTATGGTACCACCCAATTATTTTTCTGCTGCATTTGCAAATCGCAGAAATTGCAATCTTACCGGAATGTCAATGGTTATGCGTGGTAATTCAGTCTGAGGGGGTCCAACCATGTCACAACTTCGAGAGGACGCCATATGGAATTGAAGAGAAATACTATAAGATCACAAATATTGCTTCGCCGGCAAGAAGACAGGCCGGATTCGAGTTGCACTTAGCATGTTCTCGAGAACCCAACCAGGCTGTCCATAGTGATCTTTTGTAATGGACTAAATCGGCTGTGCAGACCGGCTCTGCAACGGGGCTGTGCATTGTTCGGATAGCGATGACAATGACGGGGAGGAAGAGGAAGTCTAGGAAACCAAACCGGGACGAATAGCGGGTAGTAACCTGTAAGTGAAGCGATTTTGAGTGGGCCTTTGCTGAACAACGTGGACAAACCTGACCGGGGCAGTGTTGAAGAGCCAAGAGCTTTTCTGTGAGACAACGTAATCTCAACCCGGACAAAAGCCGGGTAATTGTTCAAGGGTGCGGAAGCCCAGTCCGCACTTGCATTTTAGCTTTGATTGTGCCACATAATGATGGTGCCAATAACGCCGGGAAGCCCTAAGCCTTGAGTCGGTCGGATTAACTTGAACCCAAACCCTATGGCCCACTACCCAAGGATGGTCGTGGATGACATGCAATGTAATATCTTTTTAATTACCCAGTCCTAATCGGGCAGGTCTGGAAACCAGCATAGTTAATCTGCATTGCTGGAAATTTAACTAAATGCTTGGCAGCGGACAGACCTCCGCCCACGGGTTCAACCCCACAATTTTCCGGTCATTCGTGCGGCTCTGAAGGTTTACCCCGCAATAACGATGGCTCCTCATCGGTGGCAAAATAATGGTGGCCGGTTGCAAGTTATTGTTTGCTTTGTTGAATCTTCAGCCGGATAACTCCGCTAAGTAATATCCAAATCAGCCGAGGTGGATCAAATAATGTCGCCTTCTCCTATGTTGTCTCCGGCCCCGCACAACTCGCCTCCGTCTGTCAGTTTTCATTACTGTCGAGAGTTACTTGGCGTCGAGCAGTCTCCAAATCGTCGAGTCTCCCCCGGCACAGTCGCGAATGTTTTTCTCCATAACTACGACACTATAATTACTACCTGTTTCCTCCCTCTTACTCTCCACTACCAATCCACACTGACGACCTTGTAACACCGCACCGATGAGGTTTAATCTTCATGCCGACAACACCAATGACCCACCGCAGGTCCGGAACTGGCGGATCCATCTCATGGCTATTATCGTGAGCATGGGTTCCATTGCTAGTGAGGAGTAATTTGATTTGACATGCAGTTCCTTGTTGACATTCGATCATCTAGTGGGCTACGATACGAGCGTGATTGGTGGAAGCATGGCCCTTGATTCGTTTAGAAGGGACTTTGGTCTCATCGACGTATCCAGTAGGCAGCGCGATACGCTTCAAGGAAACATCGTCTCGACTTTCCAAGCTGGCACTTTTTTCGGAGCTCTGCTGACGTTTCCTTTGGGGGAAAGGTTTGGACGTAAAAAGGCAATTATGATGGCTGTGTCAATCTTCCTTGTTGGGGGCTCGATCATGGTAAGTCCAATACAGTGATAAAAGTGACCAGGTGATTAAATTATCCACAGACAGCTTCCAGCGGACACCTTGGTCTGATTTACGCCGGTCGCGCTATAGCTGGCTTTGGAATTGGTTCGGTCTCGCTGTTGGTGCCCGTGTATATTGCAGAGACTTCACCTCCCTCAATTCGTGGTCGTCTTGTCGGCATTTTTGAGATATGCTCTCAGGCAGGCGGCATGTGCGGGTTTTGGATTAACTACATTGTCGACCGCACGATCTCGGACGCCACTGCAGTACAATGGCAAGTGCCCCTCGGTTTGCAGCTGCTTCCGGGCGTGCTCCTGCTCGCCGGTATCTGGTGGTGCCCAGAAAGCCCTCGTTGGTATGCGAAACAAGATCGGTGGGATGAGGCGACTAAGACGCTGGGTTGGATCCGCATGCTGCCGTCAAATGACTCTTTTATTCAGCAAGAGTTGCAAGACATCCGAGCTCAGAATCTGCTGTCTAGTCCGCCGCTGGGTATGAAGCACACAAAGAAGTATTATGTCAAGCGCCTTTTGCAGAAAGGGACTCGCAACCGAATTGGAATTGGCCTTTTGCTTATGGCCTTTCAAAATCTGACGGGAGTCAACATTATCACCTAGTATGTCGGGCAACTTTCTCTTTTTGGAACTGATATGCTGACTCTTGCTGGATAGCTATTCGCCGCGTATATTCGAGACGCTCGGCCTCACTGGCACATCAACGAAGCTGTTTGCTACTGGATTTTACGGCGTCGCCAAAACACTTGGCATGATAATCTTCAGTGTCTGGCTAGTTGAGAAACTTGGCAGGCGCAGTGGACTTATCTGGGGCGCGTTCGTAGGTAGTCTACCAATGTGGTATCTCGGTGGCTATGTCTTAAGGGCCGACCCAACCGGGGCTGCTGCTCGCGGTGATACGTCGCGTGACGCTTGGGGTTACATTGCTATGGTGTGCGTTTACCTGTACGGTTTGATATACTGCGCAACATGGCAGGCAGGTCCCCTGAACTATTTGTTTTACCTGGACAGAGGACACATTTCCTGACACTTAATCTAGGGCATTACTTGGGTTGTCTGCTCTGAGATATTTCCAATCGATATTCGCATGCTCTGCGTCGCCATCACGACCGCAGACCAATGGCTCTGGTCTTTCATAGTCAGCCGTACTACGCCGTACATGATCACCTCGCTGGGCTATGGTACCTACATGTTTTTTGCGGCACTCATGGTCTGCATGGGCTTTTGGGCATGGTTTTTTGCCCCGGAAACCAAAGGCAAGACACTGGAAGAGATGGATGCCATCTTTGGTCCCGCTGGGACAGTGGCTCCAGCCGAGGTCAAGCTACACGTCGACGACGCGTACGATGTTCAAGACTCAAAGCATGAGGCTGACGCATATCATATGGAACGTGTTTAGTATCGGGCAGGGCTTGTAGTTTAAGGAGCGGAAGGCGTACTATGAAACAGGTGATAGTAATAAAGACTACTTGGTAACAAATACCTGCTTTTCGATGTAACTAAGCCGTATGCACCGCCTGACCCATCAATACGAGTATGTACTATGGTAACAGAGCGTTCGAGTTATCTTTCACACGAGGCGGCAGATAAAGCGAGGCAACCGACTTAAATTGTGCTGAACATAAAATGCAATTTCATCTGCCTCATTTTGTATCTATTTGTAAAGCGACCGCGACAATATGTTGCTAATTCTTAACAACAAAGCAAATAAACTAATCCAGTATCTACATCATGCAGAGCTTGTCATGGCAAACAGCGCAATGAGTAATGCGGCCTCCACAGCACCAGCTTCCTCCCAGAACCGGTACGACGCTGTCTGCTGCATGGCAAGCTGATAGCAATTATCAAGAAGGTTAGTATTGACAGTCCCATCATATTCCTTCATACGCATCGCAATCGCCATTGCCATGCACACGTGAAACTGTGCCATGGGTGAGGAATACGTCATTTCTTGCTGTCTAAACTCATTGCTTGCAGGTTGTTCGCTGCAGCAACTCGGATATGCAATATCAAGACAGCGTTAGAGTGCCAAACGATCTATTGGGCAATCACGTGATCCTACACCGGCAAAAAAATATTCTGCGAGCGTTTCCGCTTCGAATTTGGTTGGGATCATCGCCGATCGATCGCATACAGCTAGCGGCTTCGTGGCCCCGATAGATTGCCGTTCACATGGGGTTGGCAAAAGAATGGGGCTCTGGAACTCTCTTTCAGGTTTTGCGGATCCAAGTCCGTCAGAGTTGAAGGAAGAGACTGAGGTCTGTCGAGAGACGTTCCCCACATTCAAATCCCCGAGATTGAGATTTGTTTGGTCTTCCGGCCGAAGAGAATGCCATGTAGGCGCTATGGCCGCAGAGACAGGAGGCGACATCGTCGAATTCGGGGAGGGCATAGAAAGCTCAGATCCAAGCATGGGCGAGAGGACGGGACACGGTTCTGGAGTCAAAAACTCGGAGGCCAGGCACGGCGGAGACGTCGCTGGCGAGAGCATGGCCGGTGGGGAGTCGTCCCATGGGGAGATTTGAATCATGGGGATATCTGGTGGTGCAGAATTAGGGCCGGGGTCTATGTCTATCAATTCATCATCGAATAAATCCGAACAAGGCGTAAATTCGAACCTTGTATCCAGGCGTAAATATGGCTACCGTGGCGTCCCAGTCACTGAATGCAACGGCAGATGTGTCCCGTTGTTGGTTGCCATGCTTCCAGGCTGGGATAGCGCCTTCATCTCTGCTAGTTTCGCCTCAAGTCGTTGAATGCGGCCTTCTAGTGCTGCTTGAGCTTCGCTACAAATATTACCGCTAGCAGTTGCGTTAACCGGCAGTTTGAGAGTCACGACAAGCAGACACTTACGATTTGTGCTTCGGCGGCCTGACACAGCGGAAAAGCGTCGACAAGTAAGGCATGGCATCTGCTCGTCACATCGAATTTTCCTGCGTCTACACCTTTCGCATGCATTTGCCGCGAACTTGCGTCTATGTCTCGATTGTCCCGCGGAGAGAGAGAGAAATTTATCGACAGTAAGCCGCTTTTCTGTCGCTTGGTCTGGTCCATCTTTTTGAAAGGACAGATTTGACGTGCGTGGTGTATGGTCGGGCTCTGGAAGCTCCATATTCGCCTTGGTCTTCTTACCGTATCAGAGCCACCTGATCTCTGCTAGTAACTAAATGCTGCTGGCCGTTCCGATAATACCTTTTGTAAAGGGATCCTCTACCCAGCTGGGTAGGGTAGACATGCATACGCCAACGAAACGTGCAGTAACTTGATCGATTCTCCTGCATGAAAGACCACCATCGGAGGTGGAAAGGATGGTTTGAGCGGGTGCAGAATGATGTTATAATAATGAAACAACTGATTCATTACAGAACTGCAACTGTATTCCGACACAACGGCAAAGATCCCAAGCCAAAACGCACAGGGATCCCAAGAGCACTGCCACCCATGCTAAGCGCTAAGACTTGAGTCGTAACTTCACCACTGGTTTTTTGGTGCGGGGGAGTACTGAGCGTCGGCGCAGAGGAAGCAGATCGCGGACTCAACACCATAAGCACAGAATAGGAAGCCAAACATTAACATCCAGATCCAAATAAGACCGTAATAAAAATGCGCAACAAGCTTGAGCTTGATCCTGAATCCACTTTCACATTATGCTGGGTCGGGTGGGAGGATTTTGAGCAGGTGAAATCGGCTAGCGGTACAGTCGGGCCCACTCTCCTCTTGACTGTTACCCTGATTTTGTGACGGCCAAGACCCTTCCAAATTAGGGTTTCTGTCCGGACATTCAGCACGAATTCAACGCGCTCAGTGAATACAGGCAGGGAAAGTGCTGAAAGAACTCCGTTTTCCAGTATATCTTGTTTCAGTTTGAAAGTAATAGGGACTTCGTGATAGTTGTGTCGTCCCATCCGCTGGTATTTGATTTGCATATGTCTCTCATTCTCGAAGCTCAATTGGCGACAACCGATAGAGCTTCCTCGCCGTGAATGAATGAAAGTAAGCCGCGTTCCTCAAGATGTATCATTGCGACATCGGCATATTTACAATAAAGAATGGGTTTTTGGGTTAGTCCCGAGAGTTGATACGTAAATAATGGCGATTTCACAATATCAATGATTATTATTATGGCAATCTTCCCGTCTATTGATCAATTTGCAAAAATAAGCCCTAGGGACAGAGCCGTGCATTACTCGTGTCTACTTAAGATCTGGGATCTGGGTCAAGACCAGAGTGGTTTCAGAGTCCAATTCGCCAGAGAGACAGAAAGTGTGTAATAACCGGCACAGTTAACGCCATGGCATACGCGGATCTATGGCTCTAATTCGAGGTTGCTCACATCTTTCCACTCCCAGATTCTCAACTATTTGCTGATGCAGGGCTGTCCCGGTGGATGATGGCTAGACCGCCAGAGCATGATCAGGGTTTCAAAAAGGAAATCATGTGGGTGATTGATCGAAGCCAATTTTCGCCAGTCACTTGTCGGTAGGACCTGTATTTAATTTGCACTTGTTGACTTGCAATTAGACAGCCGGCACGGAATCAACGAAAACCGGCAGCACATTACTAACTTTCAAAAATGCACAGACTCGAAAATTCTTGAACTAGTCCTCAGAGTTTTGCGCAGTCACGTTCGGCCGGTTGCTTGGAAAAATGTTAATAACCAACGTTGTGGGCGGCGGTTCAGCCAGGACACTAGCGAAAATGGCCCTTGAAGTGGCGACACACAAGAAAATGATCATCGCTGCCGAAGATTTCGAAGAGTGCAAGTGCCAATGTTGCCCAGACTCTGGCTAACATGGTTCCATCTGGCTACGCCCATCACGGGCGACTTGAGATACTTGGTCTGAGACAACGTGTTAGCACAATCATTCATATTTTGCCAGCTTGTGGGTGGAGGCTTTTCGAGAGCTTACAGGCAATGGTCAGTGGACCGGGAATACTAACATATGGTATTCAAGTTCAATTCCAATACCGTCATATCAACCCTACCAGCTTTCCATAACTTGTCGCATTCGACGAATTGTTACTCTGCGTTACACTTCAATCAAAGCCTAGAAGGGTAAACCCAACTGGGGACAACCAAAAAAAGTCTCGCCACCGGAATCATTACCTGCACTGGCTGTGACATGGTTGATGCAATATCCTCATCAACACCCAATGAATCCTCGTTGCCCCCACGTTATCCTATGTGCCACCGTTTCGCACCTATTTGTCTCCTGGCCAGCCGAAATGATGTCCTATGTGGCTGCCCGTGCTCAAATATCTCATCCATTTCCTCTAGAGTGCGCTGCTTCGTCTCAGGCGCAGCAAAATAAATTAAGCTCGATGCCCCAAGATTAAGAAGCCCAAACATAGTGAATATGCCCCACGTAGTGACGCGCAATAGAGGCAGGATAGCGAAACCGACTGCAAAATTAACTGTCCACCGGCACGCCAGCGCCAGTGAAACCGCTTTGACACGAATCCGGAGAGGGACGATTTCGGCACTATACATCCAGGGTATTGGCGCCCAGGCAAGGTTAAACGCGGCAATGGCAAGATAGCAGAAAGCTTGAATCAAGCGGGTCACATCGGCATGATCAGTGACTAGCGAAGAGAAAGGCTCAGCAATGTCGGGATTGTGTTCGCCGTACCCCCCATACAGACCACTGACCACAAAAAAGCAGATGGCCATAATGATCGCACCTGTGATCAGGAACGGACGGCGGCCCCATGTATCGGACCACAAAAATGCGGGCATGGTCATGATAACCTTGATCACGTATTGAATAAACGCCGCGACGTTCCTGTTAGAAACGCCAGCTGATCGGAAGATGTACAGAACATAATAGTCTAAGAGATTCGAGCCAGTCAACTGATTGAATACATGGACAGCCACTGAAAGTAAAACCCTTTTGCGCATTTTTTTTGCCACTAGCTCTCTAAGTGGTGTAGAGTCACTTTCACGCTCCATCCGAATCTGGTCCTCGATTTCTCGGTACTCGGCTAGCACGAAAGGGTTGTTGATGTCTTTGTTTACTGTACGAAGCAATGCGAGCACTTTCAGGGCCTCGTCCCAGCGATCCACGCTAGCCAGCCATCTGGGCGAGAACGGGAGCCAGCAAAAGGCAATAAACAGGATCATTGCAGGAATCGCCTGAATCGCCCACGGCAGGCGGAAAGAGGCCTCAGATTGGAGAAACGAGCAGCCGTACTGGATCGAGTATTGAATCAAGATGCCGGAGGTGAGTGCTAATTGTTGGAATGAAACGACCCGTCCTCGAATCTTGCGGGGTGCAATTTCAGATTGGTAGATTGGTACGAGGACTGATGTCAGCCCGACACAAACACCGGACACTACGCGCCCAGCCACCAACATACTGACTCCGTTAGACGCTGACTGAATTGCAGAGCCAATGCACCAAAGAACGGCACCAGCCTGGATGCTGCGCTTGCGAGATATACTAACAAAGTCAGTTTCTGCGCCCTCAAGAGAACCGTCTCTGGTACTAACAAGTCACCTAGAAACCCAGCTAACAGCGCTCCGACGATGGAGCCTGCGGGCATCGCACTTGTGATGGCACCCTGTCTCGTTCCCAACGGATTGCCATAGTAATTTATATATTGATCGGTACCAATCACGCCCGACATTGACGATATTTCAAACCCATATAATAAGCCACCGAGTGACGCGAATAGGGATATGGTGTAGACATTTAGAAGACGTACCATTGGGAATGCTTTTCTTTGGCGGAGATCGAGCACTTCGATACTGAGAATATGAAAATGCTGCACCTAAATTCCCTTTTCATGTGTTGGCAACCATTATCGCACGTTGACTGGACAACTTCAGGATGAGATCTATTGCAGCAGCAACCAGCTGACAATTCAAATTTGTGGGGTTTCGGCCGTAAATTCTTTGACATAAACAGTTTATATCACAGTAGTAATTTACCAACGGCGGCAACCACCGAGATGAAATAAGATTCAGGGTTAGGGCCATTATGTTATTATGCCGTTGTGTCTGGTGATCTTGAGAGGCTCTTCTTCGCGGTCGGTCATGACTAGAGTTTCGTGGTGTGTGTACGTGTCGCTGTGAACGGTTGGCGGCACTTCCAATGTATAATATGCGAGGGGCCCCTGGTAGCATGGAAGGCCATTGACGTGAGAGTCCAGCAGTCGAAGAGAACGTTGCCCTTGGTGTGGTTGGTGACGGAGTGAGGAAACTTCCTGTGTTGCGCGACATGTAAATATCACAAAACTCGAGTGAATGGAAGGCCGGAATGAGAACGGAGGACCTGTACCCACGTTCCAGTGGAGCACCTGAAACCCTGAAACCCTGTACCCACGTTCCAGTGGAGCAGTTATGTGCTCTGAAGCTCCAATCCACTGGCCACTCTCGTTTCCACTTCCCAACTTTTCCGAATGACATTTTCAACACCAGGTTGGTTCCCAAGCCACTGGTCCATTACCAGCTCCTGCACGCGTTATCGACTGGGTAGCGATCCACTCACTTACATGTTGAAATGGATGAAATGGGTGGAAATGGAGGGCTGTGCATCCATTCCATCTAGCCTGCTGTTATGTAATCCATCCCGATTTTACCGGAACCGAGTGAGTCCAAGACGACCAGGAACAAGCCACTTGCTCCTTATCGGCCGCGATGCCATGTCGACAGGCCCCAAGAGGTAGTCAAAGATGGCGAGAACCGAGCGACATGGTCCACTGCACAAGTCCCAGCGACGCCTTGTCTACGCAGACCGAGTAGCTGTGCGTTGAGGCGTGTCTCGTTTCTATCTGGCAAGACCAGATGGCATGCAGGACGGGACCACACTAGATTTCGGCATTTTGTTCCAAGTGGTCGTCCAATACAGAGAAATTCGATACCGATGCTACTAGTGACGCTGTCAAGGCGTTTACGCAGTTGACCGGTGTCAATATCATAAACTGGAACCGAAGTCTACAACTTCTAGTCGGCTACACGAACGCAAGCAAGGGATACCGTATATGTAGTCTAGAAGAAAAGAAAATAGAAATAGCTAGGAATGTGAAGTTTAATGAAATATCTGTTGGAGAAATTAACGGTCTAGGATAGGTTGAGATTTGAGATCATTTAAGGCCAGTCTCTAAATTTACTGCGGATAAGCAATCCAAATAAATTGAGCGACCTGATTAATTCAGCCTCACTGAGACTAACAACCCGTCACTGGAGGGCTAGTGATACTACCACTGATTCCAGCATTGTTAGTTAGTCTCTCAAGACCTCTTCCCTACGAACATTATTTAGAGTGTAGCCATGGACACTAAATATATTCTAAACATGGAGTTCAACCAAACGCCTCAACGATCCTGTAGTGCATCCTCGCGCTCACCAAACTACAGGATTGTCGTCATATACTGACGCGAATAATTATGGGAATGTAGAAAGCAAAAGAACAGCATAACATATACTCTAAACAATAAAATTGACAGCAGTTTGGAACCGAGTCACGGCCGTGCTGATCATTGCACAGCGGACAATAGACATAAACCCATTCGAATCAAAAAAATCAATGACAACTTCAGCTGCACTGCCTAGTGACTCCCGCGGCATCAATTCTGCCAGTTTTATGTCACCAACAGACCGAGGAACCTCGGTGCTTCCCTCTTCTGTGAGGACCTGTAATATATACGTGTCAGTGTTCTTGCTTAATGCTCGGAACAAAGAGAGCTTACGTATTTCATAGTCATTAGAGACTTCGCGTCATCAGAGTCCGGAGCTTTCCGAACGACCTCAATAAATGCTTGAGAAATTTCTTCCAGCCATGCGTATCCCTTGAATTCTAGGGGCCCAAATCCAGAGAAGTCTCGTAACGACCAACGTTGGTTCATCTGTACAACGTCATCTTCCATTTGCCGCGCGGTTAACAAAATAGGCTTATGCGGTGCAGAGTAGCGTACTTTCTCGAAAGCAGCAGAACTATATTGCATTTCTTGTCATACAACCACTTTCTGGCCTTCTGGAGCAAACTATCATGGGTCTGGGACAGAACCTCATCACTTGTATATCTCGTTCACCACGGAGTATATAAATTTATGTCACTATCGTACTCTGAAATTATAAAAGGTTGGCTATTCAAGAAATCGGTAATTCATGGCCCGCACCAGAGCTAAAGGTCGAGATGTCCATTTTTACCTCTCTTCAGATCCTGAAAAGGCTATCGGTGGAATGAAGTTGAATCCATAAATAACGGAGAAAATCTTTCTCTCTATGCTCGACATTCTCATTGTTGCATCTGGTCCGTATAGAGTCACATCGCGCACCACCGGAGTCGACCTGATGCGAACAGATAATCCTCTCAAGCCTGGTCATTACGACATAAGACCTTTTTCTCGCGGAGGTAATCTTTTGTATGTAGCGGCTACTGAGATGTACATAGGTGCGATGTCTATCACAGACGAGCCGTGCATTACCCGGATACTTTCAAGAACTATCACGGGCAGAGATGATCTTTTCCGAGCTCGGGTCCGAGAGAGAGACGGGAAGTGCGTGATAACTGGCATTGTCAACACTGAGGCTGATGTTAACGAATGGAGTGGTTTTCATGTCGCCCATATCTTCCCACGTTCTAGCGAAGAGTATTAGAACGAATTTTCTCGGTGGATTACGAATCGAATGGGATATAATGACACGGGGATTAACTCATGCCAGAACGGGATGCTTATGATGTCCAGTATCCATGAGAAATTTGATGGTTTTGCTTTCTCTATCAACCCAGATGATGGCTACAAGATAATCTCTTTCGACAGAGATCCTTTCAGGATAGAATGGAGTATACTTGACCCTATTTGTCGAGATCCCAACGGTGAAGGGGCCGTAAGAGATGAACTTCTACGGTGGCACTTTCGTCAAGCAGTGTTGGCCAATATGAGGGGAGATGGAGAACCGAGTTTTGAGATGGACTTCACACCTGGAACGGATATGATGGGAGATATCCTCGGTGGGCCAGAGGCAGCCAAGAGAATGGAGGCAGAGCTTTTCTCAAGGTTGAATGGGGTATCCTTCGCCTAAGGAATCAAAAGTCTGTTCGCACATGCGCAATTGAGCCAGTAAAGGAGCCACGGCGGGTCTTAACGGGCTGTATCCTCCCGTTAGAGATGGATTTCAGCACATCTTCGAGAAATCGGGCATTGGCTCCGCGGGTATCTATGACTGCCCACTGGATTGCATTCGTCATATGAAACCTTTCATGAATGTCTCATAATTCTGCTGAGCTCGGGTGATTTGGCCACTGGCCTTCTCTGTGATCACCTGTCGGCCTAAATAGTAGTGTAACTTGCCCATATCTGACCTGTCAAAAGCGAAGCCACTAGCGTGTTCAGCAACAGAGTGGATCGTCCCAGTCAGTTGATCGGCTCCTCATGAATTTATCTCTATAATTCATTTCATAAAACGTCGCAACCATGTCCCCATCTGATGAGAATCAGAGGGAAGAATTTTACTTGCAATTCAAGCCTATATGAAGATTTTCAGTATTAAAGGCACGTCGCGCCTGTATGGTGTGCCTTATTCTACGCTCCACCGCGTCTTTCAAGCCTAAGGGACGCGCGTGTGGGGCCGATTCTATCTTCAACCAAAGAGAAGAGGAGTTGCGGCCATACAACAAATTTCTCGAACACCTGAGAATCAAGGCTATCTCATTGTTCCTTACTGAAGAGCTCTCGCCCCAGACGGCACTGAGCTCTGAGAATTAATTAAAGTCTTGCGGGTCGACCTTGACCATCCAAGAGAGGTTTATATCACCTGTCAAGCAATATATCAATCGCCTCACCCATGTTGCTGAAACGCAAAATACAGAACTATCGATTATGCGCAAGTAACAGGGACATGGTGCAGAGATCGTTCAGGTATGGCACCGAAGGTTAGTTTAAAAAAGGTGCAATTAGAAGGTAGTCCTGAGGAGATCTTAAAAACTGCCGTGGAGGTATAGAGAAACAGGTCACAAAACCCACGCAAGCGCAAAATTAAGGAAACTGAGCAACTGACACTGAAGAATTATCTGGACCTTGTAGTTATTTTCTAGAGGATTAGTATATCGTGTTCAAACTTCGAATTGTGGATTAAGCCGGCCCAAATACCCATACCCTACGTTATGCTTAATTATATTGTACAGGTTTAATTTAATATCTTTTAAGTTTAATTACACGTCAAAATGGATTATTATCCCCTATTTTTTAATATTTCGATTTCTTTTCTCTGCTTTTTGCAATTCTTTACGTAGTATAACTGATAAAGTCTAAGAGAGCAATTAGAAAATAATCAACTCTAGTTATTTAGTTAAATATAAAGTTACAATTTTTGAAAGGAAAAGAGGATGCGGATATCCCCGACACTAACCTGTTTTATTTATATTCACCACGCAAAGTAGTCTGTTGTAACTCCCCTTTTCTCCTTGATGTACTGGTACTCTTCATGTTGTGCAGTTTTTTGGCGTTGTTGAAGCACTCGTTGCTAGTGCGGCAAAAGAGCGGCAAAAGAGCGGCAGTTTGGAACTGTACGGCTGGAGAGAAGATTCACCGATGCCGGCCAATTTACTAGGTCTGGCTTGCTTGCAAGTTGCAACCTTTATGTGTCCCTCATGTGTTTAGTGTAGTCGATCCCATGCCCCATAACTTCCTAGAATTGAAAGAAAAATTTGCTTCTAACTAATGTACATTTCAGATCCTAACTTCCCTTTGTTGCATTTCCTTTGCGACTTTCATTATTACCCTTTGCTGGTTGCTTTTTAGGAGGAGTTCCTTTCTTCGTGTAGTCGACCCAATTATCCATCTCCAATTCCTTTACCATCGCGATTCTAGCACTGGTCTTTATATTGCGGCTCCAGCCACCACTGTTCCCCTTTCCCGAGACCGGCAGATTCGGATTTATCTTATTATCACTATCCTTCTGTCCGCCTACACGCCATGCAGAAAACAGTGGGGGAGTAATGGAATACCCCCGTATTTTTCCCTCCTGGAGCCTCCACATCATGTCCATATCGACCGGGCCGCGCAGACTGAGGTATGAGAGATTGAGCAGGAGGCGCTGCGCTCCTCTGCGGGTGATTGCGTAGCCCATTGTGCAGATCGGCCCGTACGCTGGCGAGATTAGTCGTTTCTTGCCAACGTCATTACCTTTGACGCCGAGGGACTCCATTTGATTGAGAAACTGTTGATCGATATCCTTCCTGGCAGGAACGTTCGGATCATCATAGACGTGGACTAAGTCGAGGCGCTTGGGATGGGCCGCGTCGTAACATTGTCCCATAATGAGGACGTCCCAGTCGAGACCGTACGGCGCGCTGGTCTGCTCGTGGTCGGTAGGCGGGACGAGCCGGAGGGTGCTGTTTTGCATCTGAGAGCTCAGGTCCTGGAATATTTGGTGTACGTTTTTGTCCCAGTCGATCTAATGAGAGGATTTATTAGCGTAAGCCCACTACCAAGCACAAGAAAACATACATCGTCTTCAATGATAAGCGCGGTTTCGATATTACTGTCAATAACGTAGCGCCACGCGTCGGCGTGGGCACGCCAGCACCCCAACTCAGATAACATAAGGTCGGGCCACTTTTTTGCATTATTATCCGGGATTGCTTTAACGCTGATGGTTCCGCCATCAATACCATTGATGAGTCTCAGCTTGAGCCCGCTCATGGACGCGGCTAAGTTCATCGCGTCCTGACGGTCAGTGCGGTCTGGCATGCTGACGTAGAGCACCTCGCCAAAGCCGAGAGATTCGTTCCATGCAACGGATGCTAGGTCAGGAGTCGCGGGTTCAATGACTAGAGATTCGTTCCATGCCGTAGACGGTAGGTCATCAGAAGTCGAATTAGTGAATTGTGCCTTATCGATATCCGAGTCGTAGTCAATGAAACCCTGAGATAAAGTGTAGCTCGCGGCAAGGACTCCAATGATAAAGCCCGCAGCGAGAGTGAGAAAGAAATAGAAATGTAATAGTTTTGGCAACATTTTTGAAAGCAAGAGCTTCAGATTCCTAGGCGTAAGGAAAAGCTATTCATGCTATATAAAGATGGATGGTGGTGGTGCAGCAATTCGTCCATGCAACAAATGTGCCTCAATTACATTTCCCATATTTCTGGATTTGGATCTTAGTGTCAGCGCTGCGGCTTTGTGGTACAAACTTGTTCACTAAAGGAAGTATACTAACCAGAGTTGGATTATTACTGGTCCTTGGTAGTTAAGTGGAACTGCTTGTTGCTATTCATTCCTAAAGCATTGACCGCAACTCTCTGCACTCTATTCTTGCTTTAACCTTTTGATAAATAGTGTCCATTAGCTTGGAGTCCCCCAAAAACACACTTGTTTGAGTGCCCCTACCTACTAAAAACATTGTCCCTAAAGAATAGTACAGTAACTAACATTTTGTAGTTGTAACTGATTATAGGAGACATGAATTAGTTAAGGTAGTTAAAAGAGAAGTGTCAGATTTTGACAGGGTACACGGCTACGCTAAAGTGGAAAGTTTATCGGTACCACTAGACGAGAGCACATAAATTGCCTGCTAAAAAAAGGCGAGTAAGCGAAATCGTGCATTACATTGCAGTTAATTTAGTTAATTGACACTAGCGCCGCCCAACAAAACTTTCTATCAATTAATAATGGGTTTTCCATAAATAGTTTTAGGAGCCATTTAGTAGCACTTTATTTTTCATATATCATTAGTTACTGGGGGTTAGTCAGGACGGGTTGTCTTTACTGTATTGTTATTTACGCCTTGCTCTACGCTGCAAACAATGCCTAAAATTCGGCAAAATTATATGTACACAAGTCGGAAGTCGGAACAATACAAATAACTTATGAAAGGGGTTGCTAAAAAATTAAGCACAGATAATCGCTGCTGAGACAGGAAAACCCTAAACCATGAGCCATGAGTGCAAGCTAGAAATGTGCAGAACTGCCACAATTAACGTTCCATGGTCATGGATTTATGTAACGTTCTTTCCTAAAGGCACACGACAACTTTAACCAATGAATAAGTTATAGATTTTGAAACCGGTTTGTATTTATACACTTATGCTCCGGTTCTTTCCATTGGCATCTATTTACACCAAGAATTCAACAGAGCAAATGCCAGAGAACACAATCCTAAATTAATACGCGTTACCTACGTCCTTTCGCGACCCTCACGTAAAGCTCGCTGTGACAATACCCACTAGACTAGTGCGGGAAGCGAGATCTCATCGGACTCACCGAGAGCGGGATACCAACCGGGAATGATGCTTAATGGAGTCTTAGTTTGTATTACGTGATCAAGGTATATGTATCGCATAGTAATTATTCCATGGTGTAACCGCCAATAGCGTTAGACGTTAGTGCAGTATGCACTCAGTGGTTAAATCACTGACTGTCTGGGTCACTGACCGCCTTTTTTTATTAGCTGTCCTTAAGACTAGGCACTTGCTCTTCTTAAACCGGAAAAATCATTCGCCGCCGATCTTCAGTCACCTGATTGGCCATTTCTAATGCCATTCTGATACCAAGACATTGCCAAATATTTTGAAGAGTGCCTACAGCCCACAAATGCAATGCCTCTGAAGATCCCCTGCTGCTTCCCACAACCTTCAATGGCCAGAGAAGCGTGAAAGCACCATGGATATGAAACCTAGATGTATCCCGATGAGTATCAAAATCTTGGAGAAAGAAAGAAGCGCTCGAGCAGATCTCTCTAGATAACTGCGACAGAGTAGACATCGACGAGTCGGCTAGCCGCAGTTCGTATTCGGCAGCACTGCAACTACGGCTTGTTAAATATTCGACGAGAACTTCATTAACTAGCATCCGGATGGTCCGGTACCAGCTCCATGAATTGGCAATAAAGCGATTGGGGTAATCATGCTCCATATATCCGTTAAAGACTTCGCCTGAGGACGGAACAGGCCTAAATGCCCAACTCTCTGGCAGCTCCATCGCCCAGTTTTTAAGGTCGCTTTCAAACCCGAGAGCGTATTGAATAATTGTATCGGAATGAGCAGAGCTCTGATGTCCACGAGATGCCCACATCGCAATGAATCTTGTGAAGATGCTAGCCAGCGAACATGCAGGCTGTTCCACTTCTGAAAGATATACTCGGCACGATTCCGGATATTCGATCATATCAAGAGGAAGATTCTTGCGTCTCTGTATGCAACCGATAGCCTGCACAACTGTTAATATAGAAGCGTCAATACCGCAACGACACACTTGGCAGGACGCACAATTTGAAACCATATTAGAAGTGCGTTTATAGCCTCGTCGCTTTGGCGTGGTCCATGTGGGCTCCTAACTTTCAAAATTGCAGCAGCGCCATCGAAATGACTTGCCCAAGCATCTCTCGAAGACGTGTCACATGTAACTGACTTTATTTTATTTAGAAAATAGAGTACCACCAGAGAAAAATATAAAATTGTGCGCTTACTTCAAATATGCTCAATAAGATCACTACACGAAGAGTCTGGCTTAACTCGACCTGTACAGAGTCGTGAATTGATGCCATAGTCGTACGCAGCGCTGAGAGATACTTGTGCCTCGCAGTAACCATAAGATTTCCGTCATTTTTAACATGCGCAAGTCCAGCCAAGCCCACGGAGGTCATAGCATCAAGTATAACATTATGTGATCGGTCGTTTGGGTTCAGCACAGACGACCTCAAACAATTGCCAGGAGCAAACAAAGGAAAATTCAGATAACGTTCAAGAACGAATCTAATGCCTTCCTCTTCTACAGAGGAAATTGTCGGTGAATGTGTTGCCTTTGGAGGATTTTCAGGTACAGGACTAGTCCAATTACCTTTCTTGGAGTTATGAGTTCTTTGAGAAGAGACCTTCCGAGCAACTTCTTCACTCTGTTCGCGGAAGAGAAGGGCAAGCTGATCTCTATACCCTGGACATATCTTCTTAGCCCTCAAGCACTGCGAACATGCTGGCTCAACCTGATCACACTGCCAAACAAGTATCAATAGGCGATGCTAATAATGCAGGTGGAAAAACAACATAATACCTTGATCCGCCTCTTACGACAATTGGCGCAGCTCTTACTGGGTCTCCCGCAGAAAACCATTTCGTGTAGAGGAAATACAAAGAAACGAAATAAAACATTATTTCAATGTTATGGATGCCGGCAAGGTCGATGACCGCAGGAGTCTTCGACACAACTGCCTTGCCTAATATGGTGACCAGATCGTTGGTCTTAGCCTAATCGAACATTACAGAAGACAGTGGGTAGTTATCTATCGACCGGGCCAAAAAGTAACTAATGCTGCACTAAACTTCTAATCCTATCAAGAATTATGCCATAGAGATATAGCAGTCCCATAATTACATCGAGCCAAAGTACCGTGTGCACGTCAATTATCCAATTGGGGCAACTCTGCTAATCGCACGCGTCGGCCACGCGTTTGCATCACAACAACAATGCTTTGGCCAGGTCACAAGTACCAAGTAACATTGACACTCGGCTACATTTGGCAAACTATCTTTCATCTAAATATACCTTAGTATAAATGGCTTTATCTCACTTTAACAGTTGTCATATTCCTTAGTCACACCTTGTGTACAAAAACTACTAAAATATTGAGCAGAACGATAGCTGGTGAGGCTGGGAAGGTTCTACGTCGAATGAACAATGATGGGTTTGCCTGATACGGTGACCAGTTCGTGCGGCGTCATTAAAAACCATCGAGAGACTGTCTACATGAAATCCACAGAATGAAATCGAGTCTACTGAAGTTCTGTACGCGTCAAAATGACTGCGCCTTCGCATAGGACCGAGCTGTATACCCCATTGAGCTTAAAGTATGCACTTCTAACTATACACGGAGCGTATATAAAGGACAATATTTTCTCCTTCAGGTTGATTGACTCTACACAACAAAGTCTCTTGGGATTCTATCGTTTTTAGGAGCATATCGATAAGTCGCTAGCTAGAAATGGTTCATTCTTACTACGACTACACCCCGTCTCAAACGGCAGCTGCTGTCTTCGCGGCCCTATTTAGCGCGGCTTTCTCAGCAACGTTCATCCAGTGGATAAGATATCGTGCTTGGGTATGGCTCGTGATGGTTGTGGCAGCGTCAAGTATGATCGTGTGCTGTAGGTTCAGACTATACTAACAGTTCACAGTGGAATCTCTGGGCTACATTTTCAGATCTATCTCTACCAGGCACACAGACAACCGTGGCGTATTTATTGCTCAATTCAGCTTGATTATTTTGGCGCCTGTTCTAATTGCTGCCTCGTGCTATGTCATTTTTGTATGTGATTCTTCGAAATACTTTTTATATCAAAATTGACCGTATTGGCAGGGAAGGATTGTATTCCACGTCATACCCGCACACTCGAGAACAATGAAATTCCTTTGGGTTCCACGTAAGAGCTACAAACACTTTAATGCTTCGATAGATTTTACTGATGTTCTACGTACCAGCTCGATTTATCACACTGATATTTGTCTTCTGTGACATAGGCAGGTTCCTTAGTATATGATGAAACTCTGAGTCTCCATTAGTTAACGTTGTATCAGTTGCCTTATTTCTTCAACTGGTTGGCGCAGTTATTGTTAGTGGCACCCAACCCACCGATCCGGATGCGAAGAGTAAACTAAGCCGAGGCAAGGATATTGCCATCGCTGGCCTTGCAGTACAGCTTTTATGCTTTGGGCTCTTCTCAATCGTGGCAATTCGCTTCAATTTTATCTCAAAGCAATTTAACAAAGAATTCGAGGATAAAATCGGGAGTGTAAAAGGCGAAAAGTATTTTACGGTAGCCTCGTCAAATAGGAAACTGAAGAAAAATTGGAAAGCATTATTGCGCGTAGTGAACATAGTCTGCGTGCTAATCTTGGTATGCTCTTGATGTGTTATGTCATTTCGTTTTGATGTTGCGCTGTGTTTTGACCTCCTTTCCTTTTAGATTCGTTCGGTCTACCGTGTATGCGACTTTGCCCTTGGAAAGAATGGATACCTTGAGCAGAATGAGTGGCCGTAGGCTCCCTGATTTGATATTTGATACCGCTAGAACTTATGACTAACAAAATGTCAGTGCCTATGTTTTCGATGCCGCGCCAATGTTACCGTGCGTCATGTTGTTTGTGTATTGGCACCCCGGTAGATACCTACCGTATCTTGGATTCCGGTTACCAAAGTCCGCTCGCGAAAATTGACATTGAGTCAAGTGCAAGCACTCAAGCTGCTCTAATTGAGAGAATTGGAAATGGCATGACAAATAGCCACTAGTGTGGCCTATGCACGATTGCTAGAGTAGGAATAATCGAGCCGGTGTCAATAAGGTTAAAAATCATCACATGCGCTTGCTAATGGCCAAGTGCAAATGTGATGCCCTAACTTAGTGTGTGTCTAATTCGCTGTATCAACTTCTTTCTAGGAATCACTGGATAAGTAGGAGGTATACAAAGTAAGATAACGTGGTAGACCTTAAGCATAAATATTTAGAGGTGGATACGATTTGCGATTAATCGTTATTCGTATGCGTAATGTCAAGGACGATTACCAGTTAATTTACGATTAAGTTCTCATTTTTTGCGATTAACTTTTACAAATAATATTAAATTTTGACGGTACCGTAATCATATCCACCTCTAATTAAATACATCAGCGCTCTCCGGTAATGCACACCGCTGTCAATGAATATTGTCCTGACTAGAGAGATATTTTGAAAGTTCAACATTCACTTTGACATTTGTCAGTCGTATAGGTATCTGACGCACTCTAGAAGATGCTTAGGTTAAAGGCTATGCTGATTGCGTAGACTTGATTTAGTAATTATATTCTATGATATACTACTGGCCAACTTCGGCAATCAAATGTGATATCTACTCATAAGTAGAGGCAATCAGAGATGCTGAACAAGTAAACATCTAGAGACTCACACAGTTTTCAAAGGAGTTTATCGAATACAACAATGCGACGATGCGACGATGACTTGCCAGAGCTCCCGACGAACGAGAGTGGTACTACAGTAAATGATGACGCCAAATGCAGTACCGACAGCTTCGTTCTACGCATGATGCTAAGTAAGTACTACGAAGAGTGGTTGGAATATAATGGTGTTCGAATCAGCATTAATTTCAGTGTTAGACAGTTTGGCAAAGGACGGAAACTAGACGCATTTGTATTCATGGACTCATTCCATGGATCCAAATGAGGTGTAGACGCGGCTGAGTTTGAATTAGAGCCATTTTCGGAGAAATTCGCACTCAGAATAACGAAGAGGAAGGGCTGTGGTGTTTAAACCACCATAATTTTCCGACAATTCATGCAGGAATAGATGCCTATATTGCATAGGCAGACCAGATCTGCCAAGGAGCTTGTAGAAGTGCTAAACCCAACACTGTACAAAGCAAACGCTGCATAGGACCGCAGAGGTTTGGCTCGATAGACCATTTAATATTTCAGGGGTAGCACCATACAAATAGAGTTTGGGAACTAATAGTTTACCAGAATGCATTAGGGCCAACAAACTAGGGTTTAACTTTGGAGGCCAGAAGTGCGGCGCGCCTGAAACATCACCAAAACTCGACCAATAAGTTACAAAATTCACAAAAAGGTAAAATTCACAAAAAGCAGGCGAGTCGGACGATATACAATTCGTTGCATATGATTTTAATCAGAATGCACTGGGATGAAGCAATGGCTTGCATGTCTCCAGTCAGAGAATGACCAGGGAGTTTACGGCACGGGAACTCTGTCCACCAAGGTACCGCGGAGAAAGAGCGATTGACTACATCTGCGAAGCCTTTACCTCTACGTGCACGAAAGTCGACAGACCTTAGATTGGAAGTAGAAAATTAATAATACCAAGACAAAGACCGGAAACCATAAAGAAGGATCTGGTTCTGCAATAAGACACAAGTCGACAGACAAAAGCTACACGATATCACTTAATACTGATCATGAAGGCGGAACATGCCAATTCCATTACCGATTTCCTGGCGACCCAATGGTGTCATATCCAGCAAAGCATACGTGGACAACAATACTTCGACCCCACGATCCGTCGTAGAGTAGGTGTGGAACACCTCATCTCCTTCCCTCAAAAAAACAGAGATACCAAAATATCCGTTCCCCGGTTTCCATGTTACTTCTTTCCCAGCTTTATCGGCAATTTCGAAAGTCTTTCCAGAGCTGTAGAAAGGGAACTTCCATCCCATTCTCTGCCTGAAAGCTTCGACTTTCTCGATAGGAGCTTGCGCAACGGCAACAAAGCTTGTATCTCTGCTCCAAAGATGGCTTAGGTTGGGAATATGATCCATGAGAAAGGAGCATCCAACACAACCCTCCTTATCTTCAGCCTTGAGCATGAAGTGGTACAGGACCAGCTGCCTACGACCAGCGAAGAGATCGAGCAGGCTTTTCTCCCCATCTAAAGTGACAAACTTGAATCCGACTGGATCGTCGATTCTAACCATGGGAAGATCCCGACGGGAAGCGCTGACATCAGAGAGCAAGTGAGTGGCCGCTTTCTCTTCCTTGAGGAGCACGGCGCGTTGCTTTTGCCATTCTGCTGGCGAGACGACCTAGAACTCAATCGTTAGGATGGAATCAGAGTATTAAATGCTAGACAATGGCGATATGCATAAAAAGAATCATGGAAATACGACAACAGTCGTACCTTGCTAGGCATATTGCACGACTCCACTATCTAAGCAATACAGTAATACTAAAATCGTTGATCTCCAGGCGTGTACTAGTATGGAACAATTGATAGCAGAGGAGGCTGTGATGGTACAAAATGAATTTGCATGAGAAGACCGTTTCACGTGTTTGTGACCCTAGCCCTTGTGCCGAATGAGGCTCTCTTTCGTCATTCACGACAACCTGTCACAGTGACAACTCTGCGATGCAACTAACAAATATGACGTAAGGCCACAACTCACTAAATCATATTAAACATTAAACATTTGGTTAACACCACAACACAGGTTCCCTCCTTTTCACTGTACAGTTGCCCGTGCATTATTAAGTTCCCAGGGTTTCTACAATACAAATAGGTCATAACACTAGTTGGGATTCTGGGAGTACATGGCGGCTCTGGAGCTGGAAGTGGAAGGCTATTTAACTCTCGACGTGGAATAAATGGAATCAAACCAGCTCATTTCCACCAACTTTGAATGTTCTGAGGTGTAAGAGCTTTCTCTCGAATGGGCTGAAAAAGTTCAACCCAATCAGCCCGTTTTATTCGCTGTATACCAGCCGACCCCTTGCGCATGATATCTCTTTAATCTGAAGTAAATGCGAACAATGAACCCAGTGCGATCCATGGAGTTCCTTGAAGTCCAACACTCTTGATATTGGAACCCTGTAGTAACCCAATGACCAATCATGCCAACGATTGGCAGGCTATTTTTGCTCGTCCAGACATCCGGAGAGATAGCAATTGTCTTGCATGCTTTGGATAGTTCCTCGCTAAATGGTACCCGCGGTCTGCGAACTCATTGGCCAACAGTTGTCTAACCCCCTGACAGCTGGAGAAAGGGAGCCTAATTCCCGGAATAGAACCCGTTGCACAGGCAACGCCCTAGCCAATATGTCTGCTATCATTGCTTCAGTTGGCATGTACTTGAGTGCAAACGAGCTCGGCTCGGCTGTGCCTCGTGGTCGCAAGGCAGATACATCCTTGATTGTCTCCATATATGCTCGTAAGCTTTGACTGACTATCAATCACCCTTAACAGCGTGCGAAGTCAGATTACCTCGATAACGACTTCAGTTGTTGATGTGGCACCGAATGTTGCTTCATTGATTTCCATGAAATCGCTCCTCCAGACTATGAAACACTTATCCACTGGTGGATCTCCGGGTTTGTTTGTCACTTGCCCAGTCCGCATCGCAATATCCTTGAAGTTGGAAAGAACTTGTGTGCTTATACTGAAGATTGCAGTTCACAGTCTTCTTCAGGTACCTTAATACACCATGTCGGCAGCGAGATGATTGTCGGCAGGTTGGCTGGTGAATTGGCACGGCAGCAAGGTCAGGGGGCGTGTTCCCACCGTTGCATTGTGAAGTCCTGTATACAGAGACGTCGAAGACTTTTTTTTTGGCCACCTCGACCGTGCGAGCCACCATCTCGTATGCTTCAGACTGAGAGTCGATGTACAGCTCCAGGAAAGCTCTCCATAGCTGGAGCTTGTAGACAAACGCGAACGCGTTGCATACAGCATAGTCAAACAAAAAGTTCTTGATGAACCTCTAAAGAAACAATTTGATCTGGCCAGAACTTCGCGCTTTGAGGTGACTAAACTCTAAACTCAAGAAGCTGCGCATGGTCCGAACGAGACCCGAAGTGGACCGACTTTGGTGAAAACTCTATTACTTTCAACAAGTTTAGACAAATGACTAGAAGTAGTATTTGTTTCCGCTTGCGAGAGGTTTGGGAACCAACGAACAATTGGTCCTGAGCCATCGGCCAGCAACAATGGTCTGCGCATAACTGATAAATCTCCGGCATGGATGGAGCGATTGGAGCTGGGATCTGCGACATCTGACTCGACAGCAAAAAATGCAATATGGTGTCCGATCTCCGCTGAGTTGCGCGCATAGCACCTGGCTCTGCATCATGAGTAGATTTCTGGTATGCTTTCTCCTCGGAAGAGCAAGCTATGCATAGTGCGGAGACTTGCGCACATATTTCAGGGGTAACCAGCTGAAATACCCGATCCTGCGCGTAGCGAGTATAGATAGAGTTAAATCGAGTCTGTATATCTTTAAATATTTAGACACCCAATGTTCTTCGCCTCCTTCTCGGATAGGCGCCATACTGGTATTTAGGTGGAACCTAGCAGTAGCGTGGCAAACACTCCATTCGTTACTAATCGGATTCGATTCTGGTAGAAAAAGTGAATCAATAGTCAAATCTGGGACTTCCCCACCTTATGAATAAGTCCAAGTCAATATTGGAACGCCAACGGCTCAATACAGGGATAGCACACTATTATCGTTGCCTGCCCTTGCCGCTCTATATCCATTTCAGAGTTATCCACATCTTCATCCCCGGACGGCTCACCATCAATGGCACGTTTCCTTTATCGGATGAATTCTACCAATATAAAAGAACAGATTTCGGTTCTGCGCAAGCTAGGGTAAGGGTAATCCTGCTCCAGAGTCTCCCAGAGGGGTAAGGGTTAAGCATGGAGGAAGAATGGTCGTGAAGGCGCTAGCTCGGCTGAACCGCTTCTCACGCGTTACAGTTGTAGCCGCTTTGGCATCGCAAATGATGACGCTGCCCCTATTGTCGCATCGGTTGACTTTATAACGAGTGCGTATGAACGCGCGCTGGAATAAATTTTAGGTAAGTGCAAGACAAACTGGTATGGTTCCGTTGAGAAAATGCGAAACTGTGCTAATTATATCATCCTTTAACGCTAAAGCCTATCTCACATTGTTACCCTGCATGACAGACTTTGACAATCTCGAAGAACTAATCCGCCAATCTGCCAATCTGCCAATCCGCCAATCCGGCTACAGGCATTTAGTTAATTGGATCCTTTTTCCCATCTTGTCCTAATCTCCGAGTTAAGTAATTGTTCAGAACTTTCACTGCAGGCTGGTAGATCACTTTAGTAACTCAAGTTCGGTTGAATTACGACTCATTATATGTGCTGAGGTAGATTATTGTGACTGCGCAGGGTTCTTTCCCAACAATTTTTTGACGTTTGCTCACGAATTCATCATCAACGCAATGTTTATTCTATTCTTCTGGCTGCTACATATACATGGACAGCACTGCTCATTAGCATATAAGAAACTGTAAAACATAAGGTATTCAAATAAAGTTCTATCAATCTATAATATATGTAGCCGTTATTTTCAACATAAACTATCTCTCCCTTCAATAGCAATAAATCTTTTCCAATTTAGTACAGCAACACAAGAGATAATGAAAAATAACAAATAGCCGTACCATCAGAGTTGAGCCAGTTACTCACCCATAAAACCGACCGAATTAATTAAGGGTAATTGTTAGATCGCTTGACATGTCCTGCAACGGTAGCTTCAGTGCTAGGTACGTCGTAGTCCCAATGGTATTCCGGCTTAACACATGACCCAAAATCAATAACGACCTTAGCCCCGCCTACTACCTTAAATTTTTCATAATCTAATTTTTCACTTCCTGAGAAATGATACGCAGACTTGGCATATTCCACAAATGCCACGTTCTCGTCAACTGTCTCCTTATTATGATAGAGATAGAGCAATGCATGACCATTTTGCCCGTCCTTGAGAGACACATTAATAGACTTGAAGTCACTGTACCCAAGGCCACTAAACAAATAAAACGGCATTTTATGTTTGTTGCCACTCTCTTCCACCCAGAACATGACTTCCTGAGGATCATGCTTAAGGTGGCCCTTAAACAGGCACAACTTAGTGCCGCTGGCCTTTGTCGCTGACGTCGTGTAGGCGAGCGCCATTAAAATGAGAATTGCTCGAAATATGTACATCTAGCTCTGCATCAGTTATGGTTCAATTTCCAACCAATATTTTGATAGATAGCTCACCTCAAATTTTTGCAACTTTGCTGCAGAGAAAGCAAGCCTAGGATTGGTGAGGAGATAGTTCGTAAGTTGCAATCGCTTCTGGAGGGGAGGCCCTTTTATACACTTTCTGGCGAAGCATCTTATGTGCTGGCTGCGTGCAAAGGCTGGCAGTGAAGCAATGGCTGCAAATGATGACTTTTGCAGCAGTCCAATTACGACCAATCCGTAATATTGGACCCTTCAGGTCGGAAATCACAATCACCGGCAGTGAATAATATGAAACTGGTAGGATGTTGGGGCGCAGAGCAAGGAAACCGCACGGATTTGTAAGTGCTGCATCACGCCGTACCAATTCATCTTGACAGCTGCCACATTGTCTATTTTTGACAGAGGCAGAGACTTTTCGGCAAACGAGAGCCTGATACCGCTATCGTAGGTCAACCCGAGCTTAAACGATCGCTAACATCCACATTATATATAACTTTGTGATTGCAAGTCAAACGTATGGCAGGATGATTGGACTAATAATCCAAGTTATGAGCTGTTTTCGCCTAGCCGTAAAATCGATTAACTGCAGAACGGAGAAATATTCCCACTTGTGATCGTCGATCCATAAGACTGGTAGACAGTAAATTTGATCCACATGGTTGGTACGAGTGCTATAAAAATCCCGACGAATCTTTATATATGGCTCACCATAGATACTGCATATAGTCCAAGTCTATAGAGTAATGCAACACAGTCGCAGACTGGAATAAAATCCAAATATTGCATATATCTTATTTTATACTTGATTGGGTCTTGTCTTCCCGTCGCTGATGGGACAATTTATTGGCCACGCCTTATTTTCTGAATGCTTATATGCAAGGGGCATCCAACTTTAATCCCGAAAATAATACTGAACCCTAACCTAACCCTATCAAATATGATTCGACTGTTCAAAATTGAGATCGTTTAAGTTTTAAAAGGCAGAGGTTAAATTCATAGAATAACCCTAACCGTGGACGTCTGTTCAAGTTTGTTCAAAATGTCCGGAACCTTATTATTCTGCGGACTGCAAATGTTATGGCCATATCGCATTCGCCGAAGGCATGGATATCGCGCAATGCTAAAGGTCTAACCAAGGAAATGGCGGATACGATTCTGAGACTTCAGGAATATACAGGAAAGCCTTTCTCGCAACGCTCCGAAGACATAGTTCACTCCGCTCGTGCTCGCCTTATGTGGTGTCCCGCAGCCCCGATAAAATTGCATACGCAATGAAACTTCGGATACATTGAGAACAAATCTACGATCGGGTCCCTTAATAGCCAACGACGCGGGATAGGAAGGTCATAATCCTAAAGAGGATAAGAAGGAAGGGTAAGGTATTACTGGCCAAAATGTTTCCATTGGTTTCAGTGCACCCACGATTTTCAGTGAGGTACTATTTCCAGTCACTAACTCGCCAAATCTTTAGGATTAAATACATTTGTTCCTAGCTCTAATGAGACTCCGCAATCATCTCGATTCATTCAAGATTTGTATGGTGGACCCAAACCCTTGTTCCAACTATTGCCATCCGCCGCCAGTTGTGCGGCTTGAGAAGGGCACGTCCTTCCCATTGCCCTTTTATCGGCGGCCCTGGTTTCCACTATATATGAAGAGTATATGTTCAGAGTGTGAGATGTGTTTGTGATGTGTTTGTGACCTAGACATGGCTGCCCAGTTGTGGTGCCACTTGTTTGCTTGTTAGCAACAAATCTTGCTGATATGGACGCGGCATGTTGCAAGGAGACATAGTGACTAGACGAATATATAACCAGGCTTATTTTTGAACTGAAATACATACAATTCTCGGTGATGTTAGCATTTCATATTTAGAGAAGAAATTTTTAGTAGAGACTTTGATCACACAAAATTTAAATCCACATTGGTACTAGCTGTGCACCACATGCTGAGCATAGCAAAAGCGTGCCCCGATATAATGAGCAACTTGAAAAGAAACAACGCGATAAATTGTCCCACTGAAGCTGTGCGACAGCATCATTCTTTGTGTAAAATTTCCAATTTTTCTTGTATCATGTCGTATTTTTCGTGTAGCGTTTCATCAGCCGCGGCCAAGTATCCAATTTTATTCTTGACAGCCCAGTACTCAATGTCTTCAAGAACCCACGGGTAGATGTCCTACTAAAGTTAGTGGTGACCATCCATGGAATGGGCATACACACCTTGTAAGCTTCGACACCAAACCACGTATCAAGATGGCCATAGTCCTGGAATACTTTGCGGCGGTAGCAGTCGGGGCCGTTGACGTTTCGCAAAAAGTTGTAGTCGGCATCGGTCGACTCGGGGTCGTAAGTCTGGTTCTTATCGCCATGGATAAATGTGATGGGGAAGCTAGACACACGACTCAGTTACTGTACTAATAAGCTAGCGAATATTTACTCACTTCAAATTTTTGCGCGCATTGTTGGGCGTCACGTAAACTTTTTCGCGCCTAATATTGAGCAGCTGCTTCTTGATGGTCATGTCGATGAGCTGCCTGAGAGTCTGTAGAGAGTCAGCAGCAGTTTATCTAGCGAAGAAAAAACGTACTGTCATATTCACTCCGCCAATGATCTTGTCGAGATTGGAATGGAGCGCATCGTTTAAGTTCGCATGGTGCCACAAAAGGCCAAAGCAGAGGCTACTGCGATGGCAAACAGTCGAGCCACAAATCTCACTGAACTTTCCGACGGGGTAGAGACGCAGGGCTTGGTCAATGACAATTTGCTTGAGACCACGTGGTGTGCTGTTGACCTCGAGATAATCAACCCCAAGAACACGATTAACAATAGGCGCCAAATACAGATGCGCTTTAAGCCAGTTGACGCTGGCTGCGACGGGGTGCATAGCAACCTGTGATGCGACAACATGGCCAATGCCAGAAATAGTCCCATCGAGCAGGCCTATAAACGTCGCCACACTACCGGCGCAGTGAACGACAGCCGAGATGTTGGAACAGCCTGTGTAGCGCCTAGTTTCGGAAACAGCTGCTTCGACATCAAAACGAACGCTCTCCATCGCAATCTGGCCTGTCGACGCGCGAATTGTGGGCGAAAGGCGGTGGTCTAGAGAGAAGACATCGTATCCACGATCTGTGAGGAACGTCACAAAGTTGGTTGGTATCAGGTTTGTTCCAAAAATCTCATATGTGACACTGGCACCCGGCACAAGCAAGATAGGCCCCTTCCTGCCCGCGTTCCACCTGTGCATACGAATAGTACCACCGTCTTTGGTCGTCACATACCATTGCTCATGCTTGGTGCTCGTGGTGGGATATTCCATGTCCTTGTCAGACCCAGGATACTGGAGCATGGGTGGCAAGAAATGCTCGGCGACATGCCTGGCAAAGTACATCACAAATTGCGCGCTTATCTGGAATGAAGCCAGCTGCTGCCGAAGCCTGGCCAAGCCAGGCAAAATGTTAATATTTTCGGGCAGGTTAGCCCAGGCCGCGAAACCGGTGAGCTCTTTGACAAAGTCGCTCACGCCAAGGTGAAGAATACCACGCCCCAGGACTGTTCCAGCCTTAACGTCACCTTTGTCCTCCACTGACGAGACTGTTACATAAAGTGTAGTCGTTGCCTTCCAGACAAGGGCCGCATTGAGCATCACCTTCGAGTCGACGATTTTATGGCCCTCAAATTTGTACTTGCTACCGTCGGTCGCGAGAAGATTTAAGTCATAAGCCAGATTTTCCGTGCTGACGTGATTGAGATCACGGCTGAAGAGGCGAAAGCGGCTGCCTTGACAGACAAGAAGAGGATCGGCTGAAAGCGCACGACAACTAACTGTCCCCACAATGTCTGCCGAATGGTCATCGAGGGACACTAGCGCCTGCAAATCATAAGCAATTATTGTCAAGAAAAACTCCATGGTCGATGAACTCGAGCGACCTTGGGACTCGGCGGTGCGGTAGTCGTCGCTGTCCAAGTCGGTGCCAAAGTAGCCTTTCATGACTTCGCTGAATGCGATACCGCCTTGACTGGGAAGAGAGGTCAATAACCCCTTGTGACTCCCAGGGAGATTTCTGGCAATTTGTCGCAGAGGCCTGGGCGGCGCGTATGCCGGCATTTTGAAATTAATTGGCTGAGTGATCCGGCGCGGACTGATAACCCAGCCACGGTCTTTGGCTGCGAACTCGACCGTACGTTCTGCGATCGCAGTTATGGTGAGGAACGGGTTGACGCCGAGAGCGGCCGGAATGACTCCGCCGTCCACGACGTATAGCCCCGTGTGAACTTCGGTCTTCCGTTTACCGTCACTACCCTTGAACACCTGTCCTTTATGATTTGTGACACCGTTGCTACCATCGGTGCCCATGACGCAGCCTCCGATCGAATGTACAGTGATGAGTCCGTTGCGCGCGATCGGGGTTTCGAAAGGTCCGGGGACAAATTCGCCGCCATTCCGGACCGTCATGCGGGCAAGCGTTTCCTGCAATTCACGAACGCGTGAGGTATCTCCGACGCCATCAAACGAGATACGGAGCTTGTCTTTGTGAAGACTAAGAACACCTTGGTTATCGTCGTGGCTCATGATCAAGTACATCATAGTGCGATTAAGTGCTCCGACAAAAGGGCCACCGAATTTGCTTTGAATCGCGCGAGCTCTGGCCGCAATTTCTTGGAGAGGATTCCTGTGCGGTTGCACCTTGTGGGGAGTCAAATCGAACAAGGTCTGAAGGAAGGGCCACAACGCGAAAGGAGCGACGCCCTCTTCAATGACATATCGATTGAGCACTTCAGGGCTGTTGCGCATGTCAATAATGCCGGTGATGCAGGGGCCGACTTGCTCGGTGGCAGGACGCTTCTTAGGATCATTGGGACCGGTTCCGATGGCATTACACTCGCCATCACTCAAGTTATAGCCAAAGGCTAGAATGTCGCCATTGCCCGAGTAGGACTTGCCCGCGTTATCACTCACAGGTAAGCCAATCGCCTTGCTGCGAATTATGATTTCAGACGACCCTAGAGCACCGGCACCAAGGAACACAGCGTTAGCTAACACAAAGAACGGCTGGGTGGAAAACTCCTCGGAAAAATCCTGACGCCCTGGCTGCAGCCACCTGTAGAAGACAGCCCATTTCTTCGTGGATTCGATGTACTTGACGTAAGTGACCTCGCAGCTGCAAAAAATCTCGGCACCATGGTTCCAGGCATCAGCAATATACGTGACGAGTGTTGTGGTCTTGCTACCGTCGTTGATGCCAGTGCAGTCATTGCCCGTCAGTGTGGATGCGTTCTGTAGGACACCAGCCGCGTTTAGACCATTATCGAAGGCGACGGTGATAGGAGCACGGCCGAAGCGGTTGCTGTACTCAGGGCCCAGCTGGGTGGCCTGTCTCTCTAGGGTTGAGAGCTTCTTGAGAACTGGCCAGTCATCAGGATATTTGTTAGGGCGAAGCATCTGCTCCGCGCGGTCGTAGTACTTGGAGAGACCCTCCGCCTTAATCTCCGGAGGCCAGATGTCCATCCGCTCAGTGAGGTCGTCCATACGCAAGGCAACATTAGCGTTGAGATGGCTTGTACCTCCAAGACCTTCGCCTACAAAGGCATTTTGTTCGTCGCCAACGTATAGATGATAGAGACCGTTACGCTTTCCCATTTCGAAATCTTGGTAAGGTGCCGAAACATGCACCTCTGGAATGGCGTCGGTGACATCTTCCGGGAACTCACCAGGCCAGCGCTCGATTCCCTTTTCCAGCACAGCAACCGAGTGCCCAGTACGAGCCATGCGACAGGCGGCGACGCCAGCTCCATAGCCGCTGCCCACCACGACGACCTCGTAAAAAGGCTTCATTTGGGGGACCGATAAGCCGATTCGGGGATAGTTGCCTTGCTCTGGACTAAAGGACATTTTGAGAATGATATCGGTGTAAGGTCATGAAAGTGGAAGAAGACGAAGAAAGAGATGGTTGCAGCCCTCAGTCTATTTAGTAATTCTCGATGCTGGTGTGTATGGAGAGACCACGTCATATCGCGCTGCGACCGGGTGGGTGATGTGATAAACCCGTACGTCGAATGTCAGGATCGTGATCTTGTACTGAGTATGATCGTTCGATGTGGCCGAATTAGCATAGACTTGGGCTACGGAGCGCATTGACTCGGGCTTGGTTATTTTCATATTATTACACATGTGTTCCACCTTAGCCCTTTCGGCCGAGGCTAATATGTAATACCTTTTTTCGTTCTAGTTCAGCGAGATGTGTGAGCGATACCACCATGTTGGTTATGAGGAGATATATCAGCCGTTTTGTCGTGGGGAACGGCAACGCGGGTAATGCACGAATATACGTAGATGTTTCACAAAATAAAATATATTACTAAAATAATTAGGCGAGAAGAAGAAAAGAAAGAAGAAATAAAAAGAAAAGCAATAATTGAGCGGCTGATACAAGTTTGTTGTATCTAGGCGAGGTGTTTGCATGTGATAATAATGATGGCGGCCTCTTTAAGCGATTGGAAGGGACTGGAGCTAAAAGAAGGAAGAGTTACAAAAAAAAAAAAAAAAAGAGGGGGGTACCCGGATATCCCGAGAGAATTTTATCGATTTGGACGAGGCTCTGGCTTGTGTAAATTTTAGTTATAGTTAGTTAACTTTAGCTAACTAATCTAACTGCGAGGTTTATTATTATTAAGTGTGACATGTCAGCAAAAGCTGACTCCAGCCAACCCTTGTAATCGATGGACATGCAGGAAATTCCCTCACTAAAATTTTGAGTAGTCTGCATGTCCAGTACTTATTAATACTGCTCAATCTATTTTCTAAACTACCGATCAGGACTTGAAATGCGTTTGTAAACTAATTGGTTCCTAGGCAAACCTGTGAATTATTATAACTACTAACTAACTCATTCCATTGTGTGCCAATTGTTAAAAAAAAGAGTTTTAAGGACAAAATAACTTAAAGCTTAATCATTCTTCAAGGGTTATAACGATAAGGAAAATTCTAATTAAAAGCACCGTTATTTTGAAGTAACATCAAGTATATAATAATAAATTATTTGCGTCTAATAAATATCATATCAGCCACAATTCAGCATCGTTGCATCCCCAACGAAAATCGCTCACAACATCATGTGATTCTGATACATAGAATAGATCTTGATTATCACTATTTCTAATTTGGTTCACACAAATTCATACATCTAATGCTCTCTAATAAATTATACGCTTCAAGTGACATCCACAGCTACGCGACATCATAGAACTAATAGGAGCTATCTGGTAGTTTGATGGCTAGACCAGCAGCTGATTTCTCCTCGTAGGAGATCATGAACCGAGCCATTGGAAAAACTGCTTGCTGCAGCCGAGCAATTGCAGTGAATTTAGGGTTAGAAGTTGTCATCCATCACCAAATGAGGCCGACCTCATCGCCCCGCTACTAGTCCCACAGACAAATTATGAGGCAGCAGGATTATCAGAAAATAAGTCTCGTCATTTGGCGATATGTTTAACAATTCGCATTACAGTCTACAGACACGGCAGCTATATAAATCTCACGCCTGGCTACATCATTTGTTAGACACGTTTTCTCGTCAGGAAAAATGTGCGTATATTCTCTGATCATGGAATCTTAATCTGGAACTGATACGAATGCGACAGCGCATATGAACTGTCACCGACCTTTGTGAAATGTCAAGCTCCCCCTCAACGCTGTGCCTTATCAACTTGGCTATCAAGAGTACCAACCGTTTCTCACAAGATACTTTCTGGACCCTCGCGGAGTCGGACCTCGTAATTGTCAATGGCCAATATGTCGACGGCCTAGTTGTCTACAGAATGTCTGATATTGAGAAAAGCAGGTATTATTCGGTTCTGGTTGGCAATGCAGAGAGTAGCGCTCACAATGCACTGCTATATCTGTACGATAACGACGAGCAGCCAAGTGATACAATCGCATTTGTAAAATGGAAGGGTAAAGGATATCATTTCACTGCTGATATGCTCTACAGTGAGTACAGGTACACCGGATCACACGGTCTATACTATGCTCTCGGATATCAGTGCACTTCCCAGTTCTACCCTTGGCCCTACTCGCGTGTTCCGAAGACTATTCAGGCTTACGACCATGTGCATTTTGGTGACGTCTGAATTTGGAGTCGTCTGTTAGACCATGAAGGAGAAGAATTATCGCTGTAAATTATATTTGCGAACAGCAAGATAGCAATGTATCTTAGAATATTAACTATGAGCAATTTGCACCAACTCAGCTTTTAATCTTTCCTTCCCACTGCCAACTTCCGAACTTTCGTAATCAGTAAAACTAAATGAGCACAATTGATCACATGTATCACCGGGTATATTGTAACAAGGGCACAGCCAATCCATGCCAACACCGAGACCGGCAAAATAGTCGAGCCCCGAGACGATGCTGGGAATGTTACCGACGTCGTCGACACTGAACGTTTGGATCTTCCTAGCCCTTGTGTTCGGATGATTATGGATTCTGCAGTGACGTGGATTTCAACTTCGGGATAGAACCCCTGAACTTTGACTGTAATACAATTCAATATAATGACACCCAATTCGTCTCCCCGCTTCGGCCACAGACAGAGCCTTGTACTGTTCGAGCGGGATCTGAAGGACCATCTTGGATTGGGAACTTGCAATCAATCCGCTGGAAAAGCACCTTTTGACATGCGCATTATATTTCGGTATCGTAAGGCAGATAGAATGGTTGCGGCCATGTTACTGTTAAATCAAGATCAAACTGCAGCGGAAATACAGTGAGTTGGTCCTCGAATAAGGCTGAACGCGATATGATATCGCCAATTACGGAAGGGTTGGCAAACGTTTCCGTTAGCTTTAGATACGCACTTGCACTTTATGTGCTAGCTACAGTGCTACAGTGCTAAGAGTGCAAAGTTGCCTAGTTGTTCCGTTTATTTTTTATTGTTTTCCTAGTTTATGTGAATTTTGCGCCGGTCTCATAAAGACCGGGTACACAATACCCTAGCCCAAAGGCGGGGTAAACAGAGAGCTTGCACGGCCCATTTTTATTGGCGCTCTCCCTTGCCAATTTTCTCTAAGTCGTGATATACGTCTCTATCCTGAAATGTTCATAGTCCCAGACTGCCGCAGCTGACCATCCAACCCGGTCGACTGCTGTAACGGGTCACACTCGCACGCAATGGATGATCTGCTCACAATGCATTTAACCCATTTTCCGCTCCGATGACATCTCCCTGGTCCACAAAGTCAAGAAGCATGACATTGGGATTGCGACCATACAGCCCAGAACAGAGGTCGGCTTGTGCCTTAATGCTTGCCGGAGAGTTGGTCGTGGCAGCATTCTCACGATCAGGAATGAGGATGCCAAGGTCAAGTAGGTTGACATTCAGGGTATGGTTCACCAGGTACATTCGTCCAGAGGCAGTGGCGTTTGACGGACGGTCAATCTTGCATTGAGAAAAAGTGGGGTCGGTTTGACTATAAGGAGTCTCGAAGAAGTATGCGAATTCGTCAAGTATGTAAGGAACCTTCGAGACATCCGCTCCGTAGTCTGTTGTTTTGAAATCGGTTAGTTCTTTTCAGGGCACATAGCTAACAAGCACAGCATTATCGCAGGCATGGCTACTTACCGAGAAATACAACCAGACGAGTCCCGGCCGTGATCAGTTCCTGCAGTGTTGGCCAGGCATTTATGGCAAGTGGAGATACAGGTGGAGTAAAAGTATAATATGTAATGCCACTGCCTTCAAATTCGTTCTCAAAGTCGGTGACGGGGACAAAGTCACCGTTGACGATAAGCAGTGTGACCACTTCGTTGGGATTTGCGTCCAGCCAGGTCTTCACGGTCGTCAGGAAGTCCCTAACCGGACCCCCATTCTCTAAGTAACATGACGTGTGACAGAAATTCAGTGTCCCGGTGATGGGCGCACGGTGGGTCTGGCCTTGTAGAAACCGTATGCCATTATCAAGTTGCTCGGTCACGGACCAACCCTGATTCTGCTGCGGCAAGGGACCGACGAAAGGACAGTCATGCGCACCAACGAATGAAACATTGGAATATTGACGACTACAAAGTTCATCGTGCCCATTGCAAGCAGCTTGGACTATCGGACCGGATATCAGAAACAGAAAGCATAGCAGAAAAAGATTGATAAGAGCCATGGTAGCCCAAGAACACGGCGATCCAACTTAGGGAGGCGCAGTAATAGCAATACTTGAGAGAAGAGAGAAAGACTCGAGAATAAATATACTCTCTGTCTAGAAAATTAGACAGTTCGAACCGTTATTGCCAGGGTAACATGGAGCATTTGCCGGCTGGAGATGCTCTGCTTAAAATTGATATTCGGCCAAGTCGATCCTTCTAAATCGTCTAATCTAAGCTTCCCTTATGAGGTGCACCCGTGACACAGCTAGTAGTACATGGGGCCGGAAGTACTATATTCGTGAATGAATAGCGGAAATCTACCACTTTTACAATTAGTAATTTGGATTCGGACGTTAGACATCTCAAGGGTGCGCCGCACGAACAGTGGTTCGCTCGTGTAAATCGGCTACTGAAGCATTGTAGTATAATCTCAGTGGTAAGGGTTGAGATGGCAGAACTGAGAGCAGGCTGGTCTAGAAATGATGGTTTTGCGCTTAGGTTAGAAGTTGTTGCTTGCTACGGCTTTTTCTGGCAAAAGTCTGTAGTTCAACCTCTTTCACATGTGTAAATATAATTGTGCTTGCCAATTCGTATACCAACAACGCGCCTTCGCACCACAGAATCCGATCCGCCTTGGGTGTCACATAAACACATAGTTCATTGCAATTGGATTTCCCGCATTGTATATGTCATAGCTTAGGTTATGCGATTGAGTAAGACAATATGGAAGGTTTACGCAGCGATGGAAACTTAGATATCGGATATCATGCTGTTGCGTGGTGATATAAATTTTCAGAGAAATTCACAGGTTGCACAGGTACATTATCAATTACGAGATCCAAATCGGAACAATTGGTTGTACTCAATTTATCGATAAATCAAGCGCGCAAGGAAGTTGCATATCCAGATTATCCGGACCGAACCCGTCGTCATGTTTATTTATCGTTAGCGATGCATTAAAAGTACAGCTAAGAAATCTAGTGTTTATAATAAGGTAGTGCCATTAAACCAGTAGTACATTGTCAGAGAATGACTCGGTTTCGCGAAGACGAGCTGAGAGCATAGCATTGTGGCTCGTATCTGGCGGAACTTAAAGAGGCGCGTGCAACGTGTCCACTTTAAAGTTTATTGAAGCCCCTGACTTCTCCTGAGCCGCACCATCATAAAATGTTGCGTCATGAATTCATGATGAATGCTTTTTTTTTTTGATACGACGTCAGCAAGGTCCTCATAAGCAATCATCTATACTTTTAATTGCGTATTCTGCATAACGATCCTTATCAGGTGCTATCACCCAACTTGTTTGTGATAAGTGATAGTTGAGACATACTGCAACCTATCTAACCCCCTCCTGACTGGAGAGTGTGCTTGGATACTTCTAAAAGATTGCATAAATAGCTTGATGCGTTGTATGAAATGGTCTAATAAATACAGGCTACTCCCCTGATATGGCATGGTATGGTATTCCTTGAGGTGAACCAAAATAATAAGCTAATCAGCACCATGCATAGCAGAAACAGTTGAACAAGGGTTAGAGCCTAATGAAGGTCAAACATATTTTTGCACCGTATCGGAGTTGTATACTTCATCGGCTTCGACCAAGACCAACAAGGCAACAAGGCAAGCGGCCAGCACAACATACGGAAAGGCCAAAACAAAGCTGGCATGTCCGGGGATAGATTCTTTGCCTATGTTATACAATGACGAATAGTTTATAACTCTCTTGAGTAAGTTTCCATTCTGATTTTTCTGTACACTCGAGCACATTCAGTACGGCGTTGTTGAAGAGTGCAATGATACTTATTTTTTTCTGGGACAAACAATCCTTTTTATTTATTCTATTTAAACCTTTTTTTTCATTCGCTTTGATCTGGTCTGGCCAGATCTGAAATGCGCCGGTCTCACAAAGACCGGGTAACGCAATACCCTAGCCCACCTGCCGGGAAAGAGGGTGCCTCGCCGGGGCGCGCCCTGCCATGCTCCTTTCGGCTCCCACTTCGCAATTCTTTTCTTGCCTTAGTCGCGATACGCTAGCCTGTCCTGACACATCCTTGGGCCCAACGCAGAGCTGGACCTTGAGAACTTACACGAAAGCACAATAGAAGGGTTAGGAGCCCAATACTAAACCCTCAAGGTGTGAATAACAGCAAGTACCGGTCTGTGGTCACGTCTGTGGTCACCACATGAAAATATCACTCCTCACTATTAGTCTAACTGATAGATTAAAGTACTGGACTGTATTCAATATGTGATTGATTGTGGTTCGTATCGTTTCCAAAACTTGTCGTCCACAATTCTATTTCGATCTAACTGGTTTCGATGAAACCTCGTACACAAATTCGGTACTCCAAAACTGCAAAATTTGCGCCTTAAGAGACGGAACTAAGACATAAAACGTACCAGCGATCGGAAAAAGGATATAATCAATTAAACTCTTCCAGCCGCTGCGACGGGATACATCAACCTGTTTCAATGACTGGCGAACAATTTCGATAGATTTGGCTGACGATTCGGATATTAGAGAGACGTCAAACGATGGAGAGGAGAGGGTCATCTGGATGGAGAGAAGCCGTAGACGCAAGGCTGTGGAGTACAGTCGTTCGTAGAGGAACATTTGGATTACCACGCCACAGAAGGCTATTGTCCTGAGGTAACTCGCATAAACTAGTACTTTCCCTAACAAAGATGACGGTGGGACATTGGTGACCATAGGAAGCAACGAACATGCAAAGCCGTTTATGAAGTAATGTACATGAAGAAAGTGTGCTTCATAAAGACGATGCAGCAAGATCACTATGCGTTGCCACGGAATGGGACTTGCGAATCTTGAGGGTAAAAGCGGCGTTGATGCGCATGCTGGTGTTGATGATTTCTCAAGAGAATTTAGCGACAATTTCTCATCTGCAACCGCAAGGTCGTCCTCAGCGCAAAATTCAGCAGCTTCACTGTGGCCCATAATCAACGAGATGGTACGTCGAGTAGCATACCCTGAGTCCATTATTCCCCACATATGACGGCACGCTTGTTTAAATCGAGCCTGTGAAGAGAGCATCCATCGTTGGTCGATAGTCATGTTGGCGGTCGTATCGCCATGTTCCACATTACAGTGTGACGCGGGACTGTATATCGGTACTGTATCGAGTAAACCGCCAGTTCCAAAAAAGCATTTCAGGTACATGTGCAGATCCTCGCCAATTGCCTCCGGACCAGTATCCCAGAAATTCACGTACCGCGCGAGCGCCATTGTGACGGAGTATACCGAGGTGGGCGTCCGAATCTGCGAAGACTCATATAACCCTGCGATGCCGGCGGCCGACCAGTACATGTCCGCGCACCTGACAACAGGCGAAATATTATTTGCGTTCCGGTCGAACACAATAGGCGGGATAAACATTGTGAAGTTATCGCTACCTTTCGACGCGCAGTGTGCTGTTATTGCCTGGAAATAACTCGAGAGGAGATGCGTGTCGGCATCCATTACAGTGAAGACGACATTGGAGTGGCGAAGGATGCGGTATCGGGCCGACGCGGTGCGAGTGGCCCATGCCAAATTTGAAGACTTGCCTCGAGCTTCGCCTGGCATGCCCGTGGGGTGCATTGTATAAGTAATGTATCGGAACAAAGGGGAGAATTCGGATATCAGCGTCAACGCCTTTGATTCTGCATCTTTCTCATGAGCCTCCATGGCAAGATATACCTAATGCATGTTAGCACCGGTTGGCGTTGATATTCAATGTCAACATACATCATATGATGAACGAGCCATGCAATGACTAGCTAGCATACTCAGTGACTCCCTCAAAGTGTCCAAATGCTCTTTATAATTTGGCACAAAAATGGCATGAATTAGCGCTCCCGAGTTATCCTCGATTTGAGTACTCACCTGGCTCTCGGCATTCTGCTCATCGCTATGACTAGAAACATCGGAACCTCTACGATCGTAACCCGCCACGGGCAAGATTCTAAATGTCGAGGACGAGACGGGAATAAGCGGAGTCAGGCTGTACTGCTTGGCAGTTTTGATCATGCCTCTCCGCGTAGCATAAATGCCGCGACATGTCCGGACGCTGAATGCAACGATCAACGCGTGGTACACAAGCGTGAGCACTATGAAGCCAATAGAATCATGTCCAACCAAGATGAACGCTATGACGAGCAAAGTTGAGATGCCTGGGATGCACCGGCAGGCGTAGTTAAGTATGCTCGTCAAGATTGCGGAGGCTTTATCAGAGATCGACTGAACAAGCATCGTGGTCGACAGGAGGAGCGGATGATGGCGGCAGAGCCGCAAACAATGAAGCACTCAGGACCTCTTGAAGCTGCGGGTTAAGCTTAGAACTGGACAGGACAGGTTGCGATGTACGACGGAGAGAAGCACTGCGGAAGGTGGCTATATACTCGTATACATATTTGGTTGGGTAAGTAATCGAATTACTTTTGAGATGAGAACTTATTCTAGATCGGCCCACGCTCTAATTGGGCCGGATTGGAATCTATGCTTCCATCCAAACCAAGGTCAACTCATTTTGAAACGCGAACTTCTCAAAAATAATCTGCCAAAACATTCACTAATATATTGATGTCCTGTTGTTGCTAATACGCTCTTTGGATGTCATTAAAATCACAAATCAAATTAACAGTGGATGGCTTGAACAGAAAAGCCGGGCCCCTGAAACCCACGCTGAGAGCCCGGAAAAATGAGCCGCACGCTTTTAAACACTATTCCTTACTACAGAAGACACAAACACCTTAGATTACATTTAAGTACATAATAATAAACTGTAAAGGCTGTGAGAGCCCTATAACATTGAGGATAATTGTGGTCAAAACAGGCAGAAGTTGCTGCCCTATTTCATTGTTAATCACCTTTCTACTCGCGAAAACTCATAACCTTCGTAAACAGTACCATTGTCGACGCTGTGATCCTCCATTCGGGATATCTGCATCCTCTGTTCGCTCGGCTCCGGCCAGGATGGCTGCTGTTATTGCCGCTACGATGCGCAAGTCGGAAGTATCTGGATACAACCGATGTGCGTTAAAAGATAGCAGAGGACTCTCTAGCTTCAAATTCGGCATTCATATTGGACACCCACTGGAACATACTTTCACTTTTATACGAATAAAACGTGGGCATGCAAAAATCACGATATCCAAGCGAAACGGTTGTACCATCATCTGCAGGCACCGCGGCGTCAAGCGCGTTTTGATAAAGCATCTCAGCAAAGCTGTTCGAGTAGCTCTATACCGACAAGTTAACATATTCGCCGCGCAATAATCGGAGGCGCGATCATTGGGTTCAGGGTTTCAGGGTTTAGGACCCTGAACCGGCCCCTTGTGGTCTCGTGTCGCGTTCCCTCTGCAGGTTGACAGAATCTGTTTTATTAATCGCATTATAAAGTCTACCATCTAATGGATGCCGTGTGTAATACCGATTGGAAATCTCAGGCCTGATGGCTGGAATCCGCAGCTGCAGTTCGCTAGCCCCATAACAGGCGGAAGTCACTATTATCATCCGCTTATCAACTCGATCACTAATAGCGAACCTAATAATATATTGTGCCTGTAGTAGTGGTAAGTTCTATCATCCAGTGAAGTGTTCCGGATTCGGTGTTCAAGGTTTTCATGTACTGTGCTTTTAGTCTTGCCGTAAGGGTTTTCCCTGTGACCCCAGTCAGATCTATTACCCCAAGATCTATTACCCTAGATCTGACTGAGGTCAACCAAACATTTGTAAATTTTTTTCACAGCGAATTGAGGATACAATGGCCGGAGCTAGATCTGGCATAACAGAGTAACCGTGACCATTCATTTTTAGACTAGTATAAAGTAGACTTTCGTATGAAATCTCGTATTGCTCAGGACATCAGCTCTCTCACCGGTTTCGACTATTCTTTCGATACATTACATGAGCTTAATGGCGTTCTACTTTATTGAAAATGTCCTTTGCGGGTCCCGCAGTACAATTAAGAGGCCAATGGATTCCCCGTTCAGGTCAGACACTGGTGTACGTCTCAGTTTTTTCGTTTTATTTGATATTCCGAGGAACGACCTAAGTCTGTATATCCGAAATATGAGCCGTGCCCTTATCTGAGAAATAAGGGATTCCGGCGCTCGGGCGTAGAGTCACCATGTCCTCGCTATTGTTGGCCTCCGACTTGGATCGGCAGTTATTTTTAACATATTAAGTATCGAGAAGACGATCGTAAGGTGTGTCAGTACAGTAAGCTAAAACAGAAGACAGTAGTTGTCTGGAATAAGTTGCATATTAATGCATGCATCTGATAGTAATTTAATTGAGTTTGCGCAGCTGTAGAAAGAAGCTCTCGATTTTTTTTTCGAATAAATTTATTCGATACCGTTAATTAGTGTTGCTGATTCGAGATAAATGTGAAATAGCAAATATTTGTAAACCATTCAAGCTCTACCAACCCTTCACGAGAACAGTTCCTATGCCGAATTAATTCTATAGCTGTACATTTTGTTTCTTTAAGGCTTTTCTTGCCACGTCGTCCAGCACCTTCAAAGCAGCCTCTTCTTTGCCAGAAGGAACGAATATGTGGTCGTGGAAATATCCGCTCACCACGTTGGAGCTGATATTCCATTCTTTCAATGCAGTCGCGAGAGTCGCAATTAGTCCAACCGCCTCAAGGCTGGAATGAACATTTAAAGTGATCATTCGGCAAGGAAATGTGGCCTGATAACCGTGCGATGCTGCTAATGCCTGCGTAGTTACTATAGTTAAGCCCTCAGCCTCCTGAAACAGCATCTGCGGTCTGAGCGTAGTTGGGAAAGACAGAATCGATTCTGATGTGCTGAGAAATACAAAGACTTCGGGATTAAGCGTTGGCTTCAGAGAGGCCAATAACTTGTTCAAATCGAGTTCTCCTGGACTTGAGTTCATGCTGTTTGTGTCGGTCACGTGCTATACATCTATCGACAGATGTTAAAGGATGGATACAAAGATTCTCTCAATTAAAAGTACTGGATTGGGGGGGGGGGCCATTTAGAAAGTTCGACTCGGATCCTTACGAACGTGAGGTAAAGTCCATTATTGCTCCATTTTATTCCACTTTGAACCAGAAGTGTCACTCCTCTCTGCCTTCTTGCATCAATCCAAATACGCTGCCATGGAAAATACCTATACAAATATGCAGAGAAATTCGGATTGTGTCAGCGGATAGGGGAGTCGAAAGTTGAGACGCTGGAACAATAAGAGTCTGGTGGATGGGTCATGGGCTTTAATCACGGAGGTTCGCACCGCGAGCATTGCGGTCAAGGTCATTTGGGTTTCAAAATTTTGTAACTGGCACATTCTTTCACAATCAATAAACGACTATAATTTTCCATGACTACTGTATGACCAGCAATGGTGTAAAAATGGCCGGGCTGCGCCGACCAAGATTCAATAATACCAAATTGATATGCTCCAAATTCCCTTGCCGTTTTCTTAATGTCAACTTTTTTTAATCTATGAAGCGACATGTAGAATACTATGCTCCAAAGCTATATTATGTCGCCGGTATATGTTAGCAATGCTTGATATTATCGCTCTGTGTCACCAGTTGTGAATCGTGAGGCAAACATGCTGCCGTCTCACTGACGATGAGTGGTCAAAAACCACTATAGCCAGACACTTTAGGCATCTGGTAGTATCAGTTTAAATCTAGTAAGTTTGTAATTTAACTTGGGCGTGGGCACTGTCTCTATACCAATACAATAATAGTACGCGTGCCACGCATCATTCGATGAAAACCGCAACTTTAAACTTAGTAAGTGCTCAGAGCTTAAAGGACAGCATTTTGGCATCCGAAAAAAATGAATTCAATCTACCCAGTATAACTCTTTTCACCTACTTGTGTCCTACTTGGGCATCCCAGTCCTTTCCTAACAATTACCTACAACAACGACATTACTACGATCACAGACATAGTAATCAAGAACGCCGAAGACACATGCATGGCACCCGAGGCATTCACGTCAGCAGCTGGCAACGTGACATTGCTGCTTGAGTTAGACGTGCTCGCTGCACAATGTCGGTCCTTAAACAACGTCACGGAATCGAGCACCGATCCATTGGCACTAGAAACGAACTCGTGGGTGAGGTGAGTGCAATTGTGGAATGTCAGCTTGCTCCAGCCATATGTCGTGTTCTGAATATATCGCAAGTACGATGGGAACGGCTCTACGTACTGTGACGTGCCCTTATAGTGACCACCGATACCGTTAAGAATGTACCAAGGCGAAGAAGGGTTGTTGTACTCGTTAGGATCCGGAACTCCGTTTGCGATTGGCGCATTGCGCTCATACATGTGGATGTGGCCGAAAAACACCATGTCGACATTGTACTTCAACAACAGTGGCTCAAACGCAAGCTTGCAATTCCAGCAGATAGTGTTGGACACGTTGTTGGCCGCGGCATACCACGGACGATGGCCAGAGACGATTATCCATGGAGTTTTCGTGCGGTCGACGGAGGCAAGATCCTTCTCAAGCCAATCGATCTGCTCGTTAGGGTACGAACCGAATGGCCCGGAGGCCATGTGCTCAGGTCCATTGACGTCGTCTTCGCCGATACGACCGTCGCCAAGATCAGTCTCGGTGTTAATAGAAACATAGTGAACCATTCCATGATCAAAAGAGTACCAAAAATTTCCGACGCCGCCGGACTCTTCTGATGGCATGCGGAAATGGTTGATGTATCCGGTAAAGTTGCGCTGGCCCTCGACACAGAGCGAAAGATCGTACGTAGTATTCCCAACGGTAAAACCGCCCTCGTCGCAGTTGGACTCGTGATTGCCAGGAGCAACCATATACGGCTTCAGAGAGGTGACTGGCTGAAGCTCATCGTAATACTGGTTCAGGAGAAAGTTGTAAATCTTGTAGCTGTCCGCGAGAGAGACGTTAAGGTACCCATCGACCTGCTCCTTAAGCCAACTATCCGCATATGCAATATCACCAGCTAGTATATTGTTAGAAACCTAATATGGCGGTTGACAATCTCAGGATACACATACGATGCCATAGAAGGTCGTAGCCATCAACATAGCGGGCAAGCGACTGCATCGTATTGCTATCGTTGGCGGTGAGGACAGGATAGTCACTCTTGACGGATTCGCCGTAGGGTCCCACTACACCCATATCAATGACAATGGCTGCGGTGTAAGGTGTGAGATCACCAGCAGGTCGCGCAGTAGTAAAAGTGTAAGGTGCGAGCTCGCTGCAGTTGTAACAGTTGGTGTTAGAGACTATGTAATAGTAGGTCGTATCCGGCTTCAAGCCGGTGACTTTGACGTGATTGCTCCAGGTGAGAGAAGACGAATATGTAATTGAGATACCGGTCGCGGTAGACGAGAGATCCCAGACATCCTCGCCGTAGTATACAGTGGGGTTCTGAACCTCCGCATACGTATTCCACGACACATACATGCCAGTAGTTCCAGCATAGGCGAGACGGTGCTGCAGCGGCTCCAGCTTGTTAAGGGGCACCGCACCGGGAATATTAATCTGAGCAAACGCGGCACTCGCCAAAGCGAGAACCGAGATGATAGTAGACAGCCACATTGTAGTGAGGATGGGATCTGATAACCTGCGGCGAGAACTATGAAGGATGCGACGATGGAATATTTAAATTTCTGACAGGCGGACAGAACGACATGTCAACACCAAACGGAACGAATGAAAAAAAGAAGCAAATCTCAAAGAACCACGAACCGGGACTAGTCCGCCTGTAAACGTTTAGTAGCCTCATAATTTGGTTTGAATTCGCGTGCAATCACATTGTCCAGTGAGCGTGGCGTTGTCGGATTCAGCGTGTGATATTTGCCAGTTGAGACACGAGGTGTCAATAGAGCCTGACCTGAAGTCTGTCAAGTGCTCCCTGCAAATGGGAGGACGATTTTTGAGAGGCAATAGAAATTGGATGATCTGATCTTGCAAGCAAACTGGGCAGGTCAATCAATGCAATTGCTTTGGTGATCTCGGGCCAGCCCGAAAGCAACGCTCTTTGCCAAGCCGGAACTAATATTCGGCTCGTGCGGCACTTGAGCCGCATAGCCTTTAACCTGCCCCACGTGCGCCAATTCGCTCATCTCCTATTCTAACCTAATCAGCACCAGTAATCGTAATCAGTAACCAAGAAGAGTAACTTTGCTTACGGTGAATGAGCCATTCATCTGGAGTATATAAGTCACACTTTCGCCTGCTGCCATCTTATTCGACAGGACAAATGCAGACATTTAACTGGCTTGGAACTTTTTCATGGGTCCGCAGCAGAACCAATCTAAATTCTCATATTTCAAAGAACTGTTCCCTAAAGCACCGGATATGCCAACTGCTTACACAAATCATGATTCACTGCATAAGTACATTGTTTAGGACGAAAAGGCAGAACAGATTTGAGGATGCTTTCCGTGGCTAACGCCAAGAATGCACAATATAATGAATTGCTTAACTTTCACGATATTAATCAGCCATAAAAAATATAGCTAGTGAAAATAAGGAATCTTATCCTCGGCCATGGTCGCAAATACTGGGGAAAATCATGTCTAGCTATAACGATTGTCCTTAACCCAGTTTCCATTTATGGCAAGGGCAATGTGAATGTAACCGACCTGTGATTCTCCAAATGCTAAAGCTACCGCCTCTCTACTTCTACTAAGGGCTGTGATACACATGTGCCTGCTTCCAGTCATACATGCTCTTCTTTAGTTTGCACGAATGTTTTGAACTTAGATTGCAAAGACATCCTTCAGGCGCTATGCGAATAGACAGAGCTGCTAATGAGGCATGCGATCAACAGCTGGATGCATGCCCGTTATTGGATCTCTCACTGCTTTGTCTAGGTTTGCGAATCCTAAGCTTGTGAATTTTTAGAACTCCACAGCGTCGAAAAGGTTGGCAAACCTCGTTCTCCATTCATGGATTAAACAATCGGATGTCGTCAACAGATCGAATTCCACATATAGATAGTATGCTTTGATATGGATTAGCTGCAAAAGAACGAATCTGACATTACCTAAATGCAATCGCTTTGTTATTTCCGTTTTACATTTGGGAGCAATTTCAGCAAATTGCAAGAGTTTTGAAAAAGCTTTCAGCATATACTAGGGCTGCAGGAAATTTTCTAGATGAGCAAGATGCGTATTACATTGCCCTGATCTTGGATCCTTGGCTCAAAGCGGAATTGAAAGATGAGGAGGATGTGGCCTATGGTTCCCGATAGTAGACGTACATGGTGCTTGACTAAACGGATCGCCGTCTTAACCCAGGCAATTCCATTCCGTCACGAAATAATCTCTCAACTTCAGAAACTGGAATTGCGACGCAGTCGCTGGCGGCGGCTGCCATTCTCGGGTATTCACAGTTGGGGCCCTCCCAACCACCCTGGCAGTCATCCTTTCTCAGTAGCTTAGGTAGCTACTATTTCTTCCCCAAAGTACCTGTCTATATCCGAACGCTGAGCATTTCGGGGGGCCATTTTTGACAGCATGCGAGACTCTAAATTGCCATCCAGGTCAGATGGTGGAAGCTCTCATTAGAGAACGGCAAGGCAGTCCGCGTTATCGGTCTTTTATTGCATAGTCAGAGCTAAAACATGCTCTAGATATTGTTGAACCTTTTTTAATCCCTTCTAATCTTGGCCCCGTACCGGCACAGCCAGATGTAAACAGAGCGCAGATATCCATGAAATTGTCGCCGTAGTGAATCAGGACTGTGCGGATGCGGTTTTGGTTGGCGGATATCCGCATCCGCCTCCGCCTCTTTAAAGTTGGGAGGAATGTATTCGCATCCGTATCCGATGTCGAGATTTCGGAGGATACTTATCCGCCAAATTCGCCAATCCCCTTAAAAATGCTAAATTAATAAGACGATCGATTCTGAAATGTCTACAAGGTGTAGTAGAAATAAATAAGTATGCGACCAGAGGCACTTCGACGATCCGGATCTTTACATCGGCCATCGCCGCGGTCGACCTTGATGGTGTACTCCGTCGGAATCGTTCTAGCAGAAAGGACCAAGTCTCGTGGGTTATTAGATCGGATGCCTTTGGGGTATATGTAATGATAATTGACGGAGATTATTGAGGCAAATCCACAGCATTCTTTGTAAAATTCAATGAGCATTATGAGCTAACATATTGTTTGTCTCCAAGAAGCCTCTGATTATGCCTCCAATATATTATGAAGTGTGATTTACGTTCAGTTAAGCTTATTTTATCCTGGAGTCCTGATGGGGCAGGACTTCCGCACAATTTTTTCACCACCCATTATCCGAGTTATCTTGTATCCGTATGGGCATCCGCCAATCGAAAGTGGCCGGATAGGCATCCGCGGCGGACATCCTATGCGCCAAACCCACCAATCCGCCTCAGCCCTGGGCCGGCTCCAGATAGGCCTAAATCTGCGGCGTAAAACAGCTGCGGATCCTCCATCTTCAGTGCTGTCATATTGCGGGTTTTTGGGGCACTGGCGTACTGACGAACGACCCAGCTCGGCGACTGATTGGTGCATAGTATGAGCAGTTGTATTGTTGGATAATATGAGTGGAACTATAACCTCTGAAGCTGCATATGTTGACAGTTCGAGGTTACATTCTGAGCCTAACTTTTGTTGAGTCGTCAAGTATCCGGGTGTGGCGCACCATTGGTCAGAGGCGTTATAACCATACTTAGATGCTTAATAAATGTAATCTGTTATGTTCCATTGGTCAGACACTGTTCAGGCTGCATTGAAACCGTGTGGCAACCTGCGGAAACAAAAATGTCAGTAATCCTTAAGTCGACCAAATCTGATACATGGACGATAACTTATGCTGTATTCTTCGACACTCGCTTGTACATGTCTTTTACGTGAGCTTTATCCGCACTTTAAATCACAATATGCATTGTGTCGAAAATCAATCTATACATTTGCATGACGATATAAATAATAACTAGCAAAAACAAAATATTGCGCGAATTAAATCAGATCCAGTTACAATTTGCCCGCACCTTTTACCGTGCTCCAGTAGATTCGCCAGCGAACACATCACAACAAACTATCTAGACCTTGACTTCAACGCGACTGCTGCCGCCCAAAGAGTCAACGCTGGGGAGCAGATACGTAATATCATCCCAAGGGTGTCTGTACAAGCCAGTGCGCAGACGCTTCTGATCCAGGTAGTGCGCAATCAAACCAATGGATCGGCCAAGAACGAACAGACCGTTCAGAACTCCCATCTTCAAGTAGTCTTCAGCTTCTTCAGGGGTGAATGCACCGCAGTGGCGGATCAAGTCGATGAAGCAGACGGCGACACAGCCGTCGACATTGAGAATCAAGTTGTCCTTCTTGGAAGTGGTGACAGTCTCGACAGCGAGCGCGTAGTCGAGAAGCTTGGTGGATGGGAAGTTGTTGCGGGCAAATTCCTTGACTAACTCAACACGCATATCTGGATTGTTGCGGGACTTGATCTTGTGGCCAATACCGGGGATGAGTTTGTTCTGCTTGCGCATGATGTCGACAAACTGGCGGGGCGAAAGACCCTTGTCGAACGCGTTGGTGAATTCCTGGGCGGCGCCGTCGAGCGCACCACCGAATCGTTCACCGATGGTCAACAGACCGGACACGAGAGCGGAGATCAAGTCCTTGCCAGCACGGGTAGTGATGATGGTGTTCATGGCGCCAGAGACAGCTGGTCCGTGGTCCGCAGTGAGCATAAGAACCATCTCGAGGAACTTGGAAGCATAGTCGGGCAGACGGCGACGGAACCACAGAAGTGACATGACACCACCGATGCCAATATTCTCCTTAAAAACATCGGTAATGGGCATGCCGGCGTAAAGCAGCTCTTGGCCACGATCGTCAGAAATGGTCGAGATGAATGCGGCTGGCTTGCGGATGAGGCCAAGTTCCTGGGCCCAGGCGTAGTCAATTGGGATCTTTGGAGGTTCTGGCTCGGGCTTGGGAACAATGACGCCCTTCTTGACGAGACTCTTGTAAAGATCACCCAAGACATCTGGCATATCCTCGAAGGTGTCGGGAACGTAGAAACCGGCGGCCTTCATGGCGGCATTCTTGGACTTCGCAGTCTCTAGCTGGGAGTTGGCGAACGAACCAGCGTGGCCAAACTGAACCTCCGTCGTGAACATAGACGCGCAAGTGCCGATGGCCCAGGCGACAATTGGCTTAGTGATCTTGCCAGACTTGACGGCATCGATGACGCGGTATTCCTCAACACCACCAACCTCACCAAGCAACACCAAGATCTTACAGTCGGGATCGGCCTCATAGCGGAGGAGGTGGTCGATGAAGGTAGTGCCGGGATAGCGGTCACCGCCAATAGCGACACCTTCGTAGACACCATCGGTGGTCTGGGAGATGATGTTATTGAGTTCGTTGGACATACCACCGGATTTGGAGACGTAGCCGACGGATCCCGGTCGGTAAAGTTTGGAGGCAACGATGTTGTCCATCATGCCGCCGGTGTTGCCAATCTTAAAGCAGCCTGGCTTGATACCACCGACAGTAGCAGGGCCGATGATAACGACGCCCTTTTCCTTGGCCTTGTAAAGGATCTCACGAGCGCGACGCTCAGGCACACCTTCGGCAATAATCGCAATTGTCTAACCAGTATGTCAGTATCAATTGAGTAAGTAAACTTAGACAGAACGCACCCTAATCTGGGGTAATTCCAGAAGCTCCATGGTTGAGGAGTAGACAGATCGGGAAGAGGCAAAGTTGACGACGACGTCGACTTCGGGATGCTTCTCTGCAGCCTTCTTGGCGCTTTGGTAGACAGGGAGGAGGGTCTCCTTCGTGCCCCAGTACATCTTAGACACGAACTGGCCGCCGAAAGGGTAGATGATCGCGGCGACCGATGGGGTCGTGCGCTTGCAGATGAAGTCGAAATCCAGCATACCCTGGCAAGCACGCGGCTGCAGGCCATAAACGAAAGCGCGCGTTTTGTTGTGGAAGAGCTGGTACGCCGGTAGCGGCGACGCTGGCGCAGTTGGCGGCGCGAAGCGTGTGATGTTGGCGTCGGCAGAAGGAGGAGACATTGTGCGTGAGTATGAAGGAAGTAGTGGTGGTGGTGGTGATGGTGGTGATGTTGAGTCGGAGTGCAGTGGAGGCAGCAGAGGCCGAGTATAATAAATATGTGGAGAGTGTTGGCGTCGACGCGCGCGTCTGTGTTGCACCAAAAGAATCTATTGGGGCACCCTCCACTGGGCGTGACAACATATACTTTAGAGTGTATTCTCAGCACAACGGCATTCTGCACAGCCCAGCACGTCTCTGCGCAGACATCAGCATGACCCCGCAGTAATGTTCAGCACGGTGCCTGGCTCCAGTTCGTTGCCCTTACCCTGGCTGCAACGCGTGGTCAACGAAGCGACTTCTTAAGTGGTGAGGCGTGCCGGTTCTTGCTCTCAACCAAACACAACGCTCATCAATACCCACACTTACATCTACAAACAGCCACACAATGTCCGCAAAGTCCATCCACGAGGCCGACGGAAAGGCTCTACTCTCTTACTTCCTCCCGCGCTCACCGCTGCTCACAAAGGAAGGCACTTCGACCGAGTTTGTGCCTGCTCCACCCCGCCTCGCGTCGTTGACCTTCCCTGACGACTCCCCAGCAACAGTTAAGGCCGTTTTAGATGCTGCAGAATCGACCTACGGTTGGCTGCTCGCGCCTGGTGCCAAGTTCGTCGCAAAGCCCGACCAATTGATCAAGCGTCGTGGCAAATCCGGTCTGCTCTCGCTTAACGTCACCTGGCAGCAGGCTCGCGACTGGATCTCTGCCCGTGCCGGTAAGAAGCTCGTTGTCGAGGGCATCCCTGGCTACCTGCGTACTTTCCTCGTCGAACCTTTCGTTCCCCATCCTCAAGAGACAGAATACTATATCAACATCAACTCTGTTCGTGAAGTAAGTGTTGTCTGAATGTAACTGCCGGGGAACTATGAATCTAACGGCTGCAGGGCGACTGGATTTTGTTTTATCACGAGGGCGGTGTCGATGTCGGTGACGTTGACGCCAAGGCCTCTAAGCTGTTGATCCCAGTCGATCTTGAGAATGCATACCCGACAAACGCTACTATAATTTCCACTCTCCTCTCCAAAGTGCCAGAGGCGCAGCACGCTACGCTTGTCGACTTCATCAACCGCCTGTACGCCGTCTATGTCGACCTGCAATTCACCTACCTCGAGATTAACCCACTCGTCGTCATCCCGACCGCGTCTGGCGTCGAGGTCCACTATCTTGATCTCGCAGCCAAGGTCGACCAGACAGCCGAGTTCGAGTGCGGCGCCAAGTGGGCAGGTGCGCGCGCTCCCGCTGCGCTTGGAATCGCTCCTGCCAAGAACGGCGCCTCGACCAACATCGATGCCGGTCCACCAATGGTTTTCCCTGCGCCATTCGGTCGTGAGCTTTCGGACGAGGAGGCCTACATCGCCGAGCTTGACGCCAAAACCGGCGCGTCGCTCAAGCTTACTGTGCTCAACCCGCAAGGCCGCGTGTGGACGCTCGTCGCGGGCGGTGGTGCTTCTGTCGTGTACGCCGATGCCATCGCGTCTGCGGGCTACGCGAACGACATTGCAAACTACGGTGAATACTCTGGTGCACCTACCGAGACGCAAACTTACGAGTACGCGAAGACTGTGCTGGATCTGATGACCCGCGGCACTCCCGTTGAAGGCGGTAAGGTCCTGTTCATTGGCGGTGGTATCGCGAACTTCACACAGGTCGGCTCGACATTCAAGGGCATAATCCGCGCCTTCAAGGACTACCAGTCGCAACTCCATCTCCATGGCGTGAAGATGTACGTCCGCCGTGGTGGACCCAATTGGCAGGAAGGTCTCCGTCTAATCAAGTCCTGCAGCGAGGAGCTCTCTATTCCGATGGAGGTTTACGGACCAGACATGCACGTTTCTGGTATTGTCCCTCTCGCACTGCTCAAAAAACGGCCTGCTGGCATTTATCCGTTTGGGTCTTCTGCCAGCAACAGTGCGGTCAGTGTGCTGTAAGCGCTGGGCGCTTATTATGGAACAGTGATTAGTGATTGTTGTTATGTATTAGGATTTGGCATTGCTGGCAATTCTTAGACCTATGCTTTCATTAAATATAATTCGTATTATCTGCCCTATTTGAACATATTCATGATCTGTATTGTTCAAGTTTCAATACGTGGAGTGCCGCGTGCGGCTTCGTGTCGGTAGCTGTTGGGTCGGTTAGATGCTTATTTGCGTTTTTGCAGCAATTGCCACGGGGTCACGTGCACATCTAATCCGTGATGGCGTCTTCCGCTCAACAAATATTAATTCGCCCACTGGAGGCAGCTCATATTGAGAGCCCTAGCCCGATGCGCTTGTCCGTATATTTGTCTTCCATATCTAACCTGCAACTTAAGTACTTCAGACATGAGCAGACAACGACATGTCCTCGCTTACGAATGCTATATTGTTCGTATAGCAGCTGTTGCTGTTGCTCTTATAACTGCGTACCAGTCGTTCTCCCGATTCTCTGGGCAGAAGCACTGTCATGAATCGTGGATCTATCACCAGATCTAAATAATAGGCATCTTTATTCATTACTAACTTCTCTACGGCCCACTACAATCAACGCCTACAATGAATAAATTCCAGATCCAGTCAACTGCGACTCTAAATAAAACACCTTCGGCAACCGGTTAGCCACGAACGATCCGAGGTTCGACAGCGAAGCATTGATCTGATTGCCGTCAAAGTCCTTCCGCAATCGCCATGGTCGAAGAATCCGAGTAGATGTATGCCAAGTAGGCATCGCTTTTGTTAATCGCATAGATCTCCTTCAGATGTGCCTGCATAGAGTCGCGCTAGTAACGCAACCAGTGGGCCATCTGACTTCACGATTGGCCGGATCGCAGCCACCTAATTGGCATGCCATTCGCAAGAATCGTGTGAAGGCAACAGGTGTAGCAGCGGCTTTAATCCAAAGTGCCATTTCACTGTCATTTTTGGCTAACATGAATCGCAACTCTACCCTTGGAATGCTAATGTTGTTCCGAGGACAGCACCAACGATCCGATACGAGCCAGTCCCACCGCAAAAAGGTTCAAGGCAAGGGTTTCGTTCCGCGAAATAAAATGACTTATACTCCGGGTAATTCACAAACTATTGTGTCCTGTTCATTATTGTCCATTAGTCCCAGTTATTGAATATACACTGTGCTGTTTTTCACAAATTGCAGCTTTGAATATTTGCCGCCACATTGAATGTTCAGAGATGAGTATATTCCGGGCGGTCGTCCGGCCATTGGCACCGCCGATACGCAAACCGAGCGCAGCTCTACTTTTTCCAGTCTCGCGGTATTTCAGCACAGGTCTCGAAGAAAGTATTTCGCAATCTTGCACCGCCTGGCCGCGTATTGGATAACTGACAATTTTGTAGTCGAATATAAGCTGCATCCTCAGCTCCTTGCCAAAGCACAGTCTCTGCGGACCGAACGTGACAAGCTATCGAAATCACTGACCGATGACGGCTACGATCCCGCAAAAGCTCTCGAGCGGGCCCGTTTAGATGGGCTAGCAAGTAACTTGACCAGGTATGAGCAATTTGTACCTACCCTTGACGACCTCCACAAACTGTCTGTCTCGGAAGACCCCGAAGCGCTAGAGCTTAGAGTGGACGTATTGGAAGAATTAGAAGACATCAAGCATCAATTGCACGAACTTACAAATAGAATCAAAAAGGCTTTAATTTCAACTCATCCTTTTGCTTCATATCCGTGCATTTTGGAATTTCGACCAGGCGTAGGTGGCGCGGAGGCCGCCATCTTCGCCAAGGACTTAATGAATATGTACGTCTCATACTGTACTCTCAAGAAATGGCGCTACTCAATTTTAAACGTGAACGAAATTTCCGGCTCAGACGGCATCACGGAAGGTATGCTGTCAATTGAAGAGTCGGGGGCCTATGAACGTTTTCGATTCGAAGGAGGGGTCCATCGTGTCCAACGAATTCCTGCTACTGAGTCAAAGGGCCGCGTGCATACATCTGCGGCTGCAGTCATCGTGTTACCGCAATTGGATAGTGGAGGTGAAGACTCAAACGAAGCAGAGCGATCATTCGCGCCTGGAGAGGTCAGAATCGATATTATGCGGGCTCGAGGAGCAGGAGGCCAGCATGTCAATACTACGGAGTCGGCCGTCCGGCTGACACATATTCCTACCGGTATCACTGTATCAATGCAAGATAACAGATCGCAGCACAAAAATAAGGCGAAAGCATTCATGATTCTTCGTGCACGACTAGCTGAAAAGGAGCATGCCGAGAAGGTGGCTCATGAGCGACAGTCGCGATCTTTGCAAGTAACATCTACAGACCGCAGCGACAAAGTGCGGACGTATAATTACTCACAAAATAGAGTGACAGATCACAGATGCGGTTTTACGATGTATGATTTGGATGGATGCATGGATGGAACTTCGTTAGAAGTTTTACTGAATAGAGTCGAGGAATGGGCGCAGGAAGAAGAAATGAAGAACTTGGAAATCAAGGAGTAACACTTGTAGATAGGTACGCACATTTATGTAAGATATGATGCCAAATTGAATTATTAAAGGTACAAATACACGTCACGCATGATCCTAGTAAACTACATGTAGCATTCACCTGCATTATCTCTAAGCGCGTCCCAACTCCGCCAATTCATCAACGAACTGTTTTGGCGTGCACAACTGCGTACTGCCATAAACGACCCGCTTCCCAATTCGCTTGGCAAACTCTTGCAGGTTTCCATATTCCAAGAAATTCCCACCGCCAACCGTGAACACGACCGCTTCTGAGCAGCTGGTGCGGTTACGTGGAGGAGGACGCGTCAAAGCGCCGCGAGCCATTCGCGGATCAAAGTACAAATAATCCTCCGTCGTGGATGAGCTTCCGGATCCAGGGTCCATTATGCTCTCCACCAATCTTGTAATGGTCAAATCCTTGCGTGAAGGAAGGAAATTTTTTACTCCAGAAATCAAGTTTTCAAATCCTCCGGACAGCCCGCCATCCTTTAGACGACCAGTAAGTCTGTTGGAAATACTACTAAATCCTCGAAGAATGTTGTCGGCCGAGCCACCTCCGGCAGATTGCCCCAACGATTGGCCTGCATTCGATGGCGCGCTGGCCATCATGGTCATTCTCGTGATCTCTCGCACCCGCTTGATATATGCTAACGGTGATATATCGCAACCAGCAGCAACTAGAGCATGCTCGTACTCAGCCATATCAGCGGCCGAGATAGTTGTGTCAAGCGAAATGTAGTAAATTAAGAATAATCGAAGCTTATCTTCAGGATGCTTTCTTTCAGGATCATTTATGGCCTCTAGAATAGTCTGCTTTGGCTGTCGTGTGATATTCTCTTCCATTTGAAAGAACGTGTCCAATCCCCGCTCCTTAATACCCTTGAGCAGCGCAGTAGCGATATTCATATGCATGTCCAAGGTCTGCTTTCGCGCAGTCAACTCTGGCAAAGCACTGATGGCTGTCTTCAAATGCTGGGCATTGGCATTCAAATCTAACTGACTTACATCCTCAATCGAGTTAACACCTGTTGCAGATGTTATCTCGCTCGTGTCGTGCTTATATCGAGTCAGCTCAGCGTCAATATCTTCGGCTACTTGTGGGAAGGGAATTGCTGCATTACGCGCCCAGAAGAAATCTTTAGGATCTAAATCATATCCTTTCTTGGAGATGTTTCCGTTGCCGTCATCGGAATCCACTCGAATTCGATTGAGTCGCATTTCCAGGACGTCATGAATAAGAGACTGATATGTCCACGAATGTGAAAGTAGAGGGACTAGGTCAACGTTCCGGTCAAAAATGATGAGAACTATTTCGTTAGCCCATTAGACTAAGATGGCAAATAGTGCACATACCTGGTCGTTGGAGATTCTGAGTCTGAGTATTAAAGGTGCTATCTCGAGAATTTATCACAAAGTCTCGTAACTTCTGATCCAGCTTTTGCGCGATCATTTCTGCCGCATTGCCTCGTGGGCATCGGATAATTGGAATTTGGCCAATTGTCACCACTACCGAAAACAATCCGATCACTACCTTGTCGATAATAGCCTCAATCTCCTCATCCTTAACCTTTGGGCTGGCAAGCGTCGAATAAACTTTATCAAGTGCTAAACTGAACGAATCGGGTTCAGTGACAATAAAATTAAGATACTGGTCATACACCTGAGTAATCATATGAGTGGTGTTGATATTTTGTGATGCAAAGTCTTCGAGAAGAGATCGCGGGATAGACGAGATGAAATTGATGTATGCGGATTCATATAGATTTTGATTCAAGTCTTGGGATATTCTTTTGACGTTATCCGCATTTGGCGATACAAAGTAGATTGCCGGAACATCTGGAATCTGATACCGTTCCGAGTTGAGTAGCCTGGACGAAGTTAGCGCATATCGATTAGATTATCTGCCTTGTAGCTTACATATGGACTGTAACTCCATTCTAAAATAAGATATTAGCATCAGCACTGGTATTAGCAAAGATTTATGCCGCTTACTTGAAACAAATCATTCACCCTCAACACACTAGAGATAATGTCTTGGCCAAACTTATCAAACACTAACACTTTCCAAATTGGGTCATCGTTATTTGCAGAAGATGTAGAATTTTCGGATCCATTTGCTATAGGGACATCGCTTCCAACTGCACCAACGCTAAGGGGCTTATCCTTGTTTAAATTCAGAAACCGCTCGATCGCAGCTGCACGCTTTCGTTACTACCAATCTACCCATTTAAACAAAGTACGAACCTATCTGCCGGTCACGAAGGGTCAGATTCTTCGTTGGCCGCGGAGTAGATGACGGAGACTGAAGCGCCATTGGTGGATCGCTCTAACACGATGGTGAAGCCGAGGCCACTGATGATTGGTCCGTTGTTATTTCGCGCTGTTGTGACGAGCCTGGCGCCCTTAAACGTTGTCGTAGCAAAATGAAAATGGATAAACCAATACCGGGATCACTACAGATGCAAGACGCGAGTGATTGGCGAATAGTTATAATATGCGCGTAGTTGACAGAAGATGCCAGTTTTGGTGTCGTGTCAAGTTTACTACTAGAGATGTCTCGAGACGCCGCGACAGCTTGACGGCACTTCCCAACCAGAAATTGAGTGCAATTTATTACACATCTCCAGCTCATCTAACCAGAAATTGAGTACAATTTATTACACATCTCCAGCTCATCTAGAAACAACCGGCAATGGCATCGCCCGAACTCGAGTTTTATGACAGTATATATTATCAAAAAATGTTATATTCAATCGTCCGTTTATAGTACAATATTCTTGTACACCAGAGCCAAAATACATACATCGATAACTGCAAACTCTATTCCATCAAAGCTGTTAGGCACATAGATAGTTATAGTACACAGGATATTATATACACATAAATACAAGGCCATAAGACAAGGAACACCCAGCCCAAATGCTATGCTAAAAAATCTAACAATACAACATCATTCGTAACGTGCGACTAACTAGAAGAGCCATTAGCGGCTGTTCCAGCACCGTACAATCCACCAGCTGCCTGTAACATCGCAGCCAGAGCCGTGAGGTCTGGCACTTGCTGGTGCGTGCGCGATTGAGGAGCTTGCACCTGTGGTGGCTGTGCTTGCGCCTGTGCCAAAAACGGGAGTAGAGCCTGTAGAGTGGCAAATCCTTGCGCCGCAGAGGGTGGTGTAGATTGAATAGGTGCTGCTGGCGTTGTAGCTGCCGTGGAAATTGAAGAAACAGCCGCAGGATGTGGAGAGCTGCCGTTATTAACAAGCAACATCATCCACGAGAGTCGAGTAGGCTGGGGAACCGGCATCTCCTTTATTCCTGGCGAGTCATCCGAACCAAGGTCTGCCTCATTTTCCGGTTCCGATGGCGAGTGTGGAATATCTGCTTCAGTGAAGTACATAGCAAGAAGGACATTGGACTCTCGTTCTTTCTGAATATGTGCTTCTGGACTCTCTGGTAGTTTGCTACCGCCATGACGAAACATATTTTTCTCCAACTCTTTCTCAGTAAAGCGCTCGCATTTGGCGAAATTAATGTCTATAACTGTTAATAATGTTCAACTTCGTGTAAAGAAACTCGCACTTACCAATTGGGGTGTACCAAGGCAGTTTCTCGTCCTCTTCCACCTCGTACTCAATATCTGCAATGTGCTGGCCCTTCTTGAACGCAGCACGGCCTTCAGAAATATCGAGCTCTCTAGCATTACGGTACCGCTCATGAACTGTGTCACTCACGTTCAAGGCACGCTCGCTAGGGTCGGTCTCGAAATATCTAACTTGCACAAGGTCGACATCCGGACGCCAGGCAACAGTTTTCCGCTTCTTTCGTGGACGTACTGGCTCAGGTGTTGAGCTTTCTGAAACGTCTTCTGATTTGGGCCCAGTTCGGAATGCAGTGAAGAGACTAGAAAACCGAGGCTGTGCAGCCGGAGGAGCTGGCGTTGAGGGCTGAGCAGACGGTACTGATTTCCTAAGTGGCATTAGTTTGATCACCAATACGCATTCAGAATTGGGCTTACTTCTCCTCTGCAGGTTTCGGAGCTGCTGACTTTGCAGGAGGGCCAGGCTTCTTCTGTAGACTTTGGAAAAAGCTGGTATTACCAGATGGTCGTTCAGCCTTGACTGAAATAGATGTAGTATTACTCGCAGCCGGCGTCTTTGGAGTCGTCGTGGTAGAAGTAGCGTGTGATTTCTTCGGAATTGTAAAACCAGAAAGTTGGTTTGCTCGAGGAATCTGAACCTTTTTGGCATCCACCGCAGATTTGCTATCCGCAGAGTCTGCCGCCTTCTTAGGCGATCCCGGCTTTTCTGGCAACGTATCTGTGTTTGAACTTAAGTTAGCAATTCAGTCTCGCTGAAGACTACGGAAAAGATAATACCTCCCACATTCTTCGCTCGACTCAGAATTCTTCGTGACACTTCCTTGCATGCATCATTACCCTTTCCTTCAAACAATAATAGCACCTTTTCCATTTTAACTCGCCTCAGTTGCTCCAGGCTGATGGGCATCCTCGCCAACGCCGCTAAGACTGGTTTCGCACTATCAAATCGCTTGGTCTTATAATCAGTCACCAACCAATTTCTAACTCGTGCAAGACAAAGATTGTTCTCCGATAGCGCATTCCAAACGTCTTTACTAGATCCGGTCAAAATTGTCAGCTGGCTCAAGTAGACCTCGCGCAAATCAAACTTTGTTTTCACGCCGTATGCCTCCTCCGGAATAGACAACATGATTTCGACAAGACGGTCCGTTAATAGCCGCATATCATCCATCAAGTTTCTAAAAGCGGTGGCTACACGCAGACGTAATGCGGTAACTGGATCTTTTTCCAGAATGATAGACAACTCCTTCGGCTTCTCAGGAACTGGAGGGGATGGAGTGGTTGTAACAGGTGCTGACACTTCTAGCTGCGATGATAAGAGAGTTGCTGCTGGAGCCAAACTTTGGCCCGACTGTAGCGTAGACTCCATATGTTGTACCAATCCAGTAGCAGTATCCATCGCTGTTGGAACAGCTGGTAACTGCGAAACGGTCATCGAGGTAGGATCAGTGCCAGTAGTAGCAGTTGTCTTCTTAGTTGCCTTCTTCCTAGGTGGAGGTCGATCAGCTGATGCCGCCGAGGCAGCTCGCTTTGTCGTTTTCTTCTCAGGTTTCGTCGCTTCAGCTAGTCCGGAAACTGTGGACGCAGGCATTGGTGGAACCGGCCAATGTGGGACAGACGTGTTGTCGGCCTGATGAATGTGGAGCGAGGGCAGTGACACATCCGCCGGCGAGATGGAAGATAGCGCGCTAACATTGTCAATTCCCTGCGACACAGCCTCTGATGCAGCATCTTCTCGCACAGTGCCAGACGAGTCCCGATAAGAATTGTAAACTTGAGGACTCAGATACTGCGTCGACTGCTCCCCATTGAGGAAGGACGTGAAATACGGTAGCCGGACCTGTGGCTGCTGGTACGTCGAAACCGGCGCATATTGCTGCTGATTCACACCGTTCAGACTTCCGTAGAATTGAGTCTGATCCAACTGCAATTGCGGTGATGGATGGTTTTGTTGAAGTTGTGGACTTGGAAGACTAATGTGCGTTTGCTGTGGCTGGGATGACGTCATCGGGTTCAATCTGTCCAACTGGCTCGCAACTGAATCTGTCTGTGGCTGGGGCTGTGGTTGGTAAAGCGAGGGAGTCGAAGGCGCCATAAAAGTGTACTGTGACGGAGGTTGTTGCGTAACTGACACATTGTGGCTCATTTGAGGGCGCAATCCAAACATATTACTCGACGGTTGTGCCGTATATGCGTCGTAGGGTTGTGCGGACTGCGCAGCAGTCGAAGTCCTGCTACCATTGTATGAGCCGAAAAATGATTGCATGGGGGAGTCGGACAGGTAGTTTTCGCCATCTCGTAGCATTTGAGACTCTGGAGCAGTGTACTGTGGAACATATCCGGACATCGTTGTGCTGTAAAGCTGCGGTTGTTGTTGTTGTTGTTGTTGTTGTTGTTGTTGTTGCTGTTGTTGTTGCTGGTGCTGCTGTTGTTGCTGACGACGAAGGAATTCTTGGTAAGTCGGGTTGTCCATTGCGAATCCACGCTGTATTACGTCTCAACAAGGGTTGCAAATGTGTAGGATAGATATCCAACCTTGTATTCCCTGAAATTGCGACTTGAAATGCCCTTTGTCACAAGAGCAATTGTCGCGACAACGAAGACGCGAATGACTCGTCAACACACAAAGATAATCCTTCGTGGCAAACTATCAAGGGAAGGAGCGCAACTTGATTTAATCAAGATAGCGAAACAAAACAATTGACTGTCTTAGAAACCCAATCGAGATTTCTCTGACAATCAGGAAGTAGGTAAATTTACAGATGCCGTTTGATGGCAATACTTTAGTCCGTATCTTTCGAGCTCTATTAATAGAAGCTCGCATGTGGCATCATTCACCTCCCAAAAGAAAAGTAAAAGTTAAATGATAACTAAAGGATACACCCTAACGGAAAGCGTTTGTCGAGAGTATTGCGGAATGTCCTGATTACAAGTAGAGAGAGAGAGAAGGTTGCAAATCCACGCGCAAGGAATATATCAATGTAACCTAACCCTGAATCATTTTTAGGAGGACACGCAGATGAATTGCCTCGAATAGTCGTAAATGACGAATTTATCGAAGGTATATACAGGATTGATGGGCCTAACTTGAAAATGTCGTTCTCCGGTGCACCAAAGTCATCGCGCCTAAGGCGATTTCCTATTGTTGCTGGTATCGCGGCGGCAACGATGGTGGCATCGTTGGCTTATTACTATTTGTCTGAACCACTGTCACAGTGGTTGAACACAAGTTCGCAGCAACCAGACAGTTCACTGGATACTGCTGGGATCAGCGCTGCGACGAAGCGTAGTGGAAAGAGAAAAAAAGTGGCTTTAATTATCTCTGAGGTACACGGCAGAAGGCATTGTATCTAGCAGATCGCTAACATCCATAGACTTTTGCTAATCAAAATTTATTGTCGCCGTCCACACAAGAAGTCGTTGATCTGCTTATAATATATCCGACAAATCTCTCCGCAGTTTTATCACTCCCATCAGTGGAAGAATTACAGCGTGCGTATGTGGCACATCCGACTCACGTGTTCTCGGTGTCCAAACTTGAGTCAGTCAAGCCGATACTACGACACATAGCCTTAGACGGAAAGGACCCAATTACTATTGTTGTTGCGGACGGAAACGTGGACCTTTTTAAGGATGATGAAAATATTGCAAAGTATGTCGGTGATGTCGTGGCGATCACCGGATCGCCCGAGGCTGCTGAGAAACAATGGAGGCAATCTATTGTAGGCCTATCGTGATCTCCAGAAGGGTGGGTATTTGCCAATCACCGTTTTCGACAACGTTGTTTCAGGACCCAGGTAATAAGCGGTTAGCGAGATGAGAAACTTGTAGCAGGCATGCTCGAGATATCTCGTATTGCTATCAGTAGATCGATGGTCTCACTTTGAATTGCTCCATACCGACAATGGACGTTCCTTTGCTCGGCGGGCGTCAGCTACAGTTTGTATGACAGGGAGCTCAATTCTTACTTGATTTGTATCTATTGAAACAAGAATACTTTATAGAGACTTATTTACATAAAATATGAATTAATACATTTACAGCAATAGATCGTAGTTATCAATTCAACAAAAGCGAAAATTACTAATATGAATACAACTGACCCAATATCGAAATTGTTGATAACAAGAGAAATTATATGATTCGCAAGCCTATAATAATTTTAATTCCTCTTATCACATCAAGCCATTCGTACCCTACTTTCTGGTAACTCGCATTTCAAACTCCATTTCATGCATCGCCAATATAAACAGTTGATCTACATCAGTCTGTATATCTCCAATATTAAAGTGATAGTACTAGTCCTGCCACGGGCTGTGCACCCGCTTGGAACACAAGATCACTAACAAATGCTACAGCCCATTGCACCAAAATTTCATATGTCGTCGATCCTCGTGTCTATTAAAATACCCAGTCTCTAAAACCTTCTAGACCTTACTTATTCTTTGCACTCCCGGCGGCCAACTTGCCATTGCGCTCCTCGACGTCAACCTGAGCCAAAACTTGTGCAGCCTGAACCATCTGGATAACATTAGTACACTGCTTGCCGAGCCACAAGGGAAACGTGACGATCGCCATGATGGTGGCATATGACAGCGGAATGCCGTAAATATCTCCAAGGTACGGTGGAGTGGCGGGTGGGAAACTGTACAAGTAGAGAGCAACAAAGAACAGCTCATTAGCGGCGCAGAAAATAAAAAGGACGCGCTAAGACAATTAGCAAATTTGCAACTTCACAGGGAATTTTCAGCTGACTCACGGTATTTGTGTAATATAAATTCAAAAACCATCCTCTTTCTTTTCCGACCTTCTTGTGACTCTGCTGACCGCTGCCGAGCATTGCGACCATATGCATATAATGCGATGCCAAATCTGCAAATCTCGTAAGCCCTACACACTATCTGGATGCAATCACTAAGATTCCACGACAGCTCCAATTGATTACCAACCACGATGATATGTGCGTACCTAAACTAATCAACAGCTGGTAAAAGATAGCCCAGTTAGGATACCTCGAAGACAAGAAGCAAATGAGGCAGGAGGTCGTGCAGCGATCGGTGACCATATCGAGAATGGCACCGAATTTGGTGGATTGATTGAATTTCCGAGCGGCTGCCCCGTCGAATGCGTCTAGCAAGCATGAAACTACATACAGCCACGTGCCTAAGTGATCAATTAATACTCTTCTTATATACCTTTCTCTTCGACCGAGTAATATATATCAACTGTCAAATTGGAATGTAGACGTTCAATGCAGTGGACACATACATATCTTCGGATGGTATCTCATGACGGCCAGCGAGCCCAATGCGAGAACGACGCGGGCATATCCGATGAGGTTAGGAATGAACAGAAATATAGTCGTCGTGGTAACCGGTTTCTGATTAGCCATCGTGAACAACGCGACTATTGATGGTCTTCAAATCGAAGTGTCGGCTAATGTCGTAGGACTGCGGATTAATGGCTGGTGGCGGCTGCCCTTCGAGCAAATGAGCCGGCTAACTTCGACGCAAGTGTCACAGAATGTATGCGCTTACACCGGTTCGGCTCTGCCGAAATGCCGATTACGCCGCGTCAATATGACGATAAGACGATGTGTACGAAGGTTGATGATTGAATGTTTATCAGAATTGTGCCAGATCTGTCTATTCTTTCATAGACCTAATTTATATTTACTAGGTCTTAGAAAGCCGCTGGTTTTGCAACAGCATCACAATTTAAATAATACGCAATGGCAGAGTCCGACCCAAACTTCTGCGTAATGTCGGCTATAAGGTACGACCCATCTCTATTGTTCTCGGCGTCTCCGTCGTCTGTGGGTCCCGAGCAGTTCGCAACATGCAAAGCAGATCTCGATCCCCGTCTATTTTTTCTATTCCCACGGCACGTCTTTCGTTTAAACGCAGCACATGAATACTTTTGGCCCGACATATCGAACGCGAAAGGTCAGGTAGTGACGCCTGAGGCATTGCTAACTGCCCTGTATTCTGCAGTCGGCGAACCAGATAAATGTTGGCGATTACGGACGCTTGTGTCCAAGGATGGCCATATCAAAGTTGAAGCAAACGAGGTTGCGGCCCGCAGCGATTTATTCTCTGGGTTGAGGGACGACACGAAGCCAGAGACGTCATGGGTCGTCTACCTCGATTCGGAAACGACACCGCAAACATCAATTACAATGTTCAAGACCTCGAATCGAGATCCATATAAAGCAGCCAGAGAGCGCGTGCTACCGGCCGGATTCCCACTCAGCGCAAAGGTTGAAGTGTTGCTCTTCAACGAGAAGGATCAAGTAACAGAAGGCAGTCTCACAAACGTGGCATTCTGGAGGAATGGCGAATGGATTACGCCATCGAGCAATGGAATCGGCGGCCTGCGCGGCTCGGTCAAGGCTGAGCTGCTAGATAGAGGCTTATTACGGGAGATGACGGATGACGAAGCGGTATTGAGGGATAGCATTCAGGAAGGCGAAAAGGTGTTGTTGCTAAATGGCATTCAAGGAGTTACATGCGGATATATCAGACTGGGCCTCTATCGCGACTAATTTTGGGTTTCGGGAACTACCATTATTTTGCAAAATGCAATATCTCATGTAAATTCAAAAACTCATTATTACATCATATTTGCGATGATCTAAGACATCATTAGTGACGACACTTTGTCTTTACATATGGCATTGAGAATTACTTTTGTTAACAACCAAACCCCAAAAAGCCAGCTCACTTCATTGTACAATTAGTCATAGTATGGGTACGACGCACCATCACCACGCGGGTCACTACCCGCGCTGTGGACGGTGATACCGTTGTCGAGCTTCTTAAGTCTAATAAACTGGCCACGGCCGAACAAGGGGTCGTATCGCTTCTGCCATGTGATTTCGTGGCCTAACTCCTTGAGCTCCTCGACAACAGCGGGATCAATATCGCCTTCGATGTTGACATCTGTGAGGGTCACTCCGTCGACGACACGCCCTGGAGTGATACAGACACGAGGAGAGTCAAGAGATTTCTGTTCGTCAAGGCCAAAGATAGAATGGTTCAGAAGCACCTGGAGGTGGCCTTGGGGTTGCATGAAGCCACCCATAACACCGTACGCTGCATAGATCTCGCCATCCTTGGTCAGCATGGCAGGAATAATAGTGTGATATGGTCTATCGAATAAGTTAACAGGCAATCAAATATAAATATCAACTAAAAAGCTCACCTCTTGCCACCCTCCAGGCAGTTGAGAGCAGTTTTGTCCAACACAAAGTTGACACCACGATTGAGAAGTGGGAAACCAGATTCCTGAGGGACGATACCCGTGCCGAAGAGACCAGCGACGGAATTAATGAAGGAGCAAGCATTGCCATCCTTATCGGTAACAGACAAGTAAACGGTGTCAGAGTCGTTCGCTGTCTTAGCAAGACCAGGAGCATACTGAGGTTTAGCCTTAGCGGGATTGAACTCAGCAGCACGCTTCTTGAGGTAGGCCTTGTCAAGCAGCTCTTTAACGGGAACCTTGACCCGCTCAGGGTCTGCAACGTACTCCTCTCCATCGCGGAATGCGATCTTGAGAGCTTCGATGACCATATGGAGGTATGGAGCGGAGTTGTGTGCCCACTCAGATGGAGGAGGGACATGCTTGTCCTCGATCAACTCTCGGATAACACCGACGGCGATCTGGGCAAGAAGACCCTGTCCGGTAGGTGGGCATTCCCATAGAGTGAGACCATTGAAGTCGATTGAGATCGGCTCCACGAAGGTTGAGGTGTGCGACTTCAGGTCGTCAAGAGTCATGACACCTCCCATCTCTTGGACAATCTTGACAATGCGCTCCGCAACGATGCCCTCGTAAAATCCGGCCTTACCGTGCTTGGCGACCTCCTTGTAGGTGTTGGCTAGGTACTTGTTGACCCAGAGGTCACCAGTCTTTGGAGTGGTTCCGTCTGGCATGAGCATATCCTTGCCGTTGGGAGAGTTGGACGTAATGATCTGGTATCCACGATACCACAAGCCGGCGGAGATCTCACTGATGGGCACGCCGAATTCAGCATACTCGATGGCAGGAGCAAGAGCATCCGCGATAGTAATTTTGCCAGAACCCCAGGCCTCGATCGCGTCCACCCAAGCTGCAGGGCCTCCGGGCACGGTAACACAATGGACGGAGTTGGGGGGTAGTTTGTGGCCGGTGATACCTTTTGACGCGAGGTAATCGATGCTCAAGGCAGCGGGCGCACGGCCGGAGCCGTTTAAACCCTTGAGGGTATTGTCCTTTGCATTGTGGTAGAGAGCGAAGACGTCACCAGCCGGGGAAACCATGTGAGGCTCTAGGACGGTGAGAGCAGCAGCGGTAGCAACAGCAGCATCCTGTTTAAATTAGCTCTTGAATACCAGAATCAAAAAAAGTCCACGTAGAAGATGTTCAATTGCGCTACGTCCTGGCCTAGCCCGATGCCGGTGGCCCGCGCCAAGCAGTTCACAGTGCACTCTACAGACACAGTTGACAAAGAGTGATGCAGACTGCTACAAACTGTCGCTACCACTAATATATCAACTGACTCTGCGAGACGTCATGGATCCTGCGACATTTTTTGGAACGCGCTGATAAGACGCCTTGGGCACATGAACATCCGGCAATAGAGCACCAGACACATTTGACGAATAAAATACATACAACCGCATTGCCACCCATTCTTAGGATCTTCAGACCCGCGGCCGCAGCCAAGGGCTGCGTGCAGGAGACAATGCCCCTGGTCGAGTGAACGACTGACCGTCTCGAGCTAAACTCTTGAGTAATCGTCAGTCGCGAGCAGCTGTCAGTGGTTATATTTACCAATAACTTACTGAGCTCTTTCGAGTCGTCGATTTCGAGGAATTTCTGGTCGATGGACATGCTCATAACCTGGCGAGATATGTAGAATTTTACAAACGAGAGTGCTCGAGGGAAGTGGGAGAGCAAGGTGGTGGAAAGTCGTCGTCTAAGAAATGAATGTAACTTGGGCCCGGAGAGGACTCGGAAGCCGGGCCGGGCAAAGAATCTCAACTGTCAGATCCATATCAATATTTTACTTAATTTGCTACTCGATCGAGGCTTGTGCGCAAAGATATTCTTTTCGCATATAAGCTCCACGCTTAGCTCAGAATACTGGAGATAAGAAGCAGGCACTAAGTCATAAGTCACAAGTCACGCGTTAGATCACACAAACTCGGCTTCTCCGTCATAGTCCGGGGAAAAATTCGTTACGAATGAAGTACAAAGCATATGGCAACCATCGGGTGAATCAAATCTACATAAACTAGTATTCTAGCAGTCTATCCAAACAGTGTATAATCTACAAAATAACATTCCACCACTTGACACAGGCGTCCGCTCCAATACTGACAACCTTGTCGTTTCCAGCCCAAGCCACGCCGTTCACACCATCCTTATGCGCTCCCAATGCCTTCACGTTCTTCGCCGGCTTGTCCACGCTGTAAACAAATATATTTGTATCTAATCCTCCAGTCACCGCATACTTTCCATCTGCCCGCCATTCGATGCTTGTCACGCGCGCAGTATGGAACGCCCATCGCGTGGTAACAATACTACCGTCAGCGGCATTCACGACTGCTATCTTACCAGTCGAGTCGCCAACGGCCAACAGCAGTCGTCCCTGGTCATCGATGCGTGGAGAAAAGGCCAATGCACTAACAGAGGCGCGCGACGGTGGGATCTTTGTCGATGTGAGCTTAAGATCAGGTGCGGTCAATATCGTAACAGAACCGTCTTGCGCTCCAATGGCAACAAATGAGTCCGAAGCGCAGACTGAAGTAATCGAGTTGCCCTTGTATTTAGCTACGGATATCAGTTCAGTCGTATGTGTATAAACCGCGTCCTCAGTCGCAAGTACAAGATAGTCGCCAGCGACAGCAACTCCTCGTGGCTGCGACGGCGCCGACAGTGACAGCGATGTGAACTCGGTCCCGCTAACGGTCTTGACTGTGTCATCCCACCCAGCCGTATATATCTTTCCGCTAGCCTCAACTATGCTAGTGACGAGATTACGGTGTCCTGAACCCGCAACCACCGTTGAATCGCCTGTCGAAATATCCCACTTCACCAAACGGCCATCATAGCTGCCGGTATACAACGTCTTTCCATCTGAAGCGACCTTCAATGCCGTAATTGCTTTTTGATGTCCATAGATAGTCCGTGTAGGCGTCGTCTCTCCAGCCGACAGGTAGTAGAGATCTCCAGATAAAGAGACAGCAACGAGCTTGGCCGCGGTTGTGAAAGTGACGCCTACTAAGTGCTCACCCGTAACCACATCCCAAGTATACAACTCTTCAATACTCAGATCCTTGTATGCCCACAACTTGACTCTTCCATCCGTCGACGCAGTTGCAAATACAGGCGTGCCGTCCTCTTTCTTCCCTGCCGCAACACCAAGAATACCCCCTGTATGGGCACCATCGACCTTCGCAAGCACATCACCTTCCCGACCATCATACACTACAATCTTTCGATCCATCCCGACACTAACTACGTACGCACCATCAACCGCAAACTTCACGTCCGTCGCAAAATTCGTATGCTCGCCGCGCACTGACTTCGCGAACTTGAACGGCGGGCCCGCCAACCACACCATCGCACTATCATCAGCAACTGTTGCCGCCCTGAATGGGCGCACATTTCGGATGTCTACTGCATTGATCTGCGCGGAGTGCCCCGCAATTTCACCGACGCTATTGCCGCTGTCGAAAGTAAAACAATGGCCGTAGCGTTCTTTGCCGTCTCCGACCGCGATGATGCGTTTGCTGTCTGAGTCCCACGCGAGGTCGTTAATGCGGCCGGAAATAATGGCAAAATTGCCCTTCACAATTTCAGGATCTTCTGTCGTGGACGACGAGTCGAAGACCTTGACCGTACCCGAAATGTCACCGGAAGCAATATAATACCCCGACGGCGAGAACTTGGCAACACTAGTCGCCGCAATGTGACCAGTAAATTGAGTAGATAAGGACGGCTTTGAAAGCGAGCGAAGGTGGATCGATTTGTTACTGGGATACACTAGCCGATCAGATCGAGGGTCGTAGGAGATGTGCAATGGTACGCCCTTGGAAGTTGTCGGCAGTGCAGCCCAAAGGGATTCTGCGAGGTTAGGCTAGCCCTTCCTGACAGTAAGAACAAAAGAAATAGTTACCTCTAGTAATCGACATTGTGGCAATTGAGTATAGTAATGAAAGAGAGAATGGTATCTGGTGCAGGAATTGTTTGAAGCCCGTAATCCCGCGGTCCAAACAAGCGTCAACATATTACGTCTTTGGGAGACCCTAGCCCTCAAGTCAGGGCATGTAGTTCCTGGATAGTGAACATATTGAACAACCAACTATCAGAATTATGTAACTCCGTTGGATTGATATCTATATACATGTGCAGTACATTTACTCAGAACGCCGAATAGAATCACCACGGCTTGCAATAATGGGCGGACAAGACATCTAAAATAATATACCGCAAAAGTTAGTCATTACACTATAACACGCATGCTATAGAAAGAAATTATAAAACCAGAACCCAGAACGCTTCGTGAGATAATCATGACCTTGCATGGCGCGATACTCCACAGCTAGATGACGACTCCGCAACAATTTCAATTTCTTCCTCAGTTGAACTACTCGATGACTTATCGCCCATGTTGTCTGTATGGACACCAATTAAAGGATACCTCAAGTCCGTGTCGCGTTCAATATCCTTTAATTTCACAAATGGTAGGTGACCGTAGCTTTCTCTAAATGCCAAGAGGCACACCGCTATTATTACACCAAGCCAGTAAAAGTTATACGAAATTACGGAACCATATGTCGCAGAGTTCTGCCATCCTGTAGATATGTATTAGAAAGACATGTACGAAATCAACCGGCATAAGCACGTACCAAGAAGACCTTGGAAGATCATCCACCAGTCATCGGTCAACGGATTGCAGCAATTCACATGCCATAGGCTTTTTCGAATATCATAAGATCCAGGACCACTACCAGTTTCCGCGACATTTCCGCCAACAAGCTGCGACCACTGATAATTTTCAAAGTACCAAGTCGCACGGGAAATTAACCCCGCGGCAACTAAGTATAAGAAGCATGTCGAGATGGTCAAGAAGACTTGGATCTTCACGCGATTTCCTCCTTTGTAAATAAAATATCCGACTCCAGCACCACACAAGACACCCACGAGAACTGACAACGGGATAGACGACGGCGGAGCAGAAAGCGAGACTCCGCCAATGAACACAATAGCCTCAATACTCTCTCGCAACACAGTGACAAGAGGGAGGAGACCCATGGCATATCTGCTTGAAAGCGAACGGATCGAGTTACTGTCGCTGTGAGCAAACGATTTTGCCAATTTTACGTGCCATTTTGCACGCATTTTGTTAAGCCTCAGCATCGCCAGTCCCATAATCGAAATGAGTACGCTGGCGAGCGTGCAGAACACACATTCCCAAATATCCTCTGTCGCGCCCCAAATGTCCTTCCCAAATTTGTACCAGGCCGCAATGCACGCACAACCTAGGATCAAGCAAATCGTGAATCCTAAGCCGGAACCTATCCATACTTGACGGACTAATCGGTGATAGAGCCATGCATCTTGGGATGATCCGCCGATGCCTTGTTTAAGGAATGTGAGCAGTACTGAAATGATTATTGATACCTCGAGTGTTTCACGGAAGAGACTAGATAATAGTGTGTGAATAAACTGTCGACACAGGGATATACTAGAACACGTGCATGAAAAACACAGAGACGTCAAAGTAGCTGTTACCACTGTTTTGAGCCATCTGTCAACGTTGTCAGTTGGTTCCACACATAGAAGTGTCCAACAAAACTATTGAGAGCAATAATAGATCATATATGATCAGTGTGATAACAAAGGATCTCTGATTTGATGCAGCTATTGTTGCACGTTTCTGTTATTTGGACGGCAGCCGATACAGCAGATTTCGAACTTCGCCCTAACCCTATGGCCAAACAGAAGTATATTGGCTGGATGCAAGCTGACCAAAATTGCTTTGGTGTTGACATAAATCGAAGTTAATTCCGATAATTATTGTTCCTAATTCCATATTACAACCATCATTGGATCTGTACAGCGACAGCCAAACACCCCTGCATATATGCGAAACGGGTGGGCTCTCGGATTGGCTCGTGATAAACATGTAGCAGGTCAAAGTTCGACCATAATTCATGATTATAGGATTAATTGACGCATGTTACAACGTAACCGAATAATGCTACACTCCCAGTAACCAATAAGATAATAAATTAAGTCAATTAAAACGCCAAATCCATGAAACGAAACCACATAGACCCAAATGACATATTATTTGCAACCTCTAAGACTACCGACTTCCGTTCTCCTATTTACTTCCATCCTTAGACTTCCGTCTGGGTTTGTTGGATTTACTTGATCCGGATGGCGCGACGGCTCTGTTGATGGATTCCTTGTCTTCTTCAGTGTAATTGATGAAAACGGCTCCGGGACTTGACTTTCTTGCCGGCTGTGTGACGGGAGTGTATGCATATATTGCATTGATGGAGGGCACAGCAGTAGCTGCACTAAATGTCGGGCACCGCGACGCGGTAGGTTGCATCGCGAACGAACCTTTGTACATGGATGACGGAACGAAAGACAGCGGCTGTAGTGCCAGTGACTGAATGGGAGAATTGTCGACACTGACGACTACTTCTTCACTATGAGTCCGACCCTCGTGCACGACGTGTCTGAATTCGTGAATAAATGGATCTCGCGGTCTGCTGGGCGACGACGGGGAACTGGTGATCAAATCACGAAGCCGCGTTGGCTCTCTCGGCATACTCCGCGACACTTCGGAAGTACTATCACCAATCAAAGTTTCCTCACTGGCGCGCCAAGAAAGCGTTTGCGTCGAAGTAGGACGGCGAAGCCTCAGGTCTTGAGCGGCGGTGAGAGTCTGTGTAGACGCAACCCTTTGAAGCTCCTGGTCCCGATTGTCTGTGAGTGTGACCTGGTCATCATCGAGAGCAAAGACTTCATGTGATCGCTTACGTGCAGGTTCTCGGTTTTGCGCAATTTGCTGTTTCCGAATATTTCCGAGGGATCGCTTCCTCAACGGCAAGTTGCCAGACAGACCTTGCTGTTTCTGGAAGTCTTCGTGAGAACGCTTTCGCGACGGTTGCTGCCCTTCTTCTTGTTCTGGTTGTTGTTGTTGTTGTTGTTGTTGTTGTTGTTGTTGTTGTTGTTGTTGTTGTTGTCGAAGTTCATCCTGACACTGTAGCACGGCTACAAGCTCATGCTGATCTCCCAAGTCGACCGCAGAATGAACATGATGCGAGAAGTACGAAGGCTGTGCGAGCATGAAGAGCGGCTGATACGAATAATCCGGCTGAGCGGCGTTATGAGAGAAGTCGAAATATTCTGCTGTGCGATCCTGTCGTTGGAGAAGAACTGGTACACTGACGGTTGCGTCTGATGGTGCAATATTATCACCCTGCTCGGGAGCCATTCCGTAGCTCAGAGATATATTAACAATAGGCACGGGTACAACTCGTGGCATGGTAACCTCTCTTTCTGGTATCGCTCCAATATTCGTTTCATGATCGACCATAAAGTCTGAAACATCGAGGATGGGTCCATCGCTATCGGAGGTGGACAAGTCGGGGGTAGAATACATCGCATCGAAATGATTGTAATCCATTGCCCCTTCCTTTACTGTGGCGGGATCGGATTTCTTTGCCGAAGACGCAGGTCGTCGAGATTTGCGGGAGGTATGCGGGCCCAGAGAGAACAAGGGGCTAAGGCGACTCGCAAACGACGAAAAGAAGGATTTGACATTCACTGTCTTGGTGTGCGAAACTTCGCCGAGCTGGCAGGGAGTGTGCACATGCAATAGAGAAGGGTCGAGAGAGTCAACTCTTGAATTCGGACACGGACTCGAAACGGGAGATGGACATATCATTGTGGGAGCAGAAACATTAATGCCTAGGCCAGCTGGACCTGGGCTCGCTGCCCGAAGTGCGCCTGACCCCAGCAATGTTGTCCTTGTCTTCGACGCATTTTTCCTTGTCTGCGGTCGGGAAACACGCCTTTCTACGGCGGCGGCAGCGGGCGCGTCATCTTTGCTGGCGATGCAATTGACATCGGTTACTGTGGAGGCTAATCGCGAGCTGAGCCTGCCTATTCGTCGCTCGGACCGGAACGGATGGCGCATGTTAGTGTGCGTGGTAGCCAGCATATCTTAAAGAACACAATCGCAACTCTCAGCGGCGACGATAACGACGACAAATTGGAGACGGCAAATAGCAAAGATTGACCCAGAACGCTACTCATATACCTTGACTCCGTCCAGCCTCCTCGCGTTGTCTGGCTGCCGAGTGCTGTCTCTTGCAGCGACCTAGTTAAGGTCGGCGTGCGGCGCACGATGTGCCTATCTGGGATACCCAGCCACTCCGAGCCGCACCTCGATGCCACGCCACTGATCGTGGCTGGCCCAAAGGCTGTATTTGGCTGCACCGCCGCTATCGGTCTCAGCCTCTGTTTACGTCCCTAGCAGACCCTTGTGGCTGTAAATTTGCCTAATTGGGTCAGACCAGCCATATTATCCCAATACTTCTGCCACACAGTCCATGTCTACTTGGACCACGACTAACGAGCTGTCATGAAGTGTCGGATTATGCTATCGGAGATGATCTTGGCGATAATTAGCGAGTCTGTACTATTTTTGGCTGCAGTCTTGGCCAGATCAGTTCATCCGTAGGTTCGAAAGAGAAAGAGCAATTGTATCTATAACTATGAATTCAGAAGCTTTAGCATTAATATTAAAATCTATAAATCCACTGTTGCTACCCTTGATCCTAGAGAAGCTTGATCATCATAGTTCTCGATTATGCACTTGTTGCCAGCCGGATGTTCCAAGTTCTTCCAATATTAATACCACAATATGGCAATTACTTCACCTGTAGCATATTTCTACTATATTTTCAAAATGCTAGACCATTGGCTAGAGACCAAAACTATGAATATCCACTCAGCCATACTGTAATAATTTTTAACAGCAAAATGTGTTCTTGAAGCAGAAATGTGTTTTGTGATGCATTTATGAAACTTTGCTTGCTTTCGACGTGACGTCATCGCCGTCACGCGCAGATCATCGGCTCCTGATCCATATCATCTCTGCACATCTCTAGACAGCCATACTCATTCATTCATGCCTCTAAATTTCACCACAGCAATTCGAGAGGAAAATGCCGCCTTGGTTTTTCCACAACGCAACCGCGCCACTCGACGACCCGTCTGCACCGCTTCCTGCGCCATCTATACCGGCCGCATCCACGATTCCGATCGAAAAGGAGTCGTCATGGGTTCCATTCACGCCCGAGGACAACGCACGCCTCGAAGCCGCATGGCACGCGACATACGTCTCCAAAACCAATGTTGCCATGAGCGAGGAGGCCAGTGGCAAGGGCAAATGCAAGACGAAGCAACCCGCCGTCAATGTGATCGTCGGCAAGGCTCGGTTGTACGCAGTTCAGTTCATACCGCAGTCGCCAGAAGAAGAGAATGCGGATCCAAAAGTTGAATGTGATTGGGAAGAGGTTTTCGGCCAATGCGTTGCGAAATTGATTCCCGTCTACTGGCATGCCATGCACGACACTGCCCATGTCATCCGCGCGACATGGTTCTACACGTCGTCTTTCGGCATCAAAAATCCGTTGCAGCACGGTGATCCGCGACAGTATAGATTTGCATCGGCGCCAATCGCCGACCTGTCCATGGCCGCGAAGCTGGAACGCGGCTTCTTACAGATGGAACCGTGGTCATATGGATACATCTCTGAATTGAGAGGCGTCAGAAAGACTGGCCGTGCAGCAGAAAACAAAATCAAATTGGTGGTGGCTGATGGATATTCAGCAGTCTACTGGCCCCTGCCTCCTGACCTGCATCTGTCCAAACGATCGGTAGCAGGAGATAATCGGATTGAACAGTTTCGTAGGGATATTCCGAGCCATCCTGACAGACCTCGGGTAGAGGATAGCTATGCCAACAAGCGCGACGGATTCGCCGTTTTGATCCCCGAAACGGTCATCGTCAGGACATTCGCCGGTCGACGCTCTGGTGTCGGCAGAGGTGTTGCGTGGGTGCTCGGTGCAGTTGCTCGTCGTGTTGACAGCGTGGAAGTGCGCATGCCTGGTCGCGGTGCCGAAGGTGTTGTCCGACGAGGGTTTGACTATGAGGAATGGCTGCGGGCAGGAGGTAGGGGACCTCAAGGGCAGTGGAACGCGAATGATATCGAGCATCTAGTTTTGGTTGTCCATGGCATTGGCCAGAAGCTCTCGGAGCGAGTGGAGACCTTTGATTTTACCTATGGTATGGACTACGCATTGATCTGTTTAATTGAACTTTGGCTAACGCCCCGTAGCAATCAACACATTCCGTGTACTGATGGCCAAGCAACACGAACTTTTGTCGACCACGCATTCCCCTGCGGCAGTGCTGCCAATCAACTGGCGTCGCAAGATCAACTTTGACTACGACGACGCGACCTCGTCCGGCCAATCGGAAGAAAACAGAGAGGCTCCAATCCACAGAGCGTTCGCTCTGTCTGACATCACACCGAACACTATTCCTACGGTCCGTAACATCATATCTGACGTTTTACTGGACATTCCATACTACTTGTCGAAACATCGGTCCCGGGTACTTCATGCTGTCGCGGCGGAAGCGAATCGAATATACAGACTATGGATGCGGAATAATCCTGGTTGGCAAGGAAAGATCTCCATCATAGGACATTCTTTAGGATCAGTTATCGCTGTCGATATTTTATCCCGGCAGCCAACGGTTCCACCACCCCTAGGGTCCCAGAATGAAAACCTGAGCGAAGAGGACGAATTACTGCTCGAGTTCCCTGTGCGAAATTTATTCCTTGCAGGAAGCCCCGTCGGGTTTTTCTTATTACTTAATCGCACCAACTTGATGCCCCGGATAATGTCCAAAACGCGCCTGGCCTCCATAGTCAGGAATATTCCCAATACCGACGACTTAGACGACGAACACGATCCCGGCGATCTCGAGCCCGAAAAGATTGGCATCAATCATGGCGGCGTGTACGGCTGCCTTGCCGTCGACAACATTTACAACGTGATTCATACGTCGGATCCGATTGCGTACAGTCTGAATCCATGCGTGGATCCAGAATATGCAGCCAAATTGCGGCGTGCAATTCTTTCTGTGCCCATTATTCGTAGAGGAATTTTCAGAAAATTCTTTTCCTTGAGAAATAAGAACCCTGACAATTCGCTCCAACTATGTGCGAGCGAGACCAAGCAGAGGGTCGTCGACTCTGCGCGATCTACAGGGGCCAAGGTTGCGACGATTGCAGTGCAGTCTACCAAGCCGAATTACAGTGCAGGTGAACGTATACAGCAGAATCGAGAGGCGTCTAAAAAGAAGCCCTGGATTGCTGAGGATCGACGTGGGATACTTGAAACTGACAGCGAAATGGATGCTGACGATAACGGCAGCGATAGCAGTAGCCATGATTTCGAATTTTCTGAGTCTCGACGGCCGCCATATAGGGCAAGCTATTCGTTCACCCGTAGACCGAGTTCGTCGTCTAGAATTCCGCAGACTGAGCTTGAAACGAGGGATTTCAAATACGAAAAGATTGTCCAGACACGGATGCATTGTCTGAACGAGAATGGACAGATAGATTTTGTCGTGCAGCCGACTGGTGCGCTAGAAAACCAGTACATCAGCATTTTGACAGCTCATTCGGGATACTGGGAATCAAAAGAGTTTGCGTACTTAGTGGCATTGGAGTGTAGCAGACAAGAAGGCGTAGAAAATACATTTAAGTCATTTAGAGCAGTACGGAAGTGAAATTTTTGTTTTGGAGTTGGAGTTCCATATGTGTTAACGATTGATAGAATTATTCTTGTTGAATAGAGTTGTGAATACTCAATAGACATCGCGCGGCAAATCTTTCTGAATTGAAATTTTGCACAGCCCCCCCCGAAAACCACTCCGGTCATCGGCGTGGCTGGGCGCTATAGTTAGAACAAACTCTATCCACACCTCGTGATAATTAGCAGAATTTGCACCCAGATAATATTTACTGGATGTATTGCAAAATGTAGATATACAGAAGGAAGAAATAGCGAGGATTTTTATATAATATATTTAGTGACTAAGTTCAATGCGAACATTTTGGTTAAATCATATGCTACTCCATTGTGAAACGACAGCCTAGTGAGCCTTCCGCATTAAAAGATTAAATTGCAAACAGGGGGCCCGGCACCGTCTCGAGCCCCACCGTCAACGTCTATCCAAGCCTCCATTCTATTTCCACACTCCACTGGTCCGATATTGTGGATAGCACATTACATTAAATATCATTGATATACGTTACTCTCGCAGATCTCAACAGTGCAGCAACTGGGTCGGTTAATATTATTCTCAAAATGGGTCACGTCTTTGGCGCATTCACACTGCTTGTTTGCGCCCTGTTTGGAGTCGTCATCACTGCAAACGGAATCACACTTGACCTCAACGATGAAGGTATGTTACAACTGGTGTCTGCTACCGAATCTTGCTATTCATACGCCAGAGCGAGCAAATAAATTAATTATCTCCTTATAGTCTCCATCAAGTCTGCAGCGCGCATAGTGGCCGATGGTTTGATGAATTATTATCATGGCAACGAATCTGGCCGTATACCAGGTATATTCGACGGCGGATACTACTGGTGGGAGTCTGGTGCCGCGTGGGGCGTAAGTTTGCTGTCTCCGTTTTATTTGAAAAGATCTTCAGCTAACTAGATCAGAGCATGCTGGATTACTGGTTCTTGACCGGTGACGACACCTACGTCGAGGTCGCAAAGGAAGGCATGCTTTTCCAGGTCGGCACAGATTGGGACTATATGCCCAAAAACCAAACACTTTCCCTTGGAAACGATGACCAGGGATTTTGGGGAATAACAGCCATGATGGCCACAGAACGAAACTTCACAAACCCTTCGTCCGACCAGCCTCAGTGGTTAGCTCTTGCCCAAGCTGTTTTCAACTCGATAGCACTCGTGTGGGACTCTCAGTATTGTTCTGGTGGTGTGCGGTGGCAGAAATTCGTATTTAATAACGGTTATGACTACAAGAATTCGATATCGAATGGGGTGTTGTTCCAGCTCGGCGCCAGATTACAGAGATATACCAAAAACGAGACATATGGATACTGGGCTGAGAAAGTGTGGGATTGGGAGTCCACAGTAGGACTAATTGATAGCTCAACTTCCTACGTCTACGATGGAGGGTCTATCGAAAACAACTGCCAGGTGCTGAACAAGATTCAGTGGACTTACAATATGGCAGTTTATATGGCCGGTGCTGCATATATGTACAACTACACAGAGTCTGATACCTGGAAGACACGATTGGACAATTTGATCAACACGCTAGATGTTTTCTTGTACGGCAACACTAATGTCCTTTATGAGCCTGCATGTGAACCATCGGCGTCGTGCAACGATGATCAACAGTCCTTTAAGGCATATATTTCTCGGTGGATGGGCGCAACCATACAGCTTGCTCCGTATACCTACAATGCACTCTTTCCTATCCTAACAACGTCCGCCTCGGCTGCTATTAGTACATGCAACGGCGGCTCGGACGGTGTGACTTGTGGCTACACGTGGCTAACTGGCACATACGATGGTAAATATGGATTAGGCGAACAGATGGCCGCGCTCGAAGTTTTGCAAAGTCAGTTAATACCCTACACTGTTGCACCATACACCAACGATACAGGCGGCTCATCGATTGGTAATCCGAGCGCCGGAACTGGCGGACTCAGCTCACAAACTTCCACTGCGGCCAGTCAAACTAAAGATAAGGCTGGCGCGTGGATTATTACGTGCGTCTTATCAGCGATTGCCCTCTTGACTAGCGTTTGGATGGCAATGGATGGCAAGGGTGAAGCAAAGAAATTGCAGGAATGGATCAGGGTGGAATCGAACTATGCCTGATAGCTTGTTATGTTTGCTGATTTTTCGTTTTGTCCTAGGTTTAAACGGTCAGTTCGGGTTGCCGTAGCGGGATCTGGAGTCACAGTCAATGTTGGAATTTTTTTTACTAAAGTTTATACTATGTTATATAGTCTGTTCCGCTTTGTGTATATACTTATGGGTTATATTAGTGTGCCAATGATGTGCTGTGAAATATCTGTTGTTCTATTGAATGGCCTTAGACGTAAATATTATACATTCCCAAACTATGTGATTAAAAGGATCTTCCAATCGAAACTTTGTTCCCACCCATGGGTGACTTTGTAAATATCGAGTTGTCCGAACGATTTACCAACAATCTGCATGCCGACTGGCAGCTTCAGTGATTCGTCCTCCTGAGGCGACATCATAGCTATTGGCAAGCTCATAGCCGGATTGGAAATATTGAGCGGCTGGATGGTGTAATGGGGCGTCACTGAGCTTATCAGGGGCTGCTCACGTCAGTCCCAAGCAAATCCAATTGACTTTCGTCAAAACATGAATATACATATATTACTCCACTAATCGTACAAACTCTGTCATAAATTATAAATACAATAATATAACAATTAGTCTCTCAAACGGGTCCACCCCTTCGTCAGGGCTTTCTGTACGCCAACTCTTTCGTTTTCTAATACTGTCAACAAATCCCTCATAACGACGCCTTGTTCTTCTTTAGCCTCCCGTATCCTTATTCCATGACTTCCAGTATTAGAATCCTTCTTCGAACCCCCTCCTGCTGATCCACCGACACTGGGTGACGAACTGCCAGACCCTCCGCTCGTCATCCACGAATACTTCTTCCTACCACCCGACACCATCAGAGCGGCCGTAGCGTTCGCCGCCCGATGCATGACCTCCTCCGTAGCATGCCCCCCTTTCTCGCCATCATGCACCTTCCCACTCCCGTCTGCAATTCCAGAAGTACCGCTCCGGGCCTCCAACGCAGCCCTGGAAATCTTATATTTATCTTCCCGCTCCTTATCCTGAATCGCGATCTGCCGTAGCGACTTCGCGACATCAGACGCATTAGACGTGCTGTTCCCCGATTCCCGACGATATCTAGAAGTGATGACCGCGGACGTCAAAATATTGCTCAACCACTCCTGGCACGCCAGCGAGATCAGCACGAGAACATCGTTATCCTTCGTCTCGGTGACCGCGGATGGCACAGTTAATGGTGGCGGCTGAATACCGCTTTCTAGCGCAAGCGTAGCAACAACCTGTCGCACGACATGCAGATCCAAAAAGGGCATCCGTCGATGTGCGTGTAGTGTATCATCTGCAGTCATGTCGAAAGTGGACAACAATGCTCTGTCGTTCAAGGACGGAATCGGGCCTAATGATCCGCTTGGCGTGATTGCTCCTCCTGCTTTAAAAGACTGGGTGCGGATCGGAATCGATGATGATAAAAGCTGTTCCTCTTCTCGCAGATCGACACCGGCGGATAACAAGGCGTCTGAGAAATCATTCGGGTCTTCTTTCAATGCACTAGCGGCTGGTGTCTGTGGAAGTACATTTGCACGCATTGCAGGAGTATTCCCAGCAGCTGGACTCGCACTCCGACTTCCCGCTGTTGACCCGGGTGTTCCCGGCGAAGGTGGGCCATTATATTGCGGAAGATGTTGCGGTGGGAGTACGGGTGATCCTATCGGCGCTGTCAACGGCGGCGGCATCGAATGCGAAATCGCTAGTTTCGGTCTCTTAGCTGCTGGGATCGAAGTATTCCCTGGGGAGTTTAGGGATGGTGGCGATGGCCGCTTGTTATTTGTGTCGTTGTTGGTTGCGCTGGAGCTGCTCATTGACGACGAAACCGGAGGCGGTGAGGAGCCGCCTGACGCATTCATTGTCGGCGGCGGTGAGCCAGACATTGTGAATGTGTCTGCAATCCGGATTGAGCCTCAAATTGATAGAGGCAAAATGGATATAATCGAGATAAACACTGATTATAAGACAGGCAAGCGATATTTGACTGACATGTATATGTGGTGTTCAGAGCATGAGCAAGGGCAAATTGGTTGAAATTTGGGCACGTGATCTTTCGTTGCCCTCTCACACGCTACGAAACCCACTGTTCACAAGTAATAGGCGTGGCAGCCGCAATAGAAAGCAGTAGGCTTCCGCAGCGACGCGCTTCAGCAGGTGTCAAATACATATCTCCCTTACAGCAACAGTTTACTGTCTCTAGTGATATAGTAGGAATTTCATCAAAATTATTGGTCATGATACTTCCTTTCCGGCTCGCTTAACATATAGTGAACAACTCGCCCAGTCCTCACATTATGTTAACTATTTTGACCGTGACATAGACAACCACGAACTGTCTCAGATTTGATATTCAGCTCCTTCAACAGACGATCGAGCAACAGAAAGAAAGGATTACACGACAGAACGGCAGAACGCAGATTTGGATTTTCTAAGAAGTTCGTAGCGAGGCACATTCTGGCAAATAGCAAATAGTAATAAAATGCTGACAAAGCAGAGGTGTCAGTGACTCTCAAATGCCATAAGTTACTAATTATTCTGAGAATCTTATTCCTATTGCTTTTTGGACCCACTTATATAGAAATTAACAATCCAATGTCACTGAAATTGGTCTAGAAGTGCAAATGCTAAAATAACTTTTCCCTACACTTTATCACGTCAATGCTACCAATTACCGAGAATGTCTACTTTCGTCCAACATTGCGATGCAAGACATGTTCCTTCATCAACAAACTCATGCCAGCGCACATCACGCTCATGGCCGTAGCGGTTAAAAACACCGCACGAATACTATCCAAATACGACTGCACTACCAACTCTTGCATCTGCGGCGACAAAAACCAAGACGTTGCCGACCCCTTGCAGCAGTCCACGTTGCCTCAGGGGAACAATGTCACTGAGCGTAATTGATGTCAGCGACGTAAGACCACCACCGCCACAGCCAGCAATCACGCGGGCAAAGACGAGGAACCGCACGTTCGGTGCAAGTCCGCAAAGGATAGAGCCGACACCGAACATGATGTTGCAAGCAATCAACACCGGCTTGCGTCCAAAGATGTCCTATACCACAAATTAGTTAATCGATAATAGTCCGCAAGAAGAGATTCACTCACTGAAATTTTGCCGTACAGCGGCTGGAATGCGGCCAAGCTGATCATGTAACCAGTTGCAATCCATGAAATGGCCCGGAATTCATTAAATTCCGAAGCAATATGAGCCAGTAACGTAGCCACGATTGTACTGTCCAATGCCGCAAGGAATATGCCGACATAGAGGGAAATGAAAACAGTTATCAATGCTCGCGAGGACAGTTCCTCTTCTTTGATCTCGTCGGCAAGTGCATCATCTGATAACGAGGAATCATCCTCGGGAGCAATTGACGACTCGACGTCGTCGTTAAGGAGAGGCGCGAACTCCTCGATGGCATCGGTGTCGATACGCGAGTCTATTGATGATGCAGATGACATTCTCCTTTTAAACTAGCACTTCCACGATGAGCAGTGTGTAGGTATGTATGGACACACCCAGAGCAGAGTATTCTGTAAGGCGAGCAAACGATGGCGCTATGACCCAAATTTGGCCGACCTATCCAATGTCGACGCCGTCTTTAATCAAAAGGCTCCTTCTGCCCTCTAATTCAACGGCGATTTAAGCAACCTTACGTGCCATATATATCATGTTGCGCCTTTTTATATATCATTCTGCAAGTACGATGACTGGGCCAATCTCAACGTGGCCCACCCCCTGGGACAGTCAGGCTTATCTGCTGCGGCTCGTTGAGTCTGCCACCACCTTAGGTAGGAAATAAAATTCAATTTTCGGTCCCGTAAAGGCCCAAAGGAAATGGCGACCATATATCGCACTGTAAATAGAAAATATAGAGTTTGTTACTTTTTACGCACTTCTTTGTCATGCATTTTTCTGTCTGCTATTAATGGACTGCCTAGTTTGTTTTCGTTATAATAATATTTAGGGTTGAGACGTACGGACTCATATCTCTGAGTAGTAAAGTATGGTGACTAACAGTTAGCCACCAACATTGGAGTATACCTTTAGTTAGTGTCTATTTTGATAAGGATCAAAGTACGGCCGAAAGTTATAGAAGTACAACTTAACCAATTTGATGGTCAATATTAGACATTCTAATAAACTCATTTTTTTCAATTTTAGATTGATAGCATGAAAACTGGTGAAGTTATTTTGTTGGTGGATTGGATGGCTACGACAATCTGGACTAACTGTTAGTCACAGTTGACTTCTGGTTTAGGGTCTGATCAGAAACTAGATAAGACTTCGACCAAGCGGTTGTGCCTATCGATTTGTTTCTCAATTATCGGATGTCTTCATATCTGTTCTTGTAGTCAATCATTTTTTTCCGAGACGTGACCGCGACTTCGAAGCCGCGTGCCGCAGCATAGTGATTAATCATGGCGGTCTACTCTGACTACCAAAAGCAATGCCAAGCCTAATACGAAATGAGATGAAGTGCGTCAAATGTGGCTTATCTTTTCTTGATCTGCGAAGCTTAGACGGTGCCTGCCCGAGGAAAAGTTGCAAGTTCAGAGCTAGGCAGTCTTGGTACGTGTAGCAATTTTTTTTTCCATTAAATTGTTCCTTATATTTCTTCTGCGCCTTGCACACATACATAGGGTGGCTCCGAATACGGATATTCTGCAGTAATCCGCATTGTTAACCACGGCGAATAATACTCGCTATTTTATTCGCAAATCCTGAGCAGTGCGACTAATTATTCGTTATCGTTCCGAGGACATCTAATCACGTGCTCAGGGGTATGTTTTGCTTCTTCTTTGTGTTGGAACTGTAATAAACTATGACCACTGCTTGCGAGTTTCTTCTAGAGGTTGCGAATATTGCGAATAGCGAATATTCGGCGAATAATATTCGCAATTGTATTCGTTGCGAGGACATCCTGCGAATATTCGGAGCAGTCCTATCGGATACGAGTCGCTTCATGGACAATAAGCAAGTGGATCATGTATGCTCCCGTTAGGCCTAAACTGTGTTGGACTGTCGTCCAGCCGAAGCGGACTACTTTGAGTTGTACAAACTACGGAAGCATTCCTGTCTTTAAAGATGTCTTCGCCCAGTTACTGAAGAAGGGGTCCCAGTTTATTTGGACCGACTAAGTTAACCGTGGGTTCGGGGGGGTTCAAAAAGGTGCATTTACAAAATCACACTATGATATTCCACACAATCCTAATCAACCACCATTTCCCCCCGACTCCCTTACATGGAGCAACCCTTGCTCCACGATAAATAAGTAACACACTACCATGAGCGTGGTAAACCCGGTGTCTCATTGTCTATATCACAACTTCGTTTAGTACCGTCGAAGTTTGAATAGCATCGTCATTTACAATCTTCATAGGAGGTGGAGAAAAAGGGTACTGTCACAGATACATCTCTCGACCACGATACAAACTATAGCATGCGCACTGCAGCACTATCAGAAGCTCGCTTTCTCAGTAATGCGCTCGATATCGTATAATTTGAGTAGGTGACATTTGTACCCGTGAGCATGTTAATTTCCGAAGCAACCTCTGTAAACGTAGCCACGTAATCGTCTTCTTCAATGCCCGAGAGATTGCCAAGATATATCAAATCCGTATAATTCGCTATAAAATTATCTGTATCATCCTTGGGGTCCAATATCGCGGTGTTTGCATAAACGTAGTGTTGGTACTCAACGTTTACCCATTGGACTGATAAATCTGTCAAAGGGCTGCTCACATTAAGTCCGGTAAAAAGACCAACAGCAGAAACAATTATAGTAAAGTTCGTGTGAGTTCCATTTGAACTCAATAGCTCCACGAAGCTGTTAGAAGCTCTTACGCATGCTAACGTAGCAAGCACTGCCAAGATAAAGTAATGCATAAATCGGATGCTGGTCACTTTGTGTCTTTCTTTAAACGCAATCTAATGGGAAAGCTATTGCACTTTATAAAAGTGGAGAGATCGGGGCAGTGTTTGATGACTTTCCCTGGCCAGTATTTTATTTTAGCTATGGACAATAAATGCAATGCACCGCACTGGACTCATTTTAACGTTTTACATAACATACGTCTCGGATGTCGTCGGCAGAGTATACACCAATTTTCATTTCCACTAAGAGCTAACAACTTACAGAAAAATAAGTAAGACTCAGGATTAATCCCGCAATCTGGACATTCAAAAAGTTATCACGTCATCGAGTACAGTGACATTTAATCTTCGAGGATCAAGGAGCATTATCAAGACTTCAAATCCTTACTCTCTGGATCGATAGAAGTCCTCAAATGAGGCAGCAGTGGAAAGAAGTGTACAGTTTTCTCGACCTAAAGATGAATATCCATAAATAACTATGACACCAAGAGATTATGTTGCTGTTCCAAGCATCAGAAGACAGAAGTCTCCTTGGAAATGCTGCGCCACTCAGGGAGAGACTTAGTTGGTATTCGTGGAGAGAGACGTACGGCGATGGTTGTTCGAGAAAGCTTGCGTGTTCTATGCACAGGGCCCCGTCAATGTAAATGAAGCTTCCCTATTATTATTATTGAAAACTGCGTTCGTCAAGAAAGGTACAAACAGTTATTGCCTAATTGCTCAACAAGTTGCATGCGCCTTAGAACCCTGATGCTCAACAAATTATTCCTGAACAACTAGAGTACTTTCATAGAGAATATTCGGCTATGTCCGGATCCTTATTATTAGTAGGGCAATTGTTTTCCATAATATCAAAATACCACCACTGGGAGCAAATAATTCGTCGTACCCAGCTAAATACTCTTTGCACTAATAAATTAGCGCAGCGACACGACACCTGCGGAAGCCATGTCTAAGATAATGTGCATCCGGAGTCGGCATCGGTTAATCCTTGAACAGATAGCGGACAGGTTAACAAAAATATAAAAAGTCGTTTCAGCCGAAGGTATGTTTGATAATGACAATAATATTGAGTGCTTTATAATCAATACCTTCTGCGTTGATTAGTTAATTAAGTTTGATATGCACATATTTATTTTACTCTTCAAATCGCGCCACCGCCTCCTTACGCCGCGCTTATATGCAGTTACTGCCCGCTGTTGAGCATACCCTCCTCTTTTCTCGTGTTGTTATCTGTATTTAATCATATACACGTTACTCCACTCAAGAGTTCTTTGGCTAGGGTAATAGCATTTAAGCTAATCTGCATCACGCTCTTCGTTGCTCTTCGTTGGAACCTTTCCTTCAGCTCAGTGCATGCCAAATTCGTACTTCATGGTATCGCCAACGTTTCGGGTAATCTCCTTGCTGTCTTTTGGGCCGTTCGTTCCTTCAATTATGAATTATATCAGATCGTTAAACGTCAAAGGATGTCATGTGTTTCACCGACATTTATTGGTGTTTGCATATCTACTCATCGCTGTGAGTGGAGTATCGGCAAGCTATTTACCAGTGAATTGCACTCCAGCTATTTTGTGGCTAGCTGATCCCCTCATGCGAGGTGATGGCCCAAATAATAATACCATTGTAGCTGGGCAGGCAATTGAGGCCTTTAGTAATAGGCAATACTATAGGCTTACGGGGCAGCTGATACAGCTATACGGAGGTCAACCAATGACTGCGAATATCACACACCAGCAGATAATAGATCGAGTTAATGAGATCACTCTAGATTTTATTAATACCGACGAATTCGATAGGATTGAGTGTTACCGACAAATGTTAGCAATGGCTAGTGACTATGATGAGGACATTGCAACAATCGTGGCCAACGCCGGGAGCATAGTATCTACACGGCGACGGCTAGTAACCATGACGAGGACATTGCAACAATCGTGGCAAATGCCGGGGATATAGTTCATGGCCTCCCCACAACATCATCATCGCATTGTTCTTTCTTGAGTTCATCACTACTATCTTGAATCCGGTTGCAACTGGCTTTTCCACAATGGGAAGAGATCAAACTCCACATGAAAACTACCGGAGATAGCGACGTAATATTCGTCGTAAAGACGCATGCTCATGAGATCCGAGCAATTTCCAACATCTCCTCAGGGTCATTTGTGTTCGAAATATAGTTTTGTTATTTTAATTTCAATGCTCGAGGTTCGTAATAGGGCCCTGATGAGTTTGCTGTCATGAGATCGCTGTACAACAGAATGTAATTGCCAGTTGTTACAAATGTCTTGTCTATGTAATATCTAATGCACACCACCCGTCACTGCCGGTGATGGGTCACGCTGCGCCCGCAACCTTTCGGCTAAGTTCGTTTTGTTCAAGGTCGGATGCAGGCTCGTCCATAAAAGTCGACGTAGCGTGTCCGACGAGTTGGCCGTCCCGGGTGCCAAACAACTTCACGTCAAACATATCGCCTCTGCGCGACGTCTCAAGCTTCATGACCTCCCTGTATATGACGGTTAGTATGTTATAACGTCCGTCTCGACAATTTCGCCACTCACCTCAAGGCCATAGTCGCGTACTGCGATGACCCCAGCTGCAATTTCAAAATGACAGCAAGCCTATCGCCCACGGGAATCTCCTCTTGATCGAGCACCCTCCCAGGCTCAATAACCGTCTGTTCCCGCGCCCGTAGAATATCGAGATCTGTACGCACCATCTGCTGCAACGGGTCCGAATACCTTCGGCACCACCATTCCACATTTCCCGGCATCGCGAGAACGTGTCGGTACGCACCCGACAACGAGAATTCCTTCACGTTGTGTCGCATTTTGTACGGGCTTAGTCCTTCTATGGCCATGATTCGCTCGTACGATGACCGTAGGTCGAGATGCGCGGGGTACTGGACGTCGAATCCTGGAGACGGCATGACAACATCGAAAATAGTAAACTTTCCTTCCTGTATTTCCTCCGCCGTGATCGACCGAGCTGTCACAAACTCCGAGCTGTCCATGACATCCTCTTCAAACTCATCGTCAGCATCTTCCTGAGCGCTGGCCTTCTTAGTATCGTCGTCAAGGACAAGGTCTCCTTCAAGCACGGCCAACCCGAACTTCGCAATGCGCTCCGACACAACAGTGTTCCATACAAAGCTCTGATAGGCGTGCACATACATGATCCTCAAGTTCCTCGGGATCTGCATGATCGCGCCTAACCAATCCTGCGAAGATCTCTCGAGGCCACGCAATATACTGACCTCCGCAGTGCAATACCGTGGCATCAACTTCAGTGCGGAACTAATGTCGTCAGGATCGCGTGCATATTGTTCCCTCGCGGCGACTGATTCCGGCACGACAAGCGGTTGTACACTCAGTAATAGCTGGGCTGCCTCTTGGTACCGCTTTTGCAGAAGCTTGATTCCAATTTCGTGCGTCGGGACAGAATGCGTGCCGAATCGCTGCATGCCAAAATAGTTTATAAATCCCGTCTTCCTCAATGACATCAGCGCCTCATTCACCACGGCCTCGACGTTCTTCTCGCACGCAGTCGGCAACTGGACGTCGCGAATCGTGATGAGGAACTCGTTCCCACAAAGGTCGCCTAACTTGATCCGCTCCTTTTCGTACCGGAAATCAGACAGTACGATGTCACGAAACGCTTTGTTTAGCGAAACTAGTCGCTCCACAGGCGTATGTGCTATGCTTGCCCTCTGAACCGTCACGCCGCGTCGGTCTTTCGTACCGGCGATTGTGACGGATTTTGGCTTCAAGCGTAGGAATTTAGCGATTATGTGGCAAGCGTCCATTGATTCTTTGTTTTCTTTGAATATAGTGAAATGTGTAAATGCTTCTCGATCTCCCATATTGTCCACCACGACGGGGTCAAGCGCCGCCAAAGCCTGATTTTTGCTGCGGTGATCTCTCCTCCGGTTACTGCTATGGTTCCCGGCGAACTTTGTGAACTTGAATGTATATTCCGGCGTGGTTTTAGACTCAACCTTGCTGTTATATGCCGCTCTAATTAACTGATGAATCCTGCCACGCTCATCTTTATCGTCAAACGTCTTCGTCGTCTCATACGACCCGCCTGATTTAACAACCTCGCGCAATCCCAACACGCATTCTTCACCCAGTATGCCCGTAATCTCGCCCTCTGCAACCTCATCAATCACAAACTTCTCCTCCTCTTTCTTATGCTGTACTGTCTTCGGCTGGGGTGGACGGGGCGGTGCCTGCACAGGTACATGTTTGACGCGCAAGACTTCGCCGGACGGTGTTATCTCGTTCACGAAGAAATCGGTGTATCGCTGTTTCAAAACGCCACTGAACCCAGCGTGCGAGCCGAGGTATTGAATAATACCAACATCTGGCTCTGTTATGCCTACCGTAGATCCATCTGTCGTCGACGTCGTCGGTTGGTCAGGCTCACTCGCGGCGATTCGGGCGCGTTTGGATGGTGGTGATGTAGCCATGATTCCACGGCCTGAGTACGTGAGTTAGCTAACTAGAAGTCTCCGTACGCATGGACTTACTTATGGAACAGAAGTGTCTGCAATAAAGAAAAGGCACTCGGGTTACTAAGGGCGACGGAAATGTAAGTGTGAGCATCACAAGCCTTACATAAGAACTCGCGTGAAATTTTTCGATTTAGAAGATGGGGTTTGGGATGCATGCGGCTCAGGTGGGTTGCCACGCATTGATTTACTTTTGACACTGAATTGTTAACGACGCTCTCGTAGTGGCAATTACGGCACCTTTTTCAATGAAACTTTATCCTTATTTTATTTCGTTTATGCATTTTTTCATCCACAAAAAAAATCAAATCGTAAAAAGTACTATATTGGTGGTTTAGGGTACTGAAAAAGTTTTGATAAAGTTAAACTGACAGGCCAACCTTGACATACTTTTCATTTGCACGCCACAAAGAAAAAAAAGTTCACGACTTCGGATTTGTCTCTCCAACATCCTTAATCAAAACTATTGTTACGCTGCCCAAGCCCACTGCATTATGATATCCTCAGTCACTCTGCGGGCGCTGTTGCGCACAGCGCGATCGCCGGCAGCCTCGTCAACACAATTCTCACGAGCACGCGCGGTTCCACAAATTATTCGTCGGTACGCATCCATGGACGCCGCAGTCGCTCCTGTACAAATTGAAGAAAAACCGCCAGCTCGATTCGACGGGGTTTCGAACTTGAACAATTATATCCTCCGGTCAATCATCAAGAATTTGAAGTTTAAAGAAATGACAGAAGTCCAGCAGCGCATCCTTCCATTCCTCCTCGCAGACGAAACGAAGGGTAACAGCGCTCTTGTCCAAGCCAAGACCGGTACCGGTAAAACGGTCGCATTCATGATTCCAGTCATACAAGGGGTCTATGACATTCTTTCGGAATGCGAAGATGCCGAACGACGGATTCGGAAACCCGTCGCGCTCGTGATTTCGCCTACCCGTGAATTGGCCTATCAGATCAGCGACGAGGCGAAGAAACTGTGCTCTATAATTCCGTCAAGCGAGAGGCCAGTTATAAAGACTGTCGTTGGTGGCGTATCGAGGCGAATGGAGGAGCAGAAGGTGTTTCGCAGCGGAGGTGTTGATATACTTGTTGCGACGCCGGGAAGGTTATTGGATTACTTGAAGGAAGACCCCAAGCGGTTTGGAAATGTGCAGATTAAGGTTTACGACGAGGCGGACAGGCTGCTCGACCAAGGCTTTGCACGGGAAATTTCAGAAATCCGTTCGCGGCTGGAGCGCGTCACAAAAATAAAGCAGATGCTTATGTTCTCCGCCACCGTCGGTCAAGGCGTCGTGGGTATCGCCGAGCAAGAACTGGGCAAGAATTACAAATTCATCCGCACGACTAGTAAAGACGATGTGCCGACACATTTATCAGTACCGCAGTCTCTAGTTCTTGTCGACAAGCTCAGCGACCACTTCGAACCGCTTGTGTCGTTGCTAAGAAGGCAGCTCGACGAAGCATCGATTGACCAGCCGTTTAAAGCCGTTGTATTCTTGCGCACCGGGAAGGAAGTCGACCATTATCACTTTCTGTTATATCATCTTTTGAGAAACTACGATATTCCCATTATTCCGATTTCCTCGCGACTTTCCCAAGCTGCCAGAAGCAGAAATCTGGAAAAGTTCAAATCATCAGCAACAAGCGTCCTCGTTGCATCTGATGTCGTTGCTAGGGGCGTCGACGTCAAGAATATCACCCATGTTTTCCAAGTCGGAAGGGCAATGGGCACGGAACAATACATCCACCGCGTCGGCAGGACCGGCCGAGCTGGCAAATCGGGCCAGGGAATCCTCATTTTGTCGAAGAAAGAAAGCGATTTTTATAAGAGTCTCAAGAGCATGCAAATTAACTTTAATGATGAATACACATACATCTCTGACCCTGAATTAACTGGTGAAATTTCTGAAGTTGCAAGAAAAGAGCTGGATTTGTGGCAAAAGCGGCGTCGTGAGGATGAGTTGAGCCTGTTGGAACAAAAATATGATGCACATAAGCGGGGAAAAATGCTACGGAAGCCAACCGAGATATTTTCTAAGGACATCGATGTCGTCAGCACTGTTATTTCGCAATTTGGATTTTACCGTGGTGTGATCTCGAAGCGACACCTATCATCCCGTGATATTCTGCGTGATATTGTGGCCGGCATTGGACATTTGGGATTAGACCCGAATGAGAAACCCGCGATCGATCGGCAGACGAGCGCGATATTAAAAAACAAACTTGCTCTCAGTGATAAGGACGTAAGGGAGTTTTTTGTCGAGCGAATGGCTATAAGGAAAGATAAGTGGGCGCAGAATAAGCGTCTAGAGTGATATAGTACTGTGTATGACTCTCACGTGTGTAATTATTTGTCTGATCATTTAGCATACTGAAATTTGTTAAAGGAGGTTTTCGGGATAAAATTAGAATTTTGTATACTAGACTCTGTTTAGAATATAACTCCGCTTGCTTGTAATATTGTCGTTATTTTAAGATCGATTTTCGCTCATGTTTCTCAATCTGCAATTTAATTAACCAACCTCAGCAGAAGTCACAGTAAAACTACTATCTTGTGCGCTTTGTGGCTACTCTCTCTAATGATAAACTGTGGGAGAAGTTTGTTCTCCAGTAATGAGCTGCAGTTGTGAGGACTTCGTAAACTGGACTTAAAACTCCGTCCGGCATATTATCAAGAGCCGGTCTATACAATATTGGAATAAGTTGAGTCTATTTGAACTTTGCGTCAAATTTCTGCGTAAATTTGATGCCGAAACTCGGTACATGATGATTTCAAAAGCCGCACAAGGATCACGACAGCCGCTTCGTCAAATTAGGAGGTCATTTGGGGCAAGGATTATTTCGTGTGAATCTGATTCACCTGCAAACCTGACTTTAATGGTAAGTCAATTTTCATAGGATCAGACGAATTTGTTGAATGATAAACCATGGGTCCATGGCCAGCGGGGAGTGTTTACTACATAAGTTTGAGTTGACTACACAGAGTTATAGTTGTGCAAATTGAAATTTCTGGCTTAGCCTGGCCGGTGACTTACTTATTGGGACCTTTGGCCCCCCCACGCCCAGTTCCAGATATGGTTTAGTGCAACATCTGATACCAATCAATATTAACTTACTCACGTTTATTGGTTAACTTCACGCTCAAAATGGTTCTAGTAATAATTATTCCGAGCATATCCACCGTCTCTGCACCCTTTTTTTCGTGCTATATTCGTAGTACAATTGTTGAACCCCACCTTGGATTTCAGCCGTTCGCAACTCCTCTGGAGTCCGCCCCGCACAAGATTGGGATCGGAGGCCTCCAAAGTACCTGCGACCAGAGCTCGTAGACCCTGTTTTGGCGACTTGCTCTGCATAGTCACGGCACAGGTTGCCGATACCCTGGTGAGTGCTGGCGATTCGTAATATGTACATAAATTTGCAAAGGCTTAACTTATTTATGACCGCCAGGTTCTAAGATAATATTAAGCTGATCAAACATAAACTCGAGCCGCTCGTTGCGCGGCTTTCGCTTTTGGGACAGCCATGAGAGTCGGCGCAGTACATTCACCCAGCCGGATGGGCTGACTGTAATAATTGAAGTTAGCACATGGTTAACTGTATGGCATGGCAGCTTAGAACATTCGCTCAATATATATATCAAAACCATATTTAATAGTATGTAATTGTCCCGCATGCCGCGTCAATTTCCTCGGACTCGAGCTAATTCGGTCTTGTCGAGCCTTTCGGCTGCAAGAATTGATAACGTCGGTGGAGTTTGTTCTCTTCGACTGTCACCAAGTCTCTGCTTATGGGTTAGCACGACTGCGTCGAACTCTACTTGGATTAACAGCAGTTCGCCGTTCACAGATCACAATGCTAGCACTTAGCTTGAAGGCGACGTCTGCATTGATTATGGTCGTCTTGGCCACCGTTTTGATTAGTTGCGATGTAGTAGTAGTGGAGCGCTTTTCTAGTTTTTTCGGTTGTTCGATCATTAATGCGATGTATTAGATAAACATATGTTACAAATCTTGAATGTCTTAACGTCCCATCCAACCACCGTCGACGAGAAGAATATCGCCGCTCACGTATTTGCTGGCATTGCTGGCCAAGAAGACAGCCGCACCTTCGAAATCAGAAGGATTGCCCCAACGCTGGGCCGGTATCCGCTCCAAGATCTGTCGGGACCGGACGGGGTCGGAAATCAGGGCCTCGTTCATGTCGGTCGCGATGTAGCCGGGTGCGATAGCGTTGACGTTAACTCCCTTGGAGATCCACTCGTTCGAGAGCGCTTTTGTCAGCTGGCCGATACCACCTTTAGACGCAGCGTAGGCGGGGACGGTGATACCTCCTTGGAATGTCAGCAGACTAGCGATGTTAATTATCTTGCCCTGCCGTCCGTCTTCGATGATGTGCTTGCCGACATCGCGGCACAATATGAAGCATGTCGTCAGGTTGACCTGAAGAACTTCCTCCCACGCGTCTTCAGGGAAATTGGTACTTGGGAAGCGGCGCTGGATACCGGCACAGTTCAGTAGAATGTCAATCTTGAGACCAAGTTCGATGGCCTTGGGGACGATAGAGCGGACTTCTCCCTTCGAAGAGAGATCGGCAGTGATGATGTAGCACTTCCGACCGACAGCCTCGATCTTCTCCTTCGTAGTGGGGTTTTCGTTCCTCTGAATCAATTAGATTTGTAACTCACTGACAAATGAAACCAAATCACACCTGAACAAGAATGATATCTGCGCCTGCCTTTGCGAGTGCAAGGGTCATATTCTGGCCGATGCCTCTGGTTGCACCTGTGCAGAGCGCCGTCTTGCCGACGAGCGAGAAGAGCGACCCAAGGTATTCGATTTCGGCCATCTTGATACTAGGAGAGGTCGAAGTGGATGTGTAGACCAATGACAGAGATGCTATTTAGATGGCCTCTTAGGTGGGGTTATAACTACAGTGTACGCGGAGATCATGGGTATACGGCGTGGGGTGAGTACTCCAATGAACGTGTGGGGGGCACCGCCTAATCTGGTACTTGTTCCACATCCACCAGAATCCGCCTTCTCGCCGCAATGGTATAATCGGCACTGAACCGCAGTACCGGGCGAGATGAAGAAACTAAATATGTGCAAATTTTCGTCTATATCCACATAAGCTATTTTTATTTTGAAGCTCGCCGGCTGCTGATTGGCTGGTTTGGCAGCTAGGTTATATGCTCTGATGGTCGCTTTTATGTCGTCACCAAAGTTAGTTTCCAATTCGAGCGGAGGGCCCCGCAATTTCCTGATTTCGCCGCCGTCGCGATTTCACTTAAGTTCTGGCTCATGTCTTAACTTCTACGTTCTGGTCTTCTTAGTCGTCCGTGTATGTTCATCCACTGAGCAACCAGCGCTCTTAAACACTGAACGATGACTCAAACGGAGACCGTGACGGCCGAAGCGGCCGAGGTCATCGCCGCCGTGTTGTACGGGAAGAAAGACATGAGAATTGTAAGATTATTGCTATTCCACTTATTTAGCGACATACTGACATATTTTGCTAGGAAACGAAGGTCCTTGAGTCACCGGGGTCTACTGAGCTCCAGATCCGCGTCACCGAAACTGGCATATGTGGTTCCGACTTACACTACTACCACCACGGCCGCAATGGCGACTTTGCCCTCCAGCATCCACTTTCTCTCGGACACGAATCTGCCGGCGTCGTCACTGCTGTTGGATCTGACGTCCATGACTTCAAAGTTGGTGACAAGGTCGCCTTGGAAGTCGGCATTCCCTGCTCGGAGTGCAAGTGGTGCAGGAAGGGCCGCTACAATCTATGTCCTGACATGCGATTCCGCAGCTCCTGCAAGACGGCTCCTCACTTTGATGGCACACTTGTCCAGAAAGTCAATCACCCTGCGAAATGGTGTCATAAAGTCCCTGACGCAGTGAAAGACCTCTCGCTCGCCGCGTTGGTGGAGCCCTTGGCTGTCTCATTACAGGGTATCAAGCGGTCCGAGCTAAATCCAGAAGACGAGGCAACCGTTCTAGTATTGGGTGCTGGTGCAGTTGGCTTGCTCACCGCGTTTGCGGCCAAGAAGCGTGGCGGTGCGAACAAAGTTGTCATTGCAGACATTTCCGCCCAGCGCGTCTCATTCGCAGTTGACAATGGCTTCGCAGATCAGGGAATTGTTCTCGTCGGATCCAAGTCTACTGACAGCGACAACCCACTTGCACCCGCTATTGCCAGTGCTAAGTTTTTGAAAGAGGAAGCAGGTGTCGATGTCGGATTTGATGTCGTTTTCGAGTGCACAGGCGTCCAGATCTGTGTGCAAACGTCTGTCTTCGCGGCCGCGGCTGGTACTAAGGTTGTTCTTATTGGTATGGGAACACCTATTCAGACGTTTGCAATCGGCTCCGCTGCTACCCGCGAAGTCGATATTATCGGCGTGTTTAGATACGCAGGAAACTATCCTGACGCGCTCGCTATAGTCGCCGAAGACGGAGAAACCGTCGGTAAAATTGTCACTCACCGAATGAAGCTCCTGCAAGCGGTCGAGGCTTTTGAGATTGCTAGCACTCCAGTAGACAAGGATGGAAATTTGGTTCTAAAAGTCATGATCACGGAGTAATCTGTGGTAGCACAGTACTACTACGTTTTGTTCTATATCAGGGTTGGCGTGAACGGGTTGATCTTAATAATATAATTTTAGTAAATTTGGGCCCTTAATTTAAAATACTGCAGATACGGACTATTCATTTAACGTAGATGAAGGGACAAAGTACCACCCTTGTAGCCTTTCCGAGGTCTCCTCGTCTTCTGGTATCATAAGGAACGGCGGATCAAAACGCCACATTGTACCAGGCACATCGCTGTGGCGAACCAGCAGAGATACAGCTATAGCGTACGTCGAGTGTGCTTGTCCTCAATGCAAACTATGCACTAGATCCTTTTTAAAAAAAAAGAGAAATTCATCGGGAAAAGGATCCACATCTGCTGGCAATTCCTTTATCAATAACTCTTTGCAAGGTGAAGCAACTGCCGCTTGTGAGTTTGGAACTCTTGCTAAAAAGCAAGTCATTATAACTTTTTGATCAACAATGTTCAGGGTTTCAGGGCTGTATTCTTCTTCAATAATGATCTTAATAAGCTCCATATACTTTATTCCCGTAGTCCTGATTGACGGCTCTTTTATCGTTAAAATAAATAGAGAAATCATTTCTGAGTTTCTGCCCCTGAACCATGTGAGAAGCGGATCCAACCTTATACCCCCCCTGCTTGCTTTGCTCAAAGCACGGCTCACTGGTCGGGAAACTTTCCAAATATATGGGTTCCGCAACCCGGGCAGTTCATAGTCGCAGCCTTCAATTTTTTTCATGGTGGTCTAATCGGGCAGCGTTTGAAAACTTGCTAGTTCTTCAACCTCTAAACGGCTTCGTAGTCGCCCGAGGCGCGGTACTTGTATTCAGCGCATATCAGGACCTCGTAGGAGATATGACCGGATGTGCGGATGCGGCGGCCAATGCTCGCGCAACAGATTTGTCTGCAGTCTGGATATGGACAGTAGCGGAAGATGTGTGGGCGTTGCGATGTGTGGGCGTTGCCGCCCGGACATAGCAAATGATGGTTCAAATTTTGATTCTCTTCAATCGTGGTGATGACAGATTGTCTTGCAGTTCAGGAGGCTGAAAATCATGTCATTTGCCCAGATTGCAGCGGATAATGCTTTAGAAAGACAAGGTTGTCGAAACAAATGAGGCAAATCAACAACACCCCCTGAATCTTAATTACGTGTGCGCCTTCCTTATGCTCGTGGTATCGACCGTTACAATTTATTACACGCGATAATCGGAAAGTATCCAATTAGGGTGTCAAGGAGGGGCAGTGAAAAAGAAATGTTTTGGGCCGAGGGTTCTGCAGATACATCACGGTCCTCGTGTCTCCTTCGGAAAGCCATCGATCATTACGCGCCTTTCAATATTGGTCCAGTATTGCCATATTTGCGAAGTCGTGTGAGCCAGACGCACATTCTTGAATTAATAAAGTACGGACAATATCGCCATTCCATAAGAGGTTCTCACAGCATTCAATACCCACAACTTTAATGCGTTCCTAGTATGACTCCTATTATAAAACAAGTGGAGATCAATTCATTTTCGCTGATCCAGTAAAAGTTTACGCTTCGCCTTTATCGCCACCAACACCGAGTCCTCGCTGACGTTGCCTGCCAATTTCTGCAGCAACGACTTCATCGGCGTCCGGAATCTCAAGAGGGTTCTTTTTGAAGAGATAACCCGCAATGACGGCAACGATACAGATACAACCCATCCAGATCGTTGTAGCGCTAATAAAGTCCGCCATGTTAGAGAGGAAGCCAAGTGGAAGTTCTGAATCACTATGCAGTGTCTTACCTAAATCCAGGAATATAGCGAGGCGCATCTTTAGAGGGCCATAGGAAGACACCATAGATGGAAGCCGTATTACCAAGCGCATTGACGAGGCCGATAGCGACAGCCCTCTTTTCGGCAGGATGGCCAAGGACATTTGGTACCCACATGAGAACCAAAGGCGAAGTACCATAAATACAGCCAAAGGCAAAGATCGTAAATATATCTAATTACGCTTATGTCAGTCACTGCCTTTGATGACCCATAGCAATTGTGGGAGCATGAGGCAAACATACATCGGACAATCTGGTTGGTGCTGGCGGTGACAATGATGAAGCATACAGCTCCAATGCCGGCGAAGAGACAGACGAAAATGGACTTGTTTTTGAAGTGGTCGGCTATACGCGACATTCCGACAATGCAGACTACGGCACAAGCATAAGGAGGAATAGTATGATCTGTGTCAACTTTATTAGAACATGCATCGTCGGTGAAGACGGCACGAGAGACTCACATTGGCCTTCCCATCTCACCCAGCCAAAGGAATTAACAAGCGTGGGGATAAAGTATTGGATTGTCTGAGCACCCGTGACGAGGGCATAAAGCAAGGCAAGGATCCAGGTCCTCCAGTCCGTGACGACCATCCGAAGCGCCGTCAACTCATGAGTTCTGCCATGTGCGCCCTGGGTATTGCCAATACCGTCGTAAGCGAGACGCTGTGCAGCCAGCAGTTGCTCTTCCGGTGTAAGCCAACGCGTGTTAGACGGGTAATCGGCCATGAAGAACCAAAGTATGCATCCCACAAAGCTGGAGCCAACGCCGTCGATGATCTGTGCACATGAATAGTCAGAGAACTGGATAGGCCAATTACACCGGAGGAGAACGTACAAATAGCCACCTCCACCCAGCAATCCCACGCACACCGTCGAGATATTGAGTGATCAGACCCGCCAAAAGTCCGGAAAGCCCTCCCGCAACAGCGACGGCGGTGTAGTAGAACGCGAAGCGACTGGCGAGCTCGTATCGGCGGTACCTTTATTGTTATTTGCGGTTTAGCCGAGTTTCAACTGTACCCGGATTAGAGCTTACCATGACGACAGATAGAATGCGATGCCAGGTGCGAAGCCCGATTCGACAAACCCAAGAACAAACCGCACACCAGCCAGCTGCTGCCAATTCTGTGTTGCGCCCATGCTTGCGGCGACCGCGCCCCAGCAAATTGCGAGACCACAGAGATACAATGAGGGTCTCACGCGAGCAAGGACCATATTGGACGGAATTTCAAAGATGACATAGGATACAAAGAACACGAGTAAAATCACGGAGTATTGATTAGATGAAAGCTTGAAATCATCGGCAAGACCACCAGTCCTTGCATTACTGGCAATTCATTATGGTCAGCCTCGTGAGCAACGGATCTGAAGGTGATAAAGTGACACGAACCCAATGTTAGCGCGATCCAGGAAACCCAACACAAAGAGGAGCCAGCAGCAAGGCTTTAGGAATCATTGTTAAACACGTATCCTATGGACACCATGAACGGTCAAACATACAACGACTCGAAAGTCAAGCTTGCGCAGGAGCTTCTTCTCCGCAGGTGAGCCTGGGACGTAAGCTGCCGCCAAAGAGACGGCCGTCACGAGGTCAATATTCTCGTCCCATTCCTGGGTAGATTTCGCATCGACGGGGTTGCCAGACATCGTAGTACTTCGCTAGGGGAGTTGATGCTCAAATATCTCTCCTTAGTTTGAATCTCAATAAGGGCGCTGCTATCAAATCAACCGAGATGTTCAATGTGAAAGCAAGATCTGACAAAATCCAGACCTTGGACATCACATATATGTATATATATTGTGGACATTCTCTCTCATGGGGCATGTGCGCACGAGCTACGGCTAGCGATCAATGTGACGGAGCATCTCCACCTCTAGCTGTCACGGAAACTGGGGAAGAGATCGCGCGGAGAGCAGGTAGGTCGGAGTTGTGCCGAGCCAATCGACCGACGAAAAGATTCCTGGCTAACCGCGCGTTGATCTCAAGGAATTACTGGCCAAGAATTGTATACGACGTTCATTCGGCAAGTTCTCAAATGATGCGGAGTAATTTTATGAAGCTAAGAAGTACGGCAGGCTACAATTACACTACTAAGAAAACAATATACGCTACCCCGCCAACCACAATGCTACCCCGCTCCCCGCATTGTAGGCGCTAATGCTTTGCCTGAATCGACCTCCACGACGCCTTCCACCGCCTTCTTACAGATAAAAACGACAAGGGAAGACGGCATTCCTATACCATTTGGATAGTTCAAGTATGATTTACGTTTTGGCGCAGTCTCAGCGCCTGGGAGTATCAGATTTCTGTCGAGACAGTGTTGGAAAAGGATTACTAGGGGGTCGATGACATCCTTTTGATTGACAGGAACTTACAAGGACTACGAGAATAGATCCGAACACGGTTCGAAAACATCGCGGGTTGATAGCCCTGGAGAAATCCGAAGGAGATAAGTGAACTCCTGCATAGACGTGGGCACATTAAGTCCCGGCACAACGCCAATGTGGGTAAAATGTAATGTGTAAGAATAGCAATAGCAGCCTTAAACCTAAGCATTATACTCCCCTAATCCTTTAACTAAAACAGATACGCTGTTGACAGGGCAATAAACCGCTAATACATGGCAATTTACCACTAAAATGCCTAGATATGTACTGCAGCCACAAACACTGGCATGATTACGGAAACGATCGAGACATCGCCTACTCCACGGGACAAAGAAGCTTCAGCTCTTCCGTGGAAAGACCCACTTCTACAGGGAACTACGGTCCACGGCTCGCGGCCGTCTTTTCCATTGTATTGTACGGAGTGGTGATTTCCGACCGACATTGGAGAGTGCATCAGCAAGTGGATTTTAGGGTTCAAAGTGCACTCGTCAATTGCACCGGATCCAATAGAGGGCGTCCTGAAAAGACGCTATAACAGACTAATGAATAGTGCGCGATATAATGATACACTGGCGCATGTCACTGGTTGCTTGCAACTCAGCTGACCAGCAGATGGCTCGATTACATGCATTCAAGAATGGCATTTTGACAAGTCGTCGCCGTGCTTAATCGGACTTGGTCCGATCATGATCCGGAAACAACGCCGAGTTCGGAGCCGACTCCGGGTTCTATTGCAGACGGAAATGGTTAGGGCCACAATGCAGCTACGGAATGGCTGCTACACATATAACCAGTGGGCAATGGAGCTCTGCCGCCGCTCTCCAGACAGAAATTACAATTTGCGGGAAAATAGTGACCTGCGTTGCTTTAACTGCCGAGAGAAAAAAAGCGAGAATCCTGCAAAGTCATGACCAACAGTGCGCAAGCGAGTGTCCGGACGCGGATTGCGATGACGCTCGGTGATCCCGCGGGTATTGGCCCTGAGCTAGGAGCCAAAATCCTTGCTGATCCTCAAAACCGCGAGAAGGCAGATATCTTCGTCCTGGCGAACGTCTCTGAGGTCCAGTCGGCAGCAGATTTGGCTGGCGTCATGATCCCCATCGTAGATGTCGCTGGACCAGATGGCGTCCAGATTTTGGATGACGGAACTGCACCGGCAACGAGTATCCAAAAGGCCGAGGTCTCGAAAAATGCTGGTCAATATTCGCTGCATCAGTTACGGCGTGCCCTCGACATGGCGAAGAAAGGCGAGATCGACGGTGTTGTCTTTATGCCACTAAATAAGACTTCCCTTAACCTGGCAGGGATGCATGAGGAGGACGAGCTCCACTGGTTTGCCAACTACCTCAAGTATGATGAGTTCACGACTGAGATTAACGCCATTGACGGGCTCTGGACAGCCAGAGTTACCAGTCATGTCGCGATGAAGGACGTGGCTTCAATGATCACGGCCAGTGTGGTGACTGATGCAATTGCACTTCTTCACTGCTTGTTGTATGTATCTGATATGAGCCTCTCGTATTTTAAAGGGCTGACTAAAGTGAAACACGCAGGCAAGAGTACGGTGTCTCCCAGCCCCGGATCGGTGTTTGCGCATTGAACCCGCACAACGGCGAAAACGGCCTCTTTGGGCGCGAGGAGATCGATGCAATCATCCCCGGCGTGAAAGCCGCCCAGTCCAAAGGCCTAAATGTGCAAGGACCCTACCCGGCGGACACGATCTTCCTTAGTCGCAAGAGCTACGATGGTATCGTCACCATGTACCATGATCAGGGTCAGATTGCCCTCAAAGTCATTGGGTTTGACGGCGCCGTGACGCTCCACGGAGGCTTGCCGGTGGTGATCGCCACTCCAGCCCACGGAACGGCCTTCAATATTGTGGGAAAGAACTTGGCGAATACGGCCAGCAGCCAGAATGCGTTGGACGCTGCAATAGCCGTTGCAAGTCGAAGAGCGGCAATTAAAAAGATGGCCGGGTTGAATAGAGCCAGTCCAGTTAAAGTCACGGCTTAAGCTTGGACCGTATACCGGATATACCGGATCTATGCCGGATATACAGGATATACGGATATACTTATTATCAGGATTGAGAATATATAAGGGCCCAGGAGAGCCCAGTAGATAGTTGAGAACTAGATAAGAAAGTTAAGATTACAACAGTTCTCCATTGTGTACGTGTATTGTCAATTGCTTAGCAAGCGTTCATCTGACAAAAGTCCACCTCGACGTCGTCACGCCTCTAAGCGTCCCGCAGTTGGACGAGGACGTAAAGTTCGTTTCGACGTTCGTACGAAACGGTTAAAACGTGCTTCTGCCGTTCTTTGAGCTGCCGATACAACAAATTGTCGCACAAATTTGGTAGTAATCTCGATCGGTACGCCGCGAATGCTGTCAATCTCCGGCACATCCGGAAAAAAGTCCCCAAGGTTGAGACCTAAATTCAGATGGTCACCATCTACCACCATAGTTCCATTCTCGATTAGCATCTATTAAAATTCATTACTAAAAATACTGTTTCGATGCGCTGTATTTCGCTACTCACATGTTTCGTACTTTCAATGTCCCCGGTACTTGCATCCCTTTTGAACACTTCTATGAACGCCTTCGTAAGCGGCCCAAACCAACAATGGTCTCTGAAGCTATATGGTCCAAATGGATGGTTATTCCCATCCTGCTGTATTGCCTCGTCAAACGCAGAGTGCTCAGTAACAGGATATTTATCAGCCCCCCGGGGATTCCTAAACCTGGGATTTTCATTGAGCCAAAAAAGAATACATGTAGGACACCGGAATTCGTTAAGCCATAGCTCAATGTCGCGCTTCAGCGCTCGATACCCTTCAGAGACCCCTGCCTCAATGATGAGGGTCAATGCACTGCGTTTATTGTTGTAAAACAGGAGTCCACCATCTGGCGTTTTAGTTGATCCCGTACCTTGGTCATTTACGGACTCTTGAGTGGACTCTCCCACGCGGACAATGTAATCGATTAAATCTTCTTTATTTTGCTGAACAAGTACCTTCAGTATGCTATCCCTGATAGCGCCTTCTAAATTCACTGCTGCTTGACTGTGCAGAGCTGTTGGAGCGGTATAAATTGTGACTCTGGAGTCGCTATCAGCGTATTCAACGCGCGGATATCTATTGCTGATTAGCCAGATCCACAACAACAGCATTTCTTGGCCACTGGCGATATACTTTGCGTCTCCATATAGCGTATGTGCTTGCTCTTCAAGGGCTATGAAATTTTGGTATGAAAGTTGTATATCGAGCCGTTTCTCAGGCTCGTTGTCTATAAGGAATTTGAGTGCTCGCTGGTAAGGCGTGTGTTCGTCCGCGTGAGCCATTTTCGAGGACACGGATTTTTGCGGCGCGAGAAGTGCAACCTCACTTGTCTGTGTCCTTTTGTCCTTTATACTCTTCGTTGGTAGACTCCCCGTAAACACTCATTTTGGATATTTTGTAAGAACACGGTTAGCGAAACTTGAATGGCGTAGAGGCTGTAGTCTAGGAGTAAAACCGAGCGATATAATCAATGTGCCTCTCGTTGAACTGCCGGTCAGCTACAAATACAGCCATTGCGTTACTCGTGTAACCTTGGTGCATCATAAACTGACGTCATCGGCAAACGCGAAATTGTCAACCGACTTAACCCTTATCCGATGGTTCCACAAAAGTAAAGCGAATGTAACTGTCACAGACGTCATTAACACGCAGAATACGCCAATCCGTCGATCAGCCTGCAGCCCTGCATAATTTTCGGAATATTTATTGTCTACAGTCAATGAGTAGTACTATCAACCAACTAGCCAAGTTGTGGTTGTTCGAGTTATTATCACACTGTTCTGCTGCTGCGGGTGCTAATTCAAACAGATCGTCCAGCACGCCAATCGCCGCCCCAGATATACTGTTGATAATGGATAGCATTTTGTCGAAGGAGGTCTCGAAATATTCATTGCGCTCCGCCGCGTCCACGGGGTCATAGAAATTTCGGGCGCCGGCGGCCACGAGCTCGTGACCACTGTCATAGTATCATCGAGAAAGAGTCTCTTACACAAATAATTGCAAAGATTGTTGTGAATCTGGCCATACGTACGCAACGCAGCTTCGACACTGGCCGTGCCGAGCTCCGGCGTGTGGATTTGAAGCTCCATTAAAGGGACCGCATTGAGGGACAGGTCAAGAAGTTGACAGAACGGTTATTGATTTTCAAAGTCGTGTACTTAAGCCATCAACCGGGAAGGCTTATGAGTCCTGATGTAGATGCCCCTCTGGTGTGAAGATTAAGGCGAGAGACTTGTGTTTAGCCGCCAGAGGCAACACTTCGTTTGACAGCCGCACTAAGCTGTCCTACCGTGAAAGAGGCCGATCCCGTTTGAACGATAACCGTGTCGAGGCGATCAACAATGTCGCGAGGACCGGTCTGTTGACCACGAGTGACATAGCTGATGGCAGCCCAATGCCCCCTCTGGGAGCGAACTGCTGGGCGGCAGTCGAAGACATTTTCGGGCTAAGCGAAAAAGGATATAAAACTGACTAAATAGATATTTTTCGTTCTAGAGATCTTATAAAAAGCTGACTTATTTTTTTCACTCAAGCATCCATATGCTGTCTGTTAAGGTTAGGGTATTAGTTTAGCAAACTAGGGCACCAATATTGAGTATATTTATAAGTAGAAGCGGTGGCTCAATGGTAGAGCTTTCGACTCCAGTGTAAGCCGGTTAATCGAAGGGTTGCAGGTTCAATTCCTGTCCGTTTCAAATTTTTTTTTGCAATTTCAATTTTTATATGTAATCTCTGTGTGTAAAATTGCACACTGTTTTTTTAGATGTTTGTGTCATTTGGAGGTACAGCTCACTGTCTTGTCCTTCTTTTATCTCTGTTTTGTGTTCAATTTTGTGTATAGCAAGGTCGTAGTTGTAGTAATTAATATCTCATCCGTTGGATTTAGCTTGAACCCGCCTACCTCTTGTCCCAATACTTTCTACTAAAGCTCCGCAGCACCGATTGTGCAACCGCATTTCCCTGTCGCTATCATGGCGGTCTCAGCATCAGTAAAGCATGATATCCGCTTAATATCGTCGACGTTCGTGGTTGTGAAGTCGATGTTGTTGATCATCACTCAACTGGTGGTCAAGCAGTACGACACATCGTCGCAGTTACTGTTTACATCGCCGCATGTGCCTTCGCAACTCAATTACGTGCTTTCGCGATTGCTAGTCTGGGACACGGTATTTTTTATAAAAATTGCACAGAGGGGATATGTATATGAGCAGGAATGGGCGTTTGGATGGTTGTGGAATTGCACGATTAGGGTAGTTGGGGACTGGTTCGTATTGCCGTTTCTCACGGTTCTGTATCCAGCGCTGGCGGAGGGAGAATCTGATGATGTGGGGAATAAAGTGGGTAGTATATACGGGTATGCTATTGCAGCTGTGATCATTGCACATGTGGGCCATTATTTGGCAGCGGTAACGCTCTACTTAACATCGGGTATTATCGAGCAACACATCCGCTCCAAATCATCCGATGACACGAAATTGCCAACCAATGGATCGCAGTCTGTATTTCCGGTTGTTTCCGCGTTGCTGTATATAATCTCCCCTGGTGGGATCTTCATGTCGGCGGGATACGCTGAGAGCTTGTTTGCATTCTTCTCGTTTCTTGGTATCTACTTCCGCGAAACTGAGCAACATATTTTTGCAGGCCTCGCTTTCTTTGTATGCTGCGGTCTTCGGGGAAATGGCGTGCTTTGGGGTATTATATTCCTTAATGACCTTTTCGAGTCTGCAAAAGTACGCAACTGGAACAAATCAATGGCGGTTATTGTGGGTGGTTCACTTGTTGGCATCGGATTTTTGTCAGGCCAGGTGTACGCGTATTTCCGGTACTGTCCCGATCGCGAGTGGTGCAATAACACCATTCCGCTGATTTACGGTTTCGTTCAGAGCCATTACTGGTATGTAATGAATTTTTTTCTGTAGTAATAATTGTTGCATCACTAATATTCCTAGGAACAATGGATTTTTAAAGTATTGGCGCACATGGCAAATTCCAAACTTCTTGTTCGCATTTCCAACATGGTTTTTGTTCTACCGCTCATACCAAAAATTCAGGTCAATCCCGCGACTTCGACCGTACGTAATAGTCGAAATGTCAATGTTCGTCATGTCCATCTTCTTGTGGCACGTCCAGATCATCACTCGCGTCGGAACTTGTATGCCATTAGTATACTGGTATGTCGCGGAACGGATATTTGCTGACGTGCCAGAGGAGGAAGGTGTTGCTGAAAAGCAGTGGAGTTTTAAGGGTATTATTAAGCGTGCGAGGGAGGATTTTAGACGACATGAGGGGTTGTGGGAAGTAAGATACATGATTACCTGGATTGGCGTTCAGGCAGTGTTGTATGCTTCGTTTATTCCGCCTGCGTGACCTGGACCCCGGATCATTTGAGTGGAGATTAATTGTAAATTTATTAAGGCAGCGTTATTTGTCGCGTTTTGATTCTAAGATAACTCCATAGAACCAACTTGGGAATAAAATTGCTAGAATTTTGGTGCGGCTCAATTTGAACCATTAGGCATTATTTGGCCAAGGATATGTTCACCGGCACCGTACATGTAGTATCATCATATCAATACTAACCACTAGACATCGTTCTCAATGACGTACAAAGTACTAGTGACAACAGGCGCAACGTACCCATTCGACGCCCTCATCGAGCTCATCTTCACGCAACGTGTCCTCAAGAAGCTCTCAGCGCTGGCCGTCACAGATCTTCGGATTCAATATGGGAGTACTCCCACTTCGCGCATAGCGTACGAAAATTGTGTTGAGAATTGTTTTACTGTACTTCAGAACACGGGGATCAATGTTACAGGCTTCGGAATAACGGAAGACATGGCCAGCGAGATTCGGAGTAGCCGGCTGGTAATTTCGCATGCTGGTAGGCCTTGGGTCCTTCTTGCTGGTATACATTGGATATACTTTAACTGAGCAATTTTAGGAACAGGTACAATTCTAGACACGCTGCGATCCCCTTCGCCGAAGCCGCGGCTAATTGTTGTCCCAAATCCAGTTCTGATGCACGGCCACCAGGCCGAAGTCGCCGCTGCATTGGAAGACATGAACTGCCTACTATACTCAAAATTTGCGACCGAAGAGAGCATAGTATCGGCACTTGATAAACTCGATCGACAATTGACGGAGTTACCTCAAAAGCATAGTCTTGCTGACCTGGTAAACTACGAAGCTGGCGTTTTTCGGTAATTGTGACATATCGGAGAAAACATGTAACATAGACTTGTATCATATCTTAAATTTTAGATTAAGCTACATAAACATCTGCAACAAAAAATTATATTGTCATAACAAAAAAATTTACACCTGGCCGAAATCGTTCATACCTGTATCTTATAAGGACTCCCTCGACTACAATCACCATGCCGCTACCAGACTCCAGCATCAAAATATATGATATAGACCCCGACTTTTCTCACTGAAACAACGCGGTATCGACGGTTCTAACACCTAATGCGCGATTCCATCCAACCCAAACTCCAGGTCCCTTTCTAAGCTTCCATCAGCAGCAGCTTGGCCGACCGCAACAGACCCCATCTCGCTTGGCTTGGGAACATCTTCAGTTGTGTCCATCTCCTCTGGAATGCCAACTTTCTCCTGCGCCGCTTGCTGCTGTTGTGGGCCGGCACGGCCCTGCCCTCCGAGCAACTGCTTTTGCATCTCAACTGGCTGTCGTACTATCTTGCGAAAGTCCATAACTTCTTGCGTGATCATTTCCCGCATGTCATCGACCGAATCGACGGCCTCGAAAGAGAAGTCAAATGTAGTTGGACATTCTGGCTCGTCAGCCGGATCATGCCAAACCGATAAGTACGGGTGCTCCAACGCCTGCTGGACAGTTATTCTCTCAGCAGGATCAAACGCAAGCATCCTTGATAGCAGATCTAAAGCTTGTGGGTTCGCTGTCGGAAATAATTTCGAGAACGGCACCGGAGGCATATATGGCAGGCTCCGAACGTACTCCTGTGCCCTCTGAGAGCCGATACGGGACAAAGTCTCACAGGATGGCGTTCCCAAGTAACGTAAAATCTGGTTTAGCTGGTCAACATAGTCGTGACCCTTGAAGAAAGGCTTGCCTCCTAAGAGCTCGGCCAGGATACAGCCGACAGACCACACGTCAACTATAACACACTGTTAGTTAATTCACAGCTACCTGATCGACCATCTAAACCTACTGGCTTTCGTATAACTCTGGAACGATAGCATTATCTCTGGTGCCCGATACCACCGAGTTGCGACATATTCCGTCAGGAACCCAGCGTTTTCGGCAGGATCAGCCGAAAAACCTCTAGCAAGACCAAAGTCGCAAATTTTTAGCTCGCAGTCCGCATTCACCAACAGATTACCAGGCTTCAGGTCTCGATGAAGGACATTTGCAGAGTGGATATATTTTAAGCCGCATAAAATCTGGTAAATAAACGACTGGTAGTGCGAATCTGTCAGAGGCTGTTGTGAACGGATGATTTGATGCATGTCACATTCCATTAGCTCTTCGTAGAGGTAGATCTCATTAAAATTGTTTGTGTCGACGATATCCATGTCATATAAGCACGTAATCTATCAACCGTTGATGAACGAGTCCAGCAATAAAGTACGACCAATAGACGGCCCACTTACGTTTTTGTGGCCCCGGAAATGCGTGAGCAATTTCAATTCTCGTAGAGCTCTCTTCGCTAAGATTTTCTTTGAAAAAATGTTGGTCACTTTTTTGATCGCGACGCCAACTGCTTGGTTGGATTCCGTGTAACGAGCCGCGCAAACGATACCATAAGCACCTTGACCCAGCTCTTTTGTGACCTGAAAACGACGATCAATGGTGAAATCCTGATTCAGCACCCTGTGCTCCGTTAGAATGAAGCACCATCAGTGGATCGCTTCTGCGTACCTATACGTATGGCGCTCGATTTGGATCATTGTGATATGTGTTCAATTGAGAGCGGGCAACAGACAGTAGAGAAACTGAAACTGATCCACAAATTGTTTGATTATGTAGAAAGTAACTGCTACGGAGAATGCGCCGGAGAAAGTGCGAATAATAATTCCTGTAAAATGCAGTCTGTTATTTGTGGACGAACGTGTCGATCGGTACCTGCTGAGGCTGGAGTGTTGCCTTTATTATTTACCCGGCCGGACAGGGACGGGGTCTAAATATCTATTTTCAGCGTCACCTCGTTTACCTAATTTGTATTTTGAGTTAACCTTTTTATTAGCTATTGGGTAGTAAACGGAAGTCGGAAGACCATACAATCGATCTACTACAAAGATTAAAATTGCGGATTCCGGATGCCGATGGTTGCGAGCTCTTGACATTATTATTAGTTTGTACTCGAATACGCCACCCGATTGAAAGTTAAAGCGGTCTCCTTAACCTAAATGCCAATATCCCGCAGGCCATCTGCGATTTTTGTCGGAGGTAATGAGGACCGAACAGTGAATAATAATAGAAAAAACACGACGACTAATGCTGCTCGGGGCACTGTTTATACAATGTATTGGCGGTATTGCACCTAATCCGAAAGGTTATAGAGCAGAGGTTTCGGCTTCACATACTACCACCGGTAATAATGTCAACAGGGACAATTTGTATAGTACTGGAGATTGATTTTGTGACATGTAAAATGACAATCCATCGTATTGCGGAATTTGTGAAACCTTATTATTCTGGAACTACTACAAATGTGCAAAGCATTTGAAAATTATTACTTGCGGTTCGATTGCGAATACAAGCATCAGGAGAACGCACGTTCGTGCCTGTGGCGGCACTAGCCTAGAAATATTCTGGGAGGATCAGAAAGTTGTCGAACGCAATTATTCCCCCAGCTTAATTGAATACGCTATATTTAATACGAAAACTATTATATTGGGAGCAAAGAGTCAAACACTTACTCCTCAAACTCTGTAATTATATGCCCTACACAGCGGTTGCGGCTGCAACTTCTTGCTCTGCGACTGTGCATACTTCCAATGCATCCCTTAGAAGACACGACCTCGAGTATCCTTCATCTCTAAGTGCCCCCTCCGAACTACGGGAATTCACGCTCGCAATGGAAACCCTCGAGGTTCATTCAAAAGCATTCTTAATAAAGTGGATTTTGGTGCCTGACAATTGTTCAATACAATGGCAACTGAAACCGAACAAGAAATCGATGTAAGAACTCAATTTTAGATGAAACCGAATGTATCGATTAATCTCTTTTCTAGCAATTTTGGCATATTCAGACGGCCACCGGGTTCAAACGATACTAGCTCTCGCTCTTCGCAGCCTCAGTCCGCGCAGTTAGGTCGTTTGCGGTCTTCGTCGGTCGCGACTATTGTGCCGCCAACGGCAGGGGCTGGCTCAACCATGAGCTCGACCTCCGTCTCAGCAACTTCACTTGACGAGCGACTAGTGCATTCTGGCCTTCAACCTGTATACTGGCTAGGAAAATGTCATGCAAATGTTATCTTAAAAGGGTCATATATAGTTGCGTCAGGATCGGGCGGGATGTTCGCGTTCGTCTTCGACAATACGTTTTCCAAGACCCTGTCCAAAACAGTTCAATTTGCACAGTCAATCCTCTTAGTCAAGGATGCTGATTTACTTGCGGGACGAAGTGCAACGACAGTAACTCTTCCACCTATAAATAGGAGGAGAAGGAAAAGTACTGTCCCCGGAGTTCAGCAACCTCCGCTGCCAGACAAAGAATCTACTGGGCACCTTGATGATGACGCGTCGGGCGCGGTCAAAACAGGCTCAGTACCAGCACCTGGAGTGGATGGCCGATATCATAGTGGTATTCTGTTGAAGAAGCGAAGAAAGAAGCTACAAGGCTATGCGAAAAGGTACTTTGCGCTCGACAGTGATGCCGGCATGCTGTCATATTACCACGATGTCTCATCGTCCTTGTTGCGTGGTTCAATCCCACTCGCAATCGCGGCTGTTTCTGTCAAACCACAGAGCAGAGAAATATTTATCGATTCGGGAGCAGAGATCTGGAATCTTAGAGCGACCTCGATAACTGATTTTGAAAGTTGGAAGAACGCACTTGAAAGGGCACGAACGCTGGTCCTTGCCAATGAGCCTGCGCGCCAACTAGCTCAGCCTTTGTCTCCATCTGCTCTTTCACCAACGACCATTCCCCTAACAGACAAAGATTTGAGCCGAATGGAGATCATTAGCGAGAAACTGAATGAGGCATTGCTGTTGTGCAGGAAATTAGCTGATGGTTCGCATTACTTAAATCCGGACGATTCTGGAAGAGGAAGTGGTATAGGATATTTTGGCCTTGATGCTATGGTGGAGCAAATGTCTTCGAACATTCCGACATCGACGGGTATGGCGACCAGTTCCGCTACATCTACAGCGAGTACAGGGACGACGACGCCTGTAGCTGCATCTGCCGGCGCTCCGCAGTCTGGGTCGTCGTCATCTGCTTCATCCACTGTCAGTTCTCGTCGACATTCCTTCTGGCGCAGGAAATTGCGCGATAATGTCAATGCTACGTTGAGGCTGAACCCGGTTGGAGGTGCTGCCTCGCCTGTACTAGGGACATCCAAAGCTCATGTGGAAACTATCGAAGAGTTGCAACGAGTGCTGGAACAAGTAACGGGAGATTATTCGCGGTTGCTCAAAGTATCGCGACAAAGGTCGTTCAACTCACCACTTCAGCCACTGAGTACAAATGTATCACTGGATGGCGCGTCTGTATATTCGGACTCAGAATTCTTTGATGCCGAAGAGGATCCGGCTATTCTCATCTTACCGGATAATGACGACATTGTGGAAGATATTGTGGTAGTTTCCGATGACGACGACGACGAAGGACGATCCAGCTCATCACTACGTCGTCTCTCATCCGGTTCATCTTCGATAGTGCTCACGCCACTTACCCCAAAAAGAACCATCACGCGCGATTTATTTCCGCTTCCAATATCAGAAGCAGTCACCCGGCGCACCACGATTGCACCAAATTCAGTGTTACCGCCAAGTTTAATCCAATTCGTTCGAAAGAATGTTGGAAAAGATTTATCCACAATCGCGATGCCGGTCACTGCGAACGAGCCTCTCTCACTTTTGCAACGCTACGCAGAAACAATGGAATACTGCACTCTGCTCGACTCCGCTGCCAATGCACCTGTCGAAACCGGAGATCAGATCCTGTATATCGCGGCATTTGCCATTTCATGTTTGTCAAATACACGATCAAAGGATCGTGCGCTGCGAAAACCATTCAACCCTCTCCTGAATGAGACTTTCGAGCTAGTGCGCGAAGATCTCAATTTTCGATTCCTCGCGGAAAAGATATCACATCGACCGCCAATCATGGCGACGTACGCTGAATCCGAAAATTGGACATACTCATACTGTCCACAGCCAGCGCAAAAGTTTTGGGGCAAAAGTGCGGAAATCATCAGTGACGGACCGATCACGATCAGCGTTGAGTCGCCTGACGGTGAGACGACTACGTATAGTTACGTGATGCCGACGACTTACTTGCGCAATGTTATTGCTGGTGAGAAATACGTTGAGCCAGCGGGACAAGTTACGATTATCGCGTCATCTGGACACAAAGCTGTCGTGGAATTTAAATCCAAGTCTATCTTCTCAGGACAGCGCACTGAGGAAGTTTCTGTGAAGATCTTTGGATCGCAGAATAAAGAGCTCGGAATTGGACTCCAAGGAAAGTGGACTGCAGAGCTAGTACGTACGCCGGATAATAAGCGAATATGGGTAGCCAGTTCACTGCTGCCTGAACCACGATTGCGGTACGGAATGCCCAGTTTCTGTGCTTCGTTGAATCAGGTCACCGATATCGAGAACGGCAAATTGGCGCCTACAGACAGTCGTCTTCGTCCCGATCAGCGGTGCTTGGAAGAAGGTAGAATTGAGGAAGCCGAAGAACTGAAGAAAAAGCTAGAAGAGTTGCAGCGAGAAAAGCGAAAGCAAGGGAAAATTGTGGCTGAAGGGGTGAGTAGCGCTTGGTTCACAAAGATTGAGGACGGTGTTTGGGTGCCTATTCAAGGTGAAAACGGATATTGGGAGTCTAGGAAACGAGGGCAATGGAATGTGTGTCCGACGCTGTGGTAGATTGACGCACGGAACGGTGTATATAGAGGTAGTTCATAGGCATTGGTTTGTGCACTAATAATTTGTTAATTTACAATATTCCTGTGGCATGGAAATGACTCGCTAAAGCTTCGTCGTAATACCCAATGCTTCTCACGAGATATTTCCACTGTTCGCCTCATATGTGCCATCCCGATTTAACACAGATTACTTACTGCGACCTGTTTGTTATCCCAGATTTACAGAAGTTGCCCAATTTTACAGGCGAATTTCCTTATGTTGTGAGCCACAATTGCTGCATTTACATTGCACATCGCGTCCAATCGGAAGTCGTTACCAATTTTGTCACGAATGGAGTTGAAACCTCATACAGTAATGTAAACCGAGGCATTGCTGGCGCGCGTAATGAATGGCCAGATCTGATTTGTGAGTCAGGTGCTGCCAAAAAAATATACGAGAAAGTCACCCAAAATGCATTTAAGTGTAGTTCCAGGGATGGAAGAGCACGAATTCCACTATTTCAGGTTTAGGGCTGCATGGTTCGCTAATGTCATGTATAGCTACGCCATAATCACAGCGCTGTATGTCGCGGGCCCCATGAAGGCCTATACCCCTACCCTAACGGAAACCCGAAGGATTTCCCGATGGATGACAAAGAATTTATAATTGCGGCTCGGAAGAGATATGGGCTTTGATAATCTGATAGATAAGCAGGGTTCAGGATACTCTCCTACTGATACTTATATATCGCGGTACTTATGTATCGCTTTCCGATTAATAAATTGAAATAAATGGCTGTCCGCCCGCTTGTCTACATCATAATCAGCAGCACCCGCGTAAATCGTGTCGGCCCAGCTGTTGCCAAGTGGATCCATGCGAAAGCCGAGGCAACGTTCCCATCCCTCGAGTTCAAAATAATCGATATAATGGACTACGACCTCCCGCTGCACAGTCTCGAGCCACGCATCCCGATGACGGGGATATACAAGCAACCTGGTACACTGGAATGGAGTTCGACAATACTCTGTGCCTCTGCGTTTCTATTCGTCACGCCCATTTACAACGGGTCGTTTCCTGCCGCGATTAAGAATGCGGTCGATTACCTCAAGAAGGAGTGGTTCGACAAGCCGGCCGGCATTGTATCGTATTCTAGCCGCGGTGGGGACAGAGCTGCTGTGCAATTAGCTGGTATATTGGGCGGAAGCTTGAGGATGAGGTTGGTCAATCCGCCGTATGCCTGTGTGAAGACTGAGAGTATTTTGGAGGACAGTCTGCCAAAGATGGATGGCCTTGACCCTGAAGAAAGTTGGAACTCAGTCAAGAAGGTTTTTGCTGGGATGGCGAAGGAACTAGGCGGAGTCGTGGTTAATTAGACTTTGATGTTGTTTGTATGCCGGCTTGATAGATTGTGAGTGATGATTGAAGACGATTTTAGAACAATTCAAGAAATATATCGCATTAAATAATTTAAACAATAGCAAGGTGATTCTTGAAATACTTTCGACGCCGCCTCAACGATTGGTACTTGAGTACTGAGAAGGCAATTATTGTTGTAGCTGTAAACATGACACGTGCAGCTCCAAAGTGCGTGACTTCTTCGGGTTAGGGATATTTTGCAAAGTTGCGAACCGACTACTCGCCTGCAACCGGCGTAGCCCAAGACGGAAGAACCAAGCCACTTGGTCCACTATCGGTCCCATCGACGCCTTGTCGACAAGCGTCAAGAGGTGAACTTGTACAGGCTCACAAGGAACAGTGCTTGTTAGGTTTTACCTCCGGGATTCTTTGTTTTCACACTGATTTCCCTACGCCATTGTCCAAATGGATGTTCCTTTCTATAGATTCTCGTATAGATTCTCTTTAGGAGATCTATACATATGCGAGCACAGCTATTCGCTTTTCGGGGCTGGTAGCTGCGCGCTGAGGCTTGTCTCCTTGCCAACAGGCTTTGTCAGATGGCATGCAGGATGGAACCACCAAATCTCGGCATTTTGTTCGTAAGTTGAAAGTCGGGGGTTTGATGGCCGTCTAATACAAGTGGAAACTAATTGAGTTTTGCAGTAAAATGAACCCTATTTTAATAGTAGAATATGAGCGAATATTGTGCTGCGGGCGAAGTGGTTTCCGATAAAACGATATAGCGCAATTCCACCGTCTTTAAAGTCTTCGTCAGCAACAACCACGTCATCCTTATCCAGGGACTCAATGGTCCGGTCTCGGGTACGCAACTTCATATTCCATTAATTCTACATGCTCACGCATTTACTTCACCACGTGATGTTGAAGTGTATGGACCATTAAAGAAATATCATGCCCAAGAGGTCGACCAGTATACTCTAGCTGGTATACAGCGAATCAAACGGGCTGATTAGGCTTAACACTTTCAGCGCATTCGAGAGAAAGATCTCACACCTCAGAATATTCAAGCTGGGTGGAAAGGAGCTCGTTTGATTACATTTAGTCCTCGGCGAGTGTTAAATAGCCTTCCACTTCCAGCTCTAGACTGCCATGTGCTCCTAAAATCTCAACTAATATCATGGACCTAGACCTCGCCATTCTGAAGAGCTCTCCTCCAGATGGAATAGAACTAAAGCACGCAATAATACAGCTCTGGTAAGCAAAGAATTCTCTGCCTCACCAACTCACGAACTCCTCAATCTCCGGCGATCAAATTAGCTACTTGTCCAAAGTCGCCAAACGCAGACATCTGGCAGGTCACTACATGTCGTTGCAGATATTTAAAAGTTCTATGAGCCCCAGTAAAGACTGTTTCTGCTCAAGTAGAGTAGGTTGCTGTACAAGTTAGGACTGACCGCAAGGTACGAAGTCAAACGACCCAGTTTCGGATAAATTGCGGATAGCAAAAAATAAAATGACAAGATGATGGAGATATAATTATGCAGTACTATAGTTGTGACTACTAACGTTAGTGGACTGGTTGGTATCTTTGGATTGCTCTCCGGCTAATGACGTCACTCGGCTCAACTAAAGGTTATGGATGGCGAGATGAGGTCGCAACAACGTACTTGCCGCACAACTATGCCTGAACCACTCCAGTGCACTCCACCGGAGATTTCATGTATGCATGGTTGGTAGCAGCGACGACGAGAACTCCGATCATTTGCACTCCTTTTCATGTATTTTTACTATATGCTGACACACTATAACTATTTAACAATATACGCCCACGGTGTCTTCGAGAGTGAATACGGCGAAAAGAATGGCGGAAATTCGCCGGTCAAGGGAGTCAGCTACTCGGGGCATCACGGAAGCACTTGCATCTGACAGTATAGCTGACGAATTTACAAATATCCACATTGATGATGGGACTCACAGGCGATCCCTCGAGGGAGAGTACGCGGGGGATTCAAATTTGGGTGGAACGAGATCGACAGCATCACGTTCATTCACTTATGGAATCAATGAAGTCGAATCGCCAATAGAACTGGGACCGGACGACAAGCCTGGGACGTTGGAACGTCGGCTGTCCCAAACAAGTGCGCGAGGCGCGTTAGAGCAACGAGGGCAGAAAGAAGCCGAGTCTAGTACATCATCACAATTGCCACCGTCGCCCACCAAGTCTTGGTATTACTCTGACAAATACGATATAGCTGAAGTGGTTTTGTGGCTTATATTTTTCACTATATTGGGTGTTCTTGCGAGATTAGGACTTATTGCATTGGAATCTTATCCCGGAAATTCAGTCGACGCTCTGGTGTGGGTGCAATTTGCTGGATGTGTTATCATGGGATTCTTGGCTGAATCGAAGAATTTCTTCAGAGTCAATGATAGGTATGACATTTTCTACCCCTTTGATAGTGTCGCAGTGCATGGCTGAAGGACAAGATAGTGTAAATCTTCAAATTTTTGTTGGATTGTCGACCGGCTTCTGCGGATCATTCACCACGTTTTCATCTTGGATGGAGGCAACATTTCTTGCGTTAGCGAACACGAACCCGTATCATGAGCGGCCCCGCGGGTATAGCGTGCTCGGGTTATTGGATGCAATCATCGTGACGCTTTGTTTGTCAGTAGCGGGAATAAGAACAGGTGCTCACATTGGTTTATTCACCCAGAGCCTATGGAGTAAAATTGCGAATCGTTTTTCGTCCGCATTTATTGATAGAGAGAAACTAAACGGATTATCACCGGTGAAAGCAAAGTATGGATTTCAGATGGTTACTGGTAGACGCACAATCCCGTTTCTTAGACTACTCGCGGTGGTCTTAGGCCCAGGATGCTGGATTGGTGCAGTTCTCATGGCGATATTTATCTCCCAATGGCGCGGAAAGGTGTTGTTTGCGTTGACGTTTGGCCCACTGGGAACATTGACGCGGTGGACTTTATCGCGATATATGAATCCGTTACGGCCGTCTTTTCCACTGGGCACCTTCACAGCAAATATTCTGGGGACAGTGCTTATTGGAATATTTGCGATCATACAACAACGGGTTGATGGCACGGTCGGTTGCCAGGTCTTACAGGGGATGATGGACGGATACTGCGGGTGTTTGACTACAGTATCCACATTTGCATTGGAGTTGCAGACTTTGCAAAGTGAGCTTCTACAATTGCTATTGACTTGTCGCATTCAGTTGTCCTGACATGAGAATAGGGAGCCATGCATGGAGGTATGGTAGTACGAGCGTAGTTGTTGGAGTGATTGTCATGTGCTTAACAATTGGCGTTGATGTGAGTTCTGAATGTTGAATCGTGTAGTAGTATAATTTAGCTGACATTTTCAATAGCATTGGGGGTTTCAGGCATTTGTACATAAGACATGCTGATCGAATGGTAAGTTATTTAATATCGAATACAGTACAGGCATTATAAATACTTTTAATATTTCATTTGATGTATTGAGCGCCTCTTTTATTTTGCAGCCAAAGATTATATATAGGTTAGGGTAACGAGTTTAGTGACCTTAGTTTTCTGCCCGGTGTCCCTCCCTTTTTACACCGGTGCACTTTCCAAACTCTAATTTATATTCGCTTTTATCTCCGACATTCCTCCACAATGGATATTATTACATTACAAACTTTCTCCACGGCCAAATCCAAATTTTTCATATCAATCCAAACGAAAAACGAGTTGTATATAAAGAGGCAGAAAGAAAATCACACGTCCAAATGATCGCTACGGACTTTAGTGCCCAGCTTCTCGTTCTCAAAGCGTGTCGCCAGAAGACCGATTCCATCGTCATCCTGGCCAGGGTTGGCAGTCTCGTATTGCATGAACTTGAGAGTCTTGTATAGTCCGGCGGCGATGGTAGCTCCGAGGATAGGACCGACCCAGTAGATCCAGTGATAATCTGGGAAGCTTGGGATGGCGACGCAAGGACCGAACGAACGGGCGGGGTTGACGCCTGCGCCGGTGAAGTAGACCCCGACGAGATGGGCGATGAAAAGGGAGAACCCAATGCCGAGTGGGGCCATGAAGCGCCCGCGGTGCTTTTCGCCGGCGAGCATGAGGATTGTGATGCATAGTTGCGCTGTGAGAAACATTTCGATGAACACGCCGCGGGAATTGGAGACGCCGTTGCCTAACTTGTTTTCGAAGAGTATCGGGCCGGGAGTCAGGGCATTGACGACGGCGGCTGCACATATACCGGCCAGGACCTGGGAGACTGACAGGAGAGCGGCGCGGAGGGGAGTGATGATCCCAACCAAGGCGAGGGAGAGCGAGACCGCTGGGTTGAAGAGACCTCCGGAGACGCGGAAGAATGTCCAGACGTTAGCAGCGAGGGAGAAGCCAAAGCCAAGCGAGATCATAACAAGCTGACTGGGATTTGAGCCAGTTGTCGTCAGGAATGGGTCGGAATTGGCAGCCTGGGCAGTGCCAAAGGCGAAGAAGAGAAAGAGAAAGGTGCCGACGAACTCGCCGATCATGGCGATGAGCTCATTGCGGACATGGTCGGGCAGACCAGTGATGCGGGTAGCGAGAGGCCTGAGAACACGAGCTCCAGGAACTCTAGTTTCCTCTCGCTCAAGGGGCGAGGTGGATGCCGTATTGTGCTCGACGGTTGGGAGACCTGGGGCAGACATTGTGTGGGAGAGTGTGGTTAGATGATGGAATGAGTGGCAACAATATACGAATATAGATGAACTATCGCAGAGTACAAGGCAAGGCGTACTTATGTGCGCAACTGGAAGTAGTTATATTTTGGGAGCATATTGTGGTGAGCTTGTGCGGATGCGACAGTGAGGCAGCATAAATAGCACAGCAGCGTGGCAACGACCAGTTGTGAGACGATCAGTGTAATCAGAATACACGGAGACCTCGATCGGAGACCGCCTCCGTCATCTGAGCTGTGGATACAAGCTTAACGTGAACATTAAGACCCTCTGCCGATGACAGAAGACGTGCCTGCGGATCATGGTAGAAAAACCGAGTTCGGAACCATGGAACCGGGCGTCGTAAACAATGCTACGTTTGGCCCTTTAGTACACGATGGGTTGCACACGATGTTCTGTTCCTTCGTTGTCGGTTCAGGCATAGGTTTACGTGGGCTCCGCGTGGTCAGGATCGTCACACGCACACACACACACACAAAAAAGCATCATTGCATTGTACACACCGTTGCTTTTTGTTTTGTACAATATCTGTCTAACTTCTAAAAAAAGGTGCATATTTCCTTGCGGCTTGCAATCGCTGTTGATATACCAGCAAAAACAATGGCAAGGGTGCGAGCACTTCTGTCATCTAATGCGTCTATCTGGCCCAAGATAACGTAATTCACGGGCGAACCGGTCACCCGGGCGAACTGGTCACAGTCCAATACACCCTAACCGGCAAAACTCCACCGCAAAACACTATTCTGGGTCCAATCCTTCAGCTCACCATCATACAAAATACCTTCTGCTTACAATCAGAGACCGTCGTAGTAAATAGCTATCTATTTGAACTGGTAGATGGACCAATTTAATTCTGTTGCAGTTGATTTTGATATGAAATCTTCCATTTTGAAGATGTGGTGGTGAAATTTGACCGGTTCGCCCGTGTGACCGGTTCGCCCTTGTGACCGGTTCGCCCGTGAATTACGTTAATTTGAGATATGCCAGACCGATTTTCCTAACCCCCAATCTCAAGCTATCTGCGGAACCCCACGCCATACCGCTTGATATCTGTGGTTGCCTCATCCCCACAATATGCCATGCCTTTCAAATCTTGCTTGTCTCAGGAAACATAGTTCCATACGTACAGATTACCGAATCTCCCACTTCATGGAAGGGAAACACCATTAAACGTCATTAGGTCTATTTTGGATTGCGTTGCCTGTGTGACACATATGGCATATCCACAACGTTGTGCACAAGGTTATGCAGCCCTAATCCTGAACGCCAAAGATTTCGTTTACGTCCGGTGCTCCTACGGTACGCACGAGGATTGGGGCTAGGGAACAAATCTAGTCAGCTCCTAACCCTGAAAATGTTAAGGCGTACTCTAACCGAGCGCAAAACCTTTGTCAGTGGGCCCTAGGAACAGGCCGAACGGATCCGAGCCGGCATGATGTTGAGCAAACGACATTGGTGTAGTTATGGTATAGCTTCGGTATGATTCGCGGAATATACCACCCTAACCCTGAGATTGCTAAGAGTTGCAGGTATCTCACGTCCGCTTACGGGGTTGCTGACAGTCATAACACAAACTACTCCAGCGCTACAAAATACACCAATAGATATATAAATAATTTTGTTTTAACCACACGGCATATCCCTAGAAGGATTTAGAAGACAAATAGACAATCAATCTGTACCAGTCAAATAATTTGATTTAACTGTTTAATTACCTGCTCTTACAAACGGCTGTATCCTAGAGTCGTATTCTCCATCTCCTTGGTTTGGATACATTGAAGTTAGCAACGAGAATTGGATAATACGCCGGATTGTTGAATGAATGTTTAGTGCTAAGGACTGCCCCGGACTTGGTTCCAACAAACGAAGACTAGACTGATCAGGGTCGGGCCGACAAAGGTGGGTGCGTGTGTCACTGAATGGAGTGTGGGGGGCTCGGCTGCCCCTGTATACTTATCCGCGGTACACAATTGCAACCTTCACTAGAACCCATAGACCGTCCAATTGGGTGTATTCGCTAGCTAGCATGGTAATAGCAACTTGTACATTCTAGGACTCGTAGCGATCTAACCAAATGAAAACATCCAAATACTTGCATTCTAAAATAACTACAGAAACCGCAACAGGATTAGTTAAAAGCTATGAGACCTTAGTACTTGAAAGAGGAACGTGGGATTTACAGATATTACAACGATAGTAACTAGAAGTATATCATACTGCGTTCCTATGCGGGATCTTGAGTGCTCAGCGTGGGATGTTAAGCGGCGGGATAAGACACTGTTCCGAGCACTAGCCATTTCAGCCTATTACGAAATATTCCGGTATAGATGGCAACCGCTTGATTCGACAATGTTAGTTAGTTTCGAACATTGTCTACTAAGGCTTCACAATCGGACGGGATATCTCTCCAGTTGGGCAGCATCAACGTTTTGAATACGTAATCTGGGTTATGGTACGAATCCCACCAGTGGCGACGTCATGCGAAACTTGCATTGATTGCCGCCCCCGCGGAATTTATGCCACCCCCACCCGGACTAAACTTTCCCCGCGCAATTCGACCCCACGTCGCGGCTTTCAGGCACTGCGTGCTTTTAAGCACACTGTAGGTCTTCGTCTCTGCCACCGGCCGAAGGCGTTTTCTCCTTTGCCTATTTACTTAAATCGTATATTACTGCTCGTAATTGCTTCTCCTGGCACTTTATCAACCAATTGAGAACCCAGCGGTCATTTGTTGCATCATACCGCCACAATGACAAAGCCCCATGTTCTGCTCCTAGGTGAAATCATACATGCGACGGCCGAATGGGAAGCGCTGTCGGATGTCGCGACCCTCTCTGTCTGCGACTCCCCTACCAAGGAAGACTTTATCAAGGACCTTGCTGGGAAGTACTCTGACATCGCGGCGGTGTACCACATGAACGACTCCAAGGCCGCATCTGTCATGGACAAGGATATTATCGACGCACTACCTCCGTCGCTAAAGTTCATCTGCCACAATGGTGCTGGCTATGACATGATCAACGTCAATGCGTGCACTGAGAAGGGTATTTTAATGTCGAACACTCCTGGAACAGTCGACGACGCGACCGCCGACGTCAACATGTTCCTCATCCTGGGGGCACTTCGCGAATTCAGCCTTTCAATGTCAACTCTGCGAAAGGGTAACTGGAATAAAGGTGTCCCTCTCTCGCATGATCCCGAGGGAAAGGTGTTGGGCATTCTAGGTATGGGTGGTATCGGCAGAGCTGTCAAGAGACGCGCCGAGGGGTTCGGTATGATTACTCAATACCACAACCGCAAGCCTTTGTCCAATGAGATGGCGGCTGGCGCAAAATACGTTGGATTTGATGAGTTGTTGGCTACAAGTGATGTCATTTCACTCAACTTGCCATTGAACGCGCACACACGACATATCATTAATAAGGAAGCGTTTGGCAAAATGAAAGACGGTGTCGTTATTGCCAATACAGCCCGAGGCGCTGTCATAGATGAGCAGGCGCTTGTTGATGCTCTTGAGAGTGGAAAGGTTCGATGCGTCGGTCTGGATGTCTTTGAGGGTCAGTGGTGCCTGCTAGTTGTTAATTGAAGCTTATGCTAACGAATTGTATAGCGGAACCTAAGATCCATCCTGGTCTCCTCGCCAACGAAAAAGTCATTTTACTGCCACATGTTGGCACTCGTACTTATGAAACTCAGAAGAAGATGGAGATTCAGGTTATAGAAAATGTCCGATCAGCTATTACAGAAGCTAAGTTGCTGACTATTGTTCCTGAACATATGCATTTGGTGTAAAGTCGATATTTAATCATCGTGTAATGGAAATTTTAATGGTTGCCAGACTTAGAATGGCCGCAATCTCAAGTTGCAACAATTGTAGTTAGTATCGTCTTAACAAAGCTTGTCAATCACCTTTTTGAGTTGGCGGTCCTCGAAAAGTATAAGCCTATAATAATGTGTCCATATCGATCTTCAACTCTAGCGCTATTTTGGATGCATCAATTTTCATAACGTCGAAACCTGAAGTATTGGGTGACCGTCTGGCCCAGCCTCAGGAACGTTCGTTTAACCGGGAACAAACATTCTCGCATTTACGGCCATAAGCGCGCGTCATTCTGCACAAAAAGGGCTGCACAGCACACCCGCCGGACAACTTCGAACTAAAGTCGTGTCCCGATTGCGACCTCGTTCTTCTTTAACACACGATTTGTTTAGATAATTTAGTCAATTCGTTGGGACTTTAAAGGCGTAAGTTAGTCTTTGACCATGCGGCTAGATATAAAGGTATGTAGCAATTGTGTTTATCGGGATTGTTCTCATGCTTGGGCTCTTGAGAGGGTGCCTTTGAGGACGACGGAATTTGACAAATCTCAAGAAAGCGCACAATTCGTCTTTTGTCGGCTAATGCTATTGAAACACGAACATGGAGTGTCGTGGAAATGTGTCGCTACGGATGCATGATAGCTCAGCTGTGAAACTTATATGCTGACCTTTCGTCTTCTTATTACAGAGACAACTTTTGGCGCGATCGGACCGTGTCAAGGGAATTGATTTCCATCCCACTGAGCCATGGATTCTTGCAACACTCTATAGCGGTTAGTCGTAAACCTATGGTTCTATATCGTGGCTTAGTAGGATTTTGACCTAATCATCAACTTGCAGGACAAGTACAAATCTGGTCGTACGAAACGCAGTCAATAGTCAAAACTTTTGACGTGACAGAAGTTCCAGTTCGAGCAGGGCGTTTTATCGCTAGAAAGAACTGGTTTGTCGTCGGTAGTGATGACTTTCAGATTCGCGTGTACAACTACAACACGTCTGAGAAAGTCGTTCAGTTCGAGGCCCATCCTGACTACATCCGTGCCATTGCCGTGCATCCCACGCAAAGTTTTCTACTAACAGCTTCCGATGATATGACAATCAAGCTATGGAACTGGGACAAGGATTGGCGGTGCATCCAGGTTTTCGAAGGCCACAATCACTACGTCATGTCCCTGGCCATTAACCCGAAGGACACGAACACCTTTGCTTCCGCTTGCCTCGATCGCACTGTTAAGATATGGTCTCTTGGGTCGCCCACTCCCAATTTCACGATGGAAGCACACGAAACGAAGGGTGTCAACTTTGTCGACTATTATCCTCTTGCAGATAAGCCATACATTATCACGACCTCAGATGATAGGACCGTTAAGATTTGGGATTATCAGACTAAGAGCTGCATTGCAACCCTCGAGGGTCACACGTCCAATGTCTCATTTGCAGTTTTCCACCCCGAATTGCCAATCATCGTTTCCGGTTCCGAGGACTCGACAGTGAAGATCTGGAATTCCAACACCTACAAGCTTGAGCAAACTATGAACTACAGCCTGGAAAGGGCCTGGTGTGTCTCATATCGAAAGGGAACCAATGCTATTGCTGTCGGTTATGATGAAGGGTCAGTCGTGATGAAGATGGGACGAGAAGAACCTGCAATTTCAATGGACGCGAGCGGAAAGGTGATATGGAGTAAGCACGCCGAAGTCTGCAGCAGCGTCATCAAAGGCAGTGACAGCACCAAGGACGGCGAAGTTATTCCACTTCCCCAGAAGGATCTGGGATCGGTTGAAATTTACCCTACGCAACTTATACACTCGCCTAATGGTCGTTTTGTAGCTGTCTGTGGTGATGGGGAGTATATTATCTTCACAGCACTCGCCTGGCGTAACAAGTCATTTGGTCCTGGATTACAGATTGTGTGGGCCCAGGATAGCAATATGTATGCCGTTCAGGAGAGTACAACGTCGATTAAGGTGTACAAAAATTTCAAGGAGATGTCTGTTGGACATATACAGTTTAACTACAATGCAGAAGGTATTTTTGGAGGCACTCTGCTGGGAGTGAAGGGTAGTGACTGGGTTGGATTGTACGATTGGGATACTGGTCTGCTAGTGAGACGAATTGACGTTGTTCCTAATGACGTAAGTCAGGACTTAGAGTACTGTTGCACTTCTTGCTGCTGATGTGAGGTAGATATATTGGTCCGACTCTGGCGAGCTTGTCGTGCTTGCGTGCGACGACAGCTTTTACGTCTTGAAGTTTTCGAAGGATTCTTACATTGTCGCTGTCCAAGAGGACCGAGTAGATGAAGATGAGGGTGTCGAAGAAGCGTTCGAAGTTGTTACAGATATCAATGAGACTGTTCGCACAGGAAAGTGGGTTGGCGATTGCTTCATCTACACTACCTCGACGAACAGACTGAACTATCTCGTCGGTGAACAAACTTATACCGTAAGCCATTTCGATCAAGCCATGTACTTGTTAGGCTACATTCCCCGGGATGGCCGCGTCTACTTGGCCGACAAAGATTCAAATGTCATTTCATACGCAGTTTCGCTCTCTGTCCTCGAGTATCAGACTGTGGTGCTGCGTGGTGATATGGAGCACGCTGAATCTCTTCTCGAACAGATTCCAACTAGCGATCGGACGAGAATCGCTCGCTTCCTTGAGGGCCAGGGTTACAAGGAGCTCGCGCTTGAGGTCTCAACCGATCCAGACCACAAGTTCGAGCTTGCCCTATCGCTTGGAAACCTCGAGATTGCCCAAGAAATTGCGGAAGCTGATTCTTCGGACCACAAGTGGAAGACACTTGGCGATATGGCTCTACAGTCTTGGGATATTGTTTTGGCTGAGAAATGCTTCTCTGCGGTTTCAGACTTGGGCTCGTTACTGCTCATCTACACTAGCACTAATAACGAAGCGGGATTACGTCAGATTGCCAAGAAAGCTATCGCGTCTGGCGTTCACAATGTTGCCTTCACAGCTCTGTGGACCGTCGGCGATGTCGCTGCTTGTGCTGATTTATTAGAGAGCACGAACCGCGGACCAGAAGCTGCCTTGTTCTCACTCACATATACGAAAAAGCCAGTGGAAACTATCGAGGGCGAGGAGGACGCAGAAGTCAGTGAAGAGCCTCTAGAAGAAGATGATGAGGAGATCGAGCAAGAACCGGAGGAGCCCAGCGAAGAGGATCTCAAATCAGAGGAATAGAGAACTACATTTTCTTTGTGTTATGTGTACTTTAAAATATTTATATATATGTCGTGTTTAACGCATTGTTTGATGTATAACGAATGAATTTGCTCGTCTATGCTGTTGTGCCCATTTGTTTCAACAGTTAATTGGTCTCATAAGTCTTCCAATTCTGTCATATCATCTTTACAGGTTCGACAAAAACGCACACACCCTTGATATGGCATCGTCCATAGCGCCAGAATCTGATCCTTCTCCAAGGTTATGTTTACCACCTTTAACGACACCGCTGTGGCTACTCCAGCTATCTTCTGACGTGATGGCTTTCCATCGGCTTATCAAATGCTCCTTATGAACAGTCTCTGGTACAAACTCGTCTGAGCCAGAGTACAAAACTAACAGCGGAACATCTATAATACCAAATGTAGTCTTTAACACGTCATCTTCGATATCTGACGAAAAGAAATCGTCGTCCCCAAGTTTCTTCGCGAGGGACACCCAACGGCTTGCTGTAATTGGTGTATCAAAAAAAAGGTCGGAATATTTTTTGGGTAAAATCTCCTGGCCGCGACCAGTATTCACTTCTTTGACCGCAAAATCCAGCATCTCGGTGTATCGCTCTGGAAACAGGTGCAACATTGCCTCGCGATCGGATACCGGCGCTTGAAGAATACCAGCTGCCAGTTTCGAATTCTCGCAAGAAGTGGTATATCGCGTCAAATAATATATCGCGTCTTGACATCCAGTCGAATGGCCCATTAAGGCGACACTTCCGCTACGCAAGTTCGAAAAGTAAGAAACGGCTTGCTCGATCTCCGATGCGTCTCTTGCTAAATCTCCTGCACCCCAGCCCCGGTATGACGATGATAGGAGCAGCTGCACTAGGCCCCATCCCAAACAATCTATTGACGCGGCTAATTGCGGAACGTATGGGACTGTGAGTAATCCGTCGCCTAAGCCGCCGACGAAGATGAGGATGTTCTTGTGAGGCGTACTGGAAGACGTAGCGAATTCGAAGCCGACAAGCCTGGGCGAGTATTCATGAATGGTGCCGTTAAATGCGGAATTTGAAATCATTGTTAAAGGTTAATTCGCAACGAAACCAGAATGTTGCAATGAGTCCGTGGGCTTATTGCATTCTTTCGAGGTTACGATTTACTCAGATTCTTGGGCTAATCTACAATATGAATATCAGATCGGTTTGGAACGCGCTACAGTGGATCCGGGTAAAGATTTGTTTATCTCATCTGACGCGTAAATTTGGCGGTGACGTCGGACACCGACTTATTGCTCCGGCGGCCGTAACTATGCCCTTTCCCGGAACTCCATCACCAGCTCAGTAAGACTTTTGTTGCCACTTCTGTGAACACTGCCAGCATCAGTCCTGAGACGACTGCCTATCGAAAATACATGACGAGTCCTACCACACCGTCTGGGGCTGCACATGCACCGTTTCCGTCTTTTGCATTTGGGGCACTGTTGAATGAGGGCGATGAAGACCAATCGTCCTCCCCGGTTCACTCCGCTGCCGGCGCTGTCGCGATTTCAGACGAAGAACAGGCGTTTCTAGACGACACAATTGCACAGATGATTACGGGCCCGCCTGTGCGACAAGATATTCTAGAACAAAATCGTCCTGCTATTCCTGAACATTTAGTAGGTCAACTATGGACGCCTAGTGTGGGTATTCGACTACAACAAGAGATTTCGAACGATGAACAGGACACTGAAGCACCCAGAACGCCAGCTAAAGATGGGGCAGAGGATGGTATTAGTACGGCTGTGGTCACGCCTTTGCCAGACGATATTTTGGAGCGGATCTCTCAACTGCAACTTGGCGAGGGCCAACCAACAACGGAGCTGCCAAAGGAGGAGTTTCCAAAGCCAGCAGCACTACCTGCCGATAACTCAAATAAAACACTACTGCTACTATCACCGCTTTCACATATGCACGTGTTTTCGCGGAAATGGGTCGCCAAGAGATATTTGGCGTCAATTGTCGAAAGACCGCAGCGTCTGAACTCGAGTGCAGTGGGCATTGGGGCTGCAATCACACTCGCCGGCGCTGACGAGTATTTGCTTGAATCTTTAGTCGCAACAGTTGATCTGGAGGAGTGCCCGCATGTGATGAAGGTCCATGGAAAGAGATGGCCGAGCACACTGAAGAGCTTGTGCAAGTCGGCACCAAATAAGCTGAGCGAAAACAAGCTAGAGGTACCCGAGGGTTGGAATTCAGGAGATATTTATTTGTCTGAAGGCACAGTTTCTGCACTGGAAGGTGTTGTAGCTGCAGTCGAGACTGCGGTGGATAGAGTGTTTGATGATACTTATGGATCGGTGAGGCGGTGCTTTGTTAGCATAAGACCTCCAGGTACGTTCTTGAAACAGTCTTCAGTGGTTAGGCTCTAATACATGTAGGCCATCATTCACATCCTTGTACTCCATCGGGATTTTGCTTGATTAATAATGTGCATGTCAGTATACAGTACGCGGCGGCAAAGTATGGCCTGACGCACGCGATAATTCTCGATTTTGATCTACATCACGGCGACGGTAGTCAAGATATTTGCTGGAAATTGTCGGGCCTTGAGGAGTATGACGATGAATTTTACACAGATGAAGAAAATTCGCAGCACGAGGCGGTGCCTGAATGGCCGACAAATGCTGGTCCGAAGATTGGATACTTCTCATTACACGATATTAATTCATTTCCTACCGAAGTAGGTTACGCGACGGCTGAAAAAATAAAAAACGCATCGACGTGTGTTATCGCCCATGATTTGTGTATTTGGAATGTGCATATGGAGCCATACTCAACGCCGGAAGAATTTGACGAATTATACACTAACCGCTATTCTGAGCTTTTCGAACGTGCGAAACAGTTCTTGCGTGCAGCGCAGACCAAAGCCCCGATTTTTGACGGCAAAAAAGAATTCAAAGCCGGTGTATTCCTATCAGCCGGATTTGACGGATCCGAGTTTGAAGACAAAGGAATGCAACGTCATGGTGTCCATGTTCCCACCTCGTTTTACTCACGCTTCACTCGCGACGCAGTCACGTTGGCAAATGAATTCTGCGATGGTCGAGTCATTTCGTTACTTGAAGGTGGATACTCCGATGCCGCGATTGCCAGTGGTGTGATGTCGCATCTACTTGGATTGCAAGGTCATGAATGGTCGAAAGAGTATGCTACGTCAACAGTGGTTCGACAGCTGGAAATGGGATGCAAGCCTCGATGGTCAGCTCCAAAAACCGCGCAAGCAAAAGACAACTGGATTGTCCAGGCTATTAAGCTAGGTAGAAGTTTTAGAACTGCTGGGTCGTCCGTTCCGTCGTCGCCGCCTTCATCCACCACATCTACTCCAAAGAATCAGCAAATCAGCAGCGTCATTAATGGAACACCTGCCGGACGAATGGTTCTCCGAGATAGAAAGAGCACGCCAGTATACAGTCACACACAACGAGCACCGGGAACTGCATCCAAGTCGAGTTCGCCGTTAGTTGAACGGAAACCTCAGAGAGTTTGCCCAACCGCGCTTGATCAAAACGAACAGACACCTGCCATCTCGAGACATAGAATGACGCAGAGAGAGGATGGAACCTGGACAATTGTTGAGCAAATGGATAATCTTAATGTTTAATTTATTGTTTAGTCGCCAGGTCGTACACGATAATAGTTTCCAAGGCTATTAAATCGCTCTATAAACGGGGATTACGATACAAATGAAAATGTATTCTATGAAGGTCTTGTAGTATTAGTAGGCGCAACTGGTTTTGTATTTCTACATGCTATATACTTTGTCTCGATCTTCACGTTAGTTAATGTATGCTTACAGTTAGCTAAATTTTTATATGCTTTACCAGACGTATATCTCGAGCGCGATCCAATAAGATGCCACAGCCAGAAACTAATAACTACTATCATTCACAAGAGAATGCTAGTCTTGCCTGTACGAACCTCCATGAACATGTTAGAAGTTTACACAGATCGATATGCGCAGTCTAGGTCGCACAATCTGTCCCTCCTCAGCAATTGCTTCACACAGCTTATTCCATACTCACGCACGGGAAGACGACCAAGAAGCGCTTGGACAGTGTTCTGAAGCATGCACACATTACGAAGTCTACGGACCTACTGCTCGCCAAGACGCCACCCATACAGCGTCAATCTCCAATCAGTTGCAATTGATAATGTGCATTTGAAAAGTTCCGGTTGTGCCAGCTTCACCGTCAGTGAAATATATGTAATCGGTATCCGGCTTGTTATATGCCCGACTATTTGTCCCAATTTGCGCATAACTAACAAAGCACTTGTGTAAAACATCCACAATAACCAAATACAAGTCACGATTAGCCCGGAGACAAACAACTTATGAGCCGCAAGGTCGTCTGATCCACTGAGACAATACTGCCTTAATAAATGTCCTTTTGGAAGATCGGGGATACTGTTACTGTGCGAATATGCGACAGGCTGAATTATTGCAGTCGTTTTCGACATTACAGGTCTCTCACGACGCGTTGAGATCATGTGGATTACCGATCGCACGACGACCTGTGGAGAGTGTCGTGAGTGCAAAACCGGGGCGGAGGTATTACTTTGGGCGGTCATGGATTAATCACCAATTATTGGATCCTGATAGAGGGCATTATCGGTGCTTTTGGCGGAGGTCAAAGTCTAGGCAAGAGAGGATGCAGACAGTGGAATTTGTTCTGCAGTCAGACCTGGTTGGTGTTTAGATTCTCGTGGCTTCGAAGGCAATATTTGGTGCATTAACTGCAATGTAGACTTCGAATTTTATTGAGCCCGGAAAGGTACTTAGCCGGTTGAGTGATCAACTCTTGCAGAAGGGTATGTAACGTGAGCGTTGTGATTGGCACTGCCAAGATCGCTAACGGCAATAGATCGCTATCGAAAGCCTTATGTCTCTCGTGACATCGGTGCCTTTGATCTTGGGATTATCGATTACGCGACGGAATATGCTATTTGCAGGTCTCTGCATAAAAACAGAAAGCAAGAAATAAAGCGAAAGGCAACAAGAGAGAGAATCAGAGCGTTTGATGAATCTCAGATTCCAGTAATAACTACCACCACAACGGCTTCGCGACAGTACGACAGGGAGTCTGGGCAGGTACCTGCGTCTACAATGAAGCAGTACTTTGCAGAGTTGTTGGCGCCTGATAAGTTGTCTGGTCATGGAAATATGATTGCTGAGAAATTCTTAAAAGATTTACTTGACATTGACCGGCCCTTTACTGTCACAATCGATACGGCGGCTGCAGTCAGGAATGCGGCGCCAATTGTGAAGACAGAGATGGTGCCCTGCTCAATGATCCCCCGAATTTGGCCCTTGTCGGAAGAGTGCAGCCAAAACACTAGTCGCGTAAAGAAGGTGGGTTCGCCATCCCCTCGGGAGCCAGGCCAATTTCCTATGACTGTCGCAATCACGCACTTGGATTCCCAAGTTGATGACGTTACGCTAGCCGGGGGTCCACTTTATCTCGCAAAATTACGTGATGCCAAAAAGGCTGAAGAGTTAGTTGCGCAACAGGAGGTCGCATACAACGCGCCGGAAAAGCATGCGAATGCCGAGCAACAATCTGAATCTGTGGCTGTCTTGAGAGCTGATGAATCTATATCTGTCGATTCTATGGCTGCTACCGAAAAAAGCAAGCAATCAAGCGAAAGACTTGATGAACCATCAGCGGACAAGAAAATTGTTAAATCTGAAAATGTCCCCGCTTCGGCACAGAGCAAGACAGAGATTATTGGACCCGATGAGGCTACTCTCAAATCTGCGCCCGTTGGACAGGTACATGACATGGAAGCTGCTGTGGAACAAGATGAGGAACCCGGAGGACACGCCGGCCCCCAGACACCTAGGGAGAAGCACACTTGCAAGGCTACAGAATTTGCACTGGAAAATATGGTATTTCCAGTTTCCAATACTGAAGGGGTTAATAGGTCATCAAGCACTCGCGGGGTGGTTGCGGCAGATCGTCGAAGTGACGCGTTCGAGACCACTATAACTGTAGATGAACAATCCGACATGTCCGAGAGCATGGAACGACAAGTGCAGGAACCTACCGAAGATACGGGAAGTAATTCTGAGCCCCTGGCAGTGCTCAAGAAGACACTAGAATCTGTCGTCAGTAGGCAGATCGAACTCCAGGAGAAATTAGATTTCGCGGTCAGCAGCCAAGCAGATCTCGAGAAAGAATTACACTCGTTGCGATCTTATCGCGATGCAGAGATCGAATCTTTGAATAAAGATATAGCGCAATTACAGCATCAGGTTGCGGAAGCCAAGAACGTGAATAGTAATGGATCGGAGATTCAGGATTTGAAAAATACTGTAGGTCAACTACAGCACCAGTTGGCTCAGGCCAAGACGGATAACGGTGTACCAGAAGGGACTGTGATTGATGGTGCAGATGGAAAGAAGTCAGCTTGTCCGCCTAATGAGAAAGCTGCCGAGCAAAGTACGGATATGTTGGTTATAGCTCCAGCGCTTAGCGAAGTCCGCATGAAGATTGCTCCAGAATTTTCCAAACAAATGTTCCCCCAGACCGCCGAATTCGCCTCTAATGCGTTTGGCCAATTATCGAGAAGTGAAATGCGTCGGGTCACGGCTCTCGCGAATCAAGGATGGGTTCTCGTATCTGTTGCGCAGAACGGCAGTCTGGTTTTTCAGAGGCCCGAACGTAGACTGACAGGTGTGAGGCTTGCCGCCAAAGTGCTCGGTGGTGTCATAGTAGTATCTAGTGTGATCTTGACAATGTTAGTCGGATACGGGTACACGACGATGATCTAGAGAGTGAGGCTAAATAGTGCTGTCTTTCATGATATTTATTGCATTGTTTTGTAAATAGCAAAACGTATTCATAACACAGGTTATGTTTGGTGAATATGGTGTTATGCGAGTTTGTGTGGAGTTGGTTTGAAAGTCTGGTAATTTGCAATAAATCCCTAATTAGAAAGGATGCTGTCTTTTTTAAGCTGCGAGATGTGCTACAGATGGTGATACGGATTCAAGCATGTGGGAAATTCCGCTCGACTCGCGAACGAGCTCGTATTGTATAAGGAAATAGAAACCGATTTAAAAAAGTCAAAAGTACCAAGTTACTGACTCTCATTTTTAACTATTTACTCATTCACATATAGGTAAGTATCAACGTTATTTGGCAAAATAAATTATCCCACCACTCTGTCGTTCTCATATTAACTATTAGATCCGCGTATCTTACATTTTCCCCCCCACCTACGCCCCTCTGCGACATCGACCACCTCATTCAATGAGTAATTTTAACGCTCCATCAAAGGGGCGTCTTCGTGACCCTCGCGGACATTTTCCAAGACCTCCTGAAGATCATTGTTGCTGTGCGCCAGGCCGCTGAATCCGGTTGCAATCATGATAATTGCGGACTCAATGGTGACGATAGTTGCGATGATAACCGCAAAGATCCATTGGAGTGCAATTGTCTTCTCGACAAGCTGGCCAACCGCCAAGCCCCAAATCAAGAACGCGGAGGCAAATCCGAAACTCCAGTCAGCAAAGACAAGCAATGCCGTGGAAGGCACAATTAGAAGGGACCAGATAAAGATGTTGGCGAAGACGTGGGCAACGAGGCTATTGCTATGCACGGCGACCGCACCCGACCAGAAGAGAGCAAAGAGTGTCCAGGCGAATGGCAATGCGGCCGCACCGATATGGATCGTAAGCCATTGGGTGGGAGGATTTATAATGTGGGTGCGCTTCTGCCAGTATAAGCCGCCTGTGAAGAAGAAATTCAAGATCACGATGATTAAAGCGACAACGAGATGGCCGTGGGCAATGAACAGAAGCCAGATAAAGTGCAGAGTGTTGAAGCTGGTGTTGGTTAGCTTAAGAATCACATACTGCCTTGGAACAAACTCGCACTTACACTGTAACATACCAGCCGACCTCCTCGGCAGGCTTTCTGATACTCTCGTTACCTGCAAATAGCTGGTGCAGATAGACGACCTGAGCCAAGTAGGCTGCAGCCCAGAACAGCAGCAAGAAAAAAAAGTTTGGTGTGAACGGCGTATGATCTAGATGAAACACGGCATTATGGTTCTCTCCCGCTATACCACGGCCAGCGAGGTAGAAGAAATTGATAACAATTGAGACTATAAAGGATATAAGGACAGCAGTTCGCTGAGTCTGAATTCTGTTTGGACGAGGCATTTTGGGCTGTATGACCTAATGACTATGTGAAGTGATTGTTGAGAGGCGGACAAATCAACGAGTGCGATCTTGTATAGATATAGATATATATATAAAAACAGACAACGTCATCTTGTCATCTTGCGTGGCGAACGAATTGCGGGATCACGAGGCCGTTGAACTAACGTGAGTCGTGAATACGGGAGAGCCGGAACAGTCCATCCAGAACTATAGCGAGCGCTAGCAGACGAGGAAGTAAGAAATTGTGGGCACCGAATGCCTCCGCCCGGAACGGCGGGGCCGGTAGCATCAGCAGTGATCTTCCATGTCGACGCCCACGAAACAAAAAGGGCTTGTAAGGGGGGGCCGTGTGGGGGAAGGTATAGGATCGTCAGCGATGACGATCTCCGCTGAATATGGCACGTTTTTGGCACATGAAGTCGACTTACAGGCAAAACATATCTCTCCAAATAAATGTGCCATTGATTGCAGCATCATGCAGAGTAAGTGATGGTCCTACTTATATTCTTGAGTGTTAATCAATGGTAGATACGATACTAATTAGCGAGACCCAACATGAGCAAACCAGATATCAATTTATTATATCAATTTATGACGTCATGTTCCAAGTGTCTGATGACTAAGTTTCTGGCTCGGGTTTGTATGGATCATGCAACTCACCCAACCTATCACAGCTCATGAACCCAGGAGTTTTGGGTACGAGGCCAGTCGTTATCACAAGTCATTGATTTCGCGTAAACAAAGAGCAAATATATTAGATGTTGTTTTACATTATACTTGTTGCAATGATCGTAATAGAAATTGGTAGCGACATCTCCGTCTTGCCTAAAGACGTGGGGTGGGTACGAATTGCTAGAAATATCAAGAAGGTGTGCTAAAGTGATGGCTGAATGAGTGTTAAGCTCAGTGCAGACGCGGTTAGGGTTAGACTTGCTATCTCCCATCCTGCCCTTGATATCTTCACCCAACCCAGTGGCGGGATCGAAACACAAGAAGAGTTCACCGCCCAAAAGTGGATCCTCTTCCCAACACCCGACCCGACCCAAGCCCTTCCTCAGGCCTGTGACCTAACATCGGACCATCGCATCGCATCGCGGTCGCGAAAGTCAATTGCTCAACGCAGGCCAAACAAACAAATCAAGACACGACGCGATGAGCTACTCGCGTCCGCACCTGCACCACCAGCTGCTCAACCATCCTCCGCAGCCGCAGCAGGCGCAACCGCAACATCCGCATCTTCAGCAGCATCCGCACCAACTTGCACCCCCCCAACAGCCGCAGACACAATCGGTGCAGCAGATCCAAGCCGTCCAGCATCATCAGCAGCTGCCTCTTCACCAGCAACAGCCGCAACAGCACATTCCGATTCTCACCCACCCACTACATCACCAGCCGCCGCCTCCGACCGCCCAGGCCCAGTACAGCTCATCGAGCGTTCCGTCCCAGCAACAGCAACGGAGCGCATCGTCCGCTGCGGCAATGGTGGCTAATGACGGCGGTAGCGGCTCAGGCAAGAAGAAGACACAGCAGTCCTGGGTGTGGAATTACTTCTCCAAGATCCCTGGTCAGGATGGTATCATGTACGCCGTCTGCCAACTACCTAGTGCTTCGCCGGGCAGCGGCAAGGGTAAAAACAGACGGAAAGACGCGGTTGAGGACGACGACGAGGAGGAGGAAGAAGAAGAAGATGTCGATGTTAATGGAGGTATACACAGCCAGCACCGTCCGCGCCGGTCGACAGATTTTATGCGGGAAGTAGTCGGGGTGAATACATCTGGCGATAGACCAGCCGGCTCAGTGGGCAGTCAGGACGATGCAAGTGGGAGTGGAGGAAAGTGCAACGCGCAGTACAAATATATCCAGGGTACGAAGAACTTGATTCGTCACCTCATTCGAACACACAATATCTTTAAGACCACCGCCCCTGCCAGCGCACACGACATTGCTGCTTTAGCCGCTGCTGCTGCCAACCCAAATGCGAACAGTTACCCGTATGGCGATGAACAGAGGGGAGGAAATGCTGGTGGAGCAAACGGTGCGGATTCTCGATATTCGTGGATGTCTGCCGATTCACTCTCGGGCGGCCCATCTTCTACTTCGTTCATGTCCGCGGCCGCGCCAACCTATATGATGCAAGATCCGAGTCCCATGCCCCCTCCCACCACCAACAAGCTTAAGCACTGGAGTGACGAGGAGTTGATTGCCTTGCTTCAAGCACACCATGATGTCAGGTCTGCTCGAGGGAGCGATGCGGAGTTTCTCCCACTTGACGATCTGGTTGAGGATACATACACCGCATTCTGTGCACGACAGGAACAACATCAGCAGCAACAGCCTCATGCCGCCGATGACAGTGAAGTAGCAGACCAGAACATCCGACGACCGCCAAAGGCTGTATACGACAAACTGTACGGGCTTGTGTCTAGCTATAAATTTATCACCGACTACGAGGAGGACCGTATCAATCGTGAACGATCTGCCATTGGCACAGCCATCACAACGAATAAGAAACCATGGTGGGATATGAGTCCCTCTGACCATCGCCGGGTTCTTGGAAAGAACAGGGTGCGTTACCGAGATATGCTGGATTTATTTTACGCAAACCGCTAACGAATTTAGACCTGGTTGAGTAAGTCAGTGTACAATACTGTCGCGATATTAATGCCACAGTCTCTCCTCCGCCGTAACGGAACTCGACCGTCCCGTCGTAACGGTGAGGAAGATGGTAGTGATGTTTCTGAATCTGATTCTCCAAATCTTTCACGCACCGCGGCGTCTGCCCACAAACGCAGGCGCACACGCACGTCTACTGCAGGAAGTCAGGCTACTCCCGCGAGTGGTCGCAAAAAAAGGAATCGCGCGGAGACTTTACTGCGTACTCTTGCAGACGCAATGCACGATGTTAGTGGGTCAGAGGAAGAACTGGACGAAGCTGAAGCAGAACTACTTGGTGCGGCTACTACTAGTAGGCGTCGGGCTCGCAGCGGAGGTAATTTTGAGAGACAGATGTTAACCGAGCAGGCTGCCCAGACCAGCTTGCTCCGGACGCTGGTTGAGCAGCAGACTAGAATGATGGGTGCATTGGAGCAGGCACTTCGAGGCGCCGAGAGCAACGGATAGATTTTGGGCAGTGTATGATTTTTTTGAGTGGCAGTCGGAGGGAAATGGTTGAAAAATATTCGTTTAACAGCTTGTGAATTTAAGTTTTGTGTTATTTTGTATTGAGTATTGTTTGTGCAATGCTACTGATGTACCGTTTTGGTTCTGTGTAAAGTAGTTGTTACCTCGATTCATGTATTTGTATGTATTCCGACGATGATACATTGTATGTTGTTGATTAAGTACGCCATTTCCTGTTGTTAAGTACTCGTTGCTGCAAGTTCTGTTCTAACACTCGGAATATTGCGGGACACAGTACTATACACTCAAGTGACTCGTCGGGGAAAGCGATGCCTTCGCTCTTCAGCCTTGCCAAATAAGGTTTTAGTTGTAATTATCAGATCAGGGATATTCTCGTATCAGCCGACATGCTGCTAATAAAGTTCTGTCTATCTGCAAACAACCTACACTTCGAGCCAAAAAGCCTCGAGATTCGTATATTCTACGCGAAATGCACGTATTGAGCACGTACTGCTTGAATATCAGGAATTTCGGACAAATAGTTGCGCAATAATGCGGATATAGTTTTACATTCCAACATATATTTTATTTCGGTCACTCAGTTACCGCTTCTTTTGGCTTGTATTTTCCGCATTATTACAAACTCTTTGGCTCAGAAAATGTCGGACAGCGGGTCAACTATCTCAGCCGAATCAAGTGAGTCGTCGCAAGGTGCGATGACTTCTGCTCGCGTGGTTAAAGTTGCGGTTGTGGGTACTGGTCTTGCGGGTCTTGCCAGTGCTTATTATTTAGCTACAGCCAGTAACTCACGGGTTCAATATAAAGTACATTTATTTGACGAGGTAGGAGATCAGATATCTATTTTTAGCGTTATATATTGATGCGTATATGTTAGAATTCTAATATCGGATTCGACTCGTCGTCAGTTACAGCAACAGACGCAGACGGCGTCTCCAGGCGGATAGACGTGCCCATGCGCTCGTTCGCAGGTGGGTATTACCAGCGTATCATCCGGCTCTACAAATCCCTCGGACTTGAATTTCACGACGCGAAGTTCACGTACTCGTTTTCCGAACTGGAAGAAAAATCTGGTGATGCCAAGACGTACTTCTTGTATGGCGGACGTGCCGGTGCTTTTCGACGTGGAGGCCGACCGTCGCTACAGGACAGTCTAAGGTGGAGGTGGGATTTGGTCGCAGTTGCTTTTTGGTATATATATTTCACAATAATAGCGGCCTTTTCAACCCCGAAAGGTGGTGTTTCGTTTGAGAATGAGGTTATTTCGCCGCCAGCAGCACAGCTCAAGAAGAGGTTCGGAAGTGAAGAAGCACAAAAAAAGTACGGAACGTTGAATACCGATGACGAAAGTTCTGTCGAGGATGGTAATAGAGAGATTGAGTCGTTGCAGGAATTTCTCCGACGATGGCACATTCCGGCGTGGTTTATGGACAAATTCGTTGTATCGCTGTTTTCAGCGATGTCCACTTGCGACGCAGAGACCATACTAAACGCTCCTGCGGCGGATGTTATTGATTACAAGAGAAAGACATTTGGAAAGCCCCATTACTTATTATCTGACAATAGTAGATCAGCGGTTGCGGCTCTCATAGCACCGTTACCGAAAGAGAACATTCATCTCGGCGTGGCCGTCAAGGCAATGCTTTCGGAAGGAACTACTTGGACAATTCGAACTGTTGAGGATGATTATCATCATTTCGCACATGTCATCTTAGCGACTGCTCCTTCTAGGATTGCTGAACTTCATAGTCCGCTAATGCCGGTGCTTCGGTATGTGAAGGCGAATGCAGTGAGGGTTGTCGTCCATACAGATGACAGGGTGCTCGATTTCCTCGAATCTGACGATATTCGAGACCTTAACCTACTAAAGGCTAGCACCGGTACCGAGACGACTCATGTTCTGTTCCCGGGTGTTTACCAAACGACCAGTCCCGCTCCACTGAATGGTGACTGTGGCGAAGACTATGGAGGCAGAATCGCAAAGGACAAAGTTGTCTCCGAAAGTGTTTTTGAAAGAGTCGTCAGGACAAACGGACTCGTTAGCGCTGTCGACAAGATGCGGAAAAGACAAGGGCGGCACAATGTCTGGGTCACGGGAAGCTGGATGTGGGACGGTCTCGTGCTGTTAGAAGGATGTGTTGCTAGTGCGGAGGCAGTCTGCGATGGTATTCGGCGGAAGTCCGAAGATCATCGAGTACCTCTACCAAAGGGGATCGTTTAGATGTTTATATGTTTGGCATTTGAGATTGTGTTTGTTCATTTCGCCAGGTATTAGTTTAGGTTGACATGTTAATACTCTTCGGCAGGTATCTGCAGATGCTTTTTGCATTTTCCGTCATGTTTACTTTTGCTTTTTTAATTTTGGTACAGATTTTGTGCATATTCTTTACTTTAGAAAGGCATGTCTTTGGATGGAATCTATACATTGCATTACTCGTGGAGGTTAGGGTTTGCGAATGACGTCGCAGCTGCGGCATTTTGTACGTCAACCGACTCAGGTTCTCCTTTTCCCCAATTGCATTTTATATCGGCGATTCATTCGAGCTGCGTAATTAGGCGATTATTCTTATCCGAACTCAATGTCATCAAGGCCATCGAGTTATACAAGGTCAGCTACAACGAATACGATGCCGACGAATCCGGAAGGCGTACCGGAGGAGCCACCACCTCCGTATTCACTTGAAGCCGATAGCACGAACTCGTTTGAAATGAATAGGCCGCAGCAGAGTCCGCCTCCTCTACCTCAGAATACTCGACCGCAACAGAGGCAAAGTCAGAAGCCGCAGTCGGTACCATCGAATTCGCGGCCGCAGAATCAGTCGATGCCTGTGGATTACCAAGACCAGAATTACGGGCCTCCATTGCCACCTCGTCCTCAGCAACCCCCATATCGTAACTACACTCCAGCAGCTGACGGGAAATTGCTTTATCCAACTGGATATGTTTGTGAAAAATGCGGGAACACAGGTTATAAATACTCCACTGGGCATCCTTGTCGAAGATGTTTTGAACGTTTTGCGGCTCCGCAGTCGCCGAACGTACATACTCTCCAACCAGCTGCGAGTTCGCAGTGGTATTATCCAAATCCATCTGCTTACTGCTGCGCTCCGGCACCGGCAAGGGTCGTGTATCCTGGTGATCCGAGTATGGGTGGGGTTCTGTGCGGCGCATGCAAAGGCCGGGGCGTGGTGGATCAATTTGGACTTGGTACCACGTTAGGTGGCATGTTAGGTAGCTTGACCACTTGCAGAGTGTGTAAGGGTGTTGGAAGGTTACTGTAATAAGGGATTCTTCGGTTTATGTATATATTATGCCAATGTTTGAGTGGTCGGCGGATGGAGTTAGTAAATTTGGGAATATGGATTTGTTGTGCATTATAAGTTTGTAGATAGGATTATGCAATGCCCCAATTTGATTATACGATTAAAGTTAATTAACGATCTTGATTTTCTCTCCTTTGATGAAGTATTTCGGAGAATTAGCGGCTTATTTATTTATTTATTAGTAAGTATCAATGTTGTAAACTAAGGTACCTGAATTAGTCGAGCCCATCGACATTATTATTGTTTCCTTTGCCAAGGATTGTGCCATCGACGCGCGGATTCTGCCCCCGCGAATCTCCTCGGAACGACATAACCCTTGCCCCAGGAACTTTCTGTCAACAACGCATTATAAATCACAGTTGACAAAGTCATCCTGACGAAAGAAACAAGCAAATATAAATTGCCCTCCGTTCCTTAGCATCTTTGGCTCATATTTTGAGAAGTATACTTGTTCTTAGTGCGCATTTGGTATTACAATTTGAAATATGAGTTCGCACGAGTATCAGTTCAACGTTGCAATGTCGTGCTCTGGTTGCTCCGGCGCCGTAAATCGCGTGCTCAGCAAACTTGAAGGTATGTTCTTGCTACATAATTTGCAGTGGTCGTGCTCTAATATTATGGATAGGTGTAAGCGACATAAAGATTACCCTTGAAGACCAGAAAGTCGTCGTCAAGACCAATGATAACGTGTCCTACGATGATGTCCTGAACCAGATTAAGAAGTCTGGAAAGCAGGTCCGAAGCGGCGAAGTCATTGCTTAGGCTCTTTCTTAACGCAATTAGAGTCATGAGGAAAATAATTTGATAATACGAAGGCGCATGTTCGCCTGCAGCTGTATGCGCGATCGTGCTGAATATGATTGGCTTGGAGTTCTGCAATGGGATTATTGGTTTAAAGTGAGGATATTAGGTTTTATACAGTTCTTGGGACAGTATGAAATAGTAGCTATAAGTTAACGGAATTTCCTTGCCAGTGCTAGGCTTCCATTTTTTGACTAGTTACTACCGACAATTATTGCATAATGTGTATTGTTTTTACTTTGGGTTTCGATATTAAAAGGCAGTGTTATAGTACTTCCATTGCATTTCCAGTCTGTTCTTCCACATGCCAATGATCCCGACCCCACTTATGTTTGAGCATTAGTTCAGCCGCTAATATAGAGTTCGCGTAAATAGACTCGTATTAATCACTCCCGTAAGTTAACTTGCCAACGGGAATCATCGCAAACGCATCTACTATTTATACGTCTATTTTTCAACTTCCGATGGTTAAATCTTTGTTTATAGTTGACAATAGAACCTTAAAGTAGCAATTCATTTGCGTAAGAACGATAAGTGTCTGGTAAAGTCGGCTCTGCATTTATAGATGATACTGCTTCTGCTGCGCCGCATAGTTGCCATTGACTATTCTACAGATACCCGCCCCTTGGTGTATGTAAGATACGTCAAGCTTATGAGTCATATATTCATTTGATGCTTTGGGCTCGTTAGTCTGAGGGCCGTCAGATGTAAATCGGCAATATAAATTTAACACTTCGCCGACAATGCGATTAGTGTACTCATCCCAGCCCGTTATAATAATTGCCAATTTGCAGCAACAATGACAACGTTTTCAGATGACACATATTCCTCGAAGGCTTATTCCGACTTTCGACCAAGCTATCCACCGGCGCTGTACACAAAGCTTATCGACTACCACATAGGCCGGCGCAATCTCGCTGTCGACTTAGGATGCGGACCGGGCACGGCAACATATCCTCTCACGTCCTACTTCACCAAAACGATAGGCAGTGATCCTTCCAGCGTCATGATTGAGCAAGCCCGCAAGGCATTAGCCGCAAAGAGCCAATCGAATTTGCAATTCGTGGTCAGTCCCGCGGAGAAGATTAGTTCGTATATCCATACGCCGGGATCGGTTGACTTTATCTCGGCGTCGCAAGCCGCGCATTGGTTTCAGCACGATGAATGGTTTAAGGAATGTGCGAGGGCGTTGCGACCGGATGGAACGTTGACGTATTTTGGATATAGCGATCATTCCTATGTTGGTAATAAGATTGTTAACGACATCATGTTGGACTTCAGCTACGGCGATAAGTATCTTGGTAAGATGTGCTGGTGGGGGTGGTGCTGTTGCAATTTGTGGATTACGAGCCTAACGCCGTATTAAGGTCCATACTGGGAACCGGGAAGAAAGATTTTGCGGAATCAATACCGAGATTTTGTTCCACCATCTGATTTATTCACTGACGTCCAACGCATTGAATACAATGCAGGAGGATCAGACATTTCGGGCCAATTGATAGCCAAAGTGATGACGTTAGACGCTAGCGAAAGTTATGTACGTACGTGGTCGAGCTTTCATAATTGGCGCAAGGATAATCCTGGCGAAATTGCTAGACGAGACGGAGGACAAGGCGATATTGTTGACCGATTGTTCGACCGAGTAAAAAAGGTCTCCGGGTGGACCGAAAAGACAATTTTACAGATCGAGTGGTCTAGCATCATTGTACTAGCCAGGCGTCTTTAGAAAACAGGAACCAGTATCATGATGGCACTCACGAAGACACTCTAGTTGTAGTAATATTCTGATTAGTTTTAAACGCTAGATAATCCTTGAAATCGAGTCATAACCCCATTGATCATTGCTGTGGTCTGTTTGTATTAATAGTAACTTAATCTAATGCACCGCACAAAGGGACAGACTGGATATATCATCACAAGATTGGATTCTCCAGATATAGCCTTACAAACACTAGAATTTGTCAGATCGAAAATATCGTCCGCAGCATGGCCAGAGACAACACCTTGGGCGTAACTATCTCCAATGCGTGGTATCTCAAAGCCATAACTTAATCAAATGTAATCACAGACAAAGCAAATTTGAACTATTTGTGACAGGCGCAGTGACAGAACAAGTTAGAGTATTCTACACCAGCCATCATACATCAACACGCTGAGTTGTTTCAGTTCTCTCATCCAAATCCTTCACCAGCGTTGAATGTTCTAATAGGTACTAATTACCACTCAACGTGGAGATTAAGAACTCTCTTCCGCCGTTTATTCCAAGGGAACTTGAATGCGATAGCGCGTCCAATCGAGCGCCGTGACTTGGACAAAAACGATCGAATAAGCGACACCATGATTGTTGTCGCCGTGGTTCGTCCACTGGGAATGTAAGTCGTGTAAAATGAGGAGCTCGACGACCTAGAGAAACTTGCTCGCGGTGGATGACGGTTCCTATGTCGAAAATGTAGGAATCGTGGGCGGAAACGAGATGGAGGAACTGGTGGAACGTAGCGAGGCGCGAGAGCAACTGAGAGCAGTGACCGAACTCCCATTATACGCTAAGCCGTAAAAAAATATATATCAAAGTGCTCAGTGCATCTATTTGACCATATTTCAGTTTCAAGCTCAGTCACTGCGGCGGACGAAGTGAGTCGGGTGATAGCGAACATTGGGTACAGAGCAGTTCGGTTTGTGACGTCAAAAAGACGGGGCTAGGGTGATGATTTGGAGCGGGGTTGTCGTCCATAAGCCGTTTCTACATCACCGGACTTCTCTTCCGTCGAAGCATCTCAACGCATATAACTTGCAATCTGGTTTCTTTATCCTGATTTATGCCACTAACCATTGGTGGCGCTCCAGGCATACCGCCATCCGTGCAGCCGCTGCTCCAGAAGGCCTTAGTTAGGTCCAGCATTGTCATTGTGGTCTACGGTGTGCTGTCGCATAATGCCCCGCCCAAGTATAGCAAGTGGTTTGCACTCCTTGTTTTATTTGTCGGCATGGTTGCCATACTGCGGAATGCATTGTGCCGTGCGCTCACAAGGCTAACGCCTCCGCCAGATACAAACGAACGCCGCGCGCTGCTCGACGCCGTCGCCGGTCTCCAGAACTACGTCCCCGAGATGAAACAGGTTGCTGCTCGCCGCCGCCTGTTGTTTTCCCACATGTCAGCTCGTCACCAGCGACTGGTAAAAGCGACGGGTTATTCGCGCCGGCTGCAGGATGTCGACAAAGCTGTAACGGCCAACGGCGAGATCACTGCCCGTATCGCCAAACTAGCCGAAAGAGACTTTAACGTGACGAGAGCAGAGCTGCTTCACTCTCGGGCAGTGCGAAATGTAAGAGTGATCGAACTGCTCAAACATTTTGTTCGCGATTGGTCGGAGGTCGGCGACCGTGAACGTAGCATTACTTTCCCGCCTATATTGGACGCACTTCAAGCTGAATTCGGAAATGATATTGCCGAAAAGAGGGTACTCGTGCCGGGTGCCGGCGTGGGGAGACTCGCGTACGAGATATCACAGCTGGGTGCGTCCTCAATTTTCCAGTAGTCCTTTCTATTTGCTGGCGCCTAGTCAATTGCAGTAGTTACTGACCATAATTTGCAGGATGTCGGACAGAAGCAAATGAGTATTCCCATCTCATGCACCTAGGAAATATTTTTGTACTGGAACAGTCCAAAAATTCTTGCTCGGTATATCCCTATGTGCACAATTTTTCACACCAAATATCTGGCAAGGAACAACTCCGACCTGTGCTATTTCCGGATGTGGAACCTGAGAACAGGATCAGAATTAGCAATTCCTTCGGCGATTTCATGAGACTAACCGGATCACAACATATGTACGATGCAGTAGCGACTCTATTTTTTATTGACACCGCAGAGAACATGCTTGCATATATCGACGCGATTCATCAACTACTGCCTCCCGGTGGAATATGGCTAAACACTGGCCCTTTAAAATGGGGATCATCCCCTCGCGTTGAGTTTACACTTGAGGAAGTGCTAAATATCATATCGAAGATGGGATTTAAAATTGAAAAGAGATGGTCTAAGAAAGCTGAATACACAGCAGACTCTGAAGGTTTGTGGCATGGGTTTTACGGCATTGAGGGGTGGGTTGCCCGAAAGATTTTGGATAGCTAGCTCAATATGATACCACTTTAATGACACGATCAATTTTTACGACATATTATTTAAATATTATGTGGTAACTTAAATATTGAATAAAATGCCTTTTAGTGGCCAACCCGCTATTTGGCCATATAACTCGCTATAACTTATATCAATGTTTTTGGTTATATACGTTCTCGCGATAACTGCACTAATTTGTCGGATGACGCGACCACACGTTCTCGACATGACTGCAACCCGTTCTCGACATCACAATAATGGGCTGGTTTGCCTCACCAATGACAGATCGATCACGGGCAATTTAAACCTTTCTTTTGTTAGGCGATGGGCCGATGAGCAAACCCCAATTACAATTCGTAAAGTAAAGTTATATTAAACTTCCGCTTGTAAAAAGTCAGTTGCCAGTGAGTAAACGGCTGAACCTTCCTTATTATTATTGTCCCCCCAATCGCTTGTGAAGTCGCCAACGCTACTCCACGATTTCTCTCTCCATCGCCAATCTTGGATGCATCATATATACAGCTGATCACTCAGTTAATCCAACTGTCTCTCTGCGACATACGACAATACCTATTGCCCACATACACCCAAGGGGGGGGGGGATAGGATTGATCAGACTCGTCCGAATTAATGGACGGATCCTCAAATAATGGCTCTTCGCCATATATTGCCATTAACAACCAGATGGGCTATGATTACCAGCTATCAGCGCACCAATCACGGTCGTCATCTCCATATCCGCAGACCATAGATTCACCTGAAGTCTTTGTTGACGCGTCCTCGCTGGCCAATTCTCCGTCGTTCTTTGATCCGAGCGCTAACCATCTTGCCCAAGAGGATTATAATGCCGGATTTGACGGTGGCTTGATGTCAACGGAAGATCTTACTCAGATTTGGAATGGAAATTCTGGCGCATCAAGCAGGTCATTCACTCCAGCGAAGTCAGAGTTAATTAATCAGGACTTTTCGCTATTCGACAATTCTGTGACCATGGCTCAGTCAACACATCAGCTGTCCCAAGACACGGGCTTGTTAACCGACCTACTCGTTTCTGGAATCCCAAACACTCTAATCATTCCTGGAACGAATGGAGTAGGCGCAACGGATGGTTCAGGATCCGACATTTATAGCAGCTCACCTTACATTCATCACCGTATGAGGTCTGCGTCGATTCACTCTGATTACTCGTCTGCAGCAGCATCACCTTATTTCCAGCCCAATGTCGATCCTTCTCAATCGGATGCGTCGCCATTAATTCGCAATGCAGGGGATTTTGATCTGGACGACCTTGTCAACTTTACAATTTCAGAGCCTGCGTACTCGGAGCCGCCTAGTAGTAATCTCAATGGAGGCTACATCCCGAATTCCGACAGCGCGCAGTCGTTCTCATTGCCACAAGTTACTATATCAGTCGCTCCCTCTCGTACGCCAGGATACAACGAACAGCAACCCCAGCCATTGTCCGATTCAGCTACACTTTCTCCGCCGTCTGGCCTACAGCGTCGTCGATCGCATTCCGAGTCCTCTGTCACCGGTAATGTTAACCACAGTTCACTTGAATCTAATACCGGTATCGGTATTAATATGTGGCCATCGGCAGATAATCTCTTCCCTCCGTCTCCAGGCAGAGGGCGGCAGCCAAAAGCCGGGGGCCCGACACGGAGTAGGCCATCCAGCTCACATTCTAGCACACGAGCTATGTCGTCGCCATACTCAGATGCTGTGTCAGATCTCGAGGATGAAGGAGCAGAATTGGACGATGATGCCAGCAGCGTTATATCTGGGAACTCGACGCGCACCGGGAGAAGTGTTTCAGTATCATCTACGTCATCACGTCGAGGCTCAGTGTCCACCACTAGGGAGCAAGTCATCATTATGGCGCAGCAAAACCGTGGAGATAAGCGTGTGGCAAAGAATCCGTCTACACATGGGTGCCCTCTATGTCCGAAACGATTCACTCGGGCATATAACCTGCGATCGCACTTGCGCACACATACTGACGAACGGCCATACCTGTGCTCTGTCTGTGGGAAGGCTTTTGCGAGACAGCATGATCGAAAGCGGCATGAGAGTCTGCACTCTGGTATTAAGAAATTTGAGTGCAAAGGCGAGCTGGCAGACGGTCAGGGCACATGGGGCTGTGGTCGCCGCTTTGCGCGTGCTGACGCCTTGGGACGACATTTTAGAAGTGAAGCCGGGCGGGAGTGCATTCGGCCATTAATAGAAGAAGAGCAGCGCGAACGGCAAGCGGCGACTATGCAGATGATGCAGCAGCAGTCGCAGTACGGACAAACACCATACGCTTCGGCCGGCGGGAATCTACTGTCAGTCGGCAATTCACCCAGTAACGGGCAAACGAGTTGGCTGCCACTGGTGTTGTTGCAGCAGTATCCTTCGCTTTCGAATATGTCCTTGGACGACAATGGTGGCGCTTCTGATAATTCCCATCTAAGCGGAAGCGATATCGGTGAATTAAGCGGCAGCGAGCTAGATGACGAAGGTGTTGACATTGCGGTGCCGAGTGGCGCGTGATGGTGATAGACGTGTTTGCAGAATAATCAAGATGGCGATCATGTAACAACATTTCAGTGGTTTGTATTGTATTATGTGGTTGGATTGATATAGGTATAGCACTTGATGATGATTTCCAGTTTATATTCTTTATCTTGGTTTCAATTCTGCTAATGTTTGTGGGCTTTCCAACATGTACACTTATTGTAAATGTGACCGTCTTGTAATAATAAACTTTTCTCATTAGTCGATATCTGTCGATATGGCGTAGGTTGGTTACCATGGCGCGCGTACACTTTATACAACACTCCGTGACTAATTTAAAGATGTATCTTGTGTTGAAAAAAAGCAACAAGTTATTAGATATACAAAATGACGATATGTAGTTAACTTAATCATATATCTCAAAAGTTAAAAGAATGGCATGCAGCACTAGGCCCGGACTTTAGACGCGTATGTGAACGCGGCACTAACGGGATATTCAGCCACAGGGCGAGAACCCACTTTGCGCGCGCCAAATAAACAACGCGTCGCATTGCGAGACCTACAATCTGAACGCGTGCTTACGCGAGCAGCAAAGTGAATCGGCGAACAAGATATCCGGGGCTGCAGTATTACTCATCTGCTCCTCAGTCGAGTTTCGTATTGTCAAACTACCAGAGTCTAATTAGCATTGCCATGTTGGAATTAGCTTGGGAGGCGAGATATGAAGAGAGCTGAGCTCAATCCAGCGATGTAGGATGATGAAACGATGAGAGAGCAATGGGTAGCTAGCAGCAGAGCTGGAAGTGGAAATATATATATGCTGTAGGGTCTGCTGATACTTGGCCAGCTCATTGTGGTTTATATAGTACAGGCTCATTTGTTAACACGTATTTGGGAGGGCAGGGAGGGCGATGGCCGTGTGATTCTTAGGAGGCTGACGCGCGACTGACGCGTGCAGACCCGCTTACTAAAATGGCACGCGAGGTCATATAAAGTAAATCTCTAGCCCACATCCGACCTCTCCCACACACGTCTTTGTCTTTTCCACCACCACTGCCCATCGCTCCTGTTTATCGCCGGCCACTACCAGGGCCATTTTGCATTCTCATTTTCTTTGCATTAATACATCATGTTCGTGTATAAGAGAGGTAAGTTCTGCATCGTCGACGCGCGTGCTTACCCAGTGCTAATTAATTTTTCAGACGGAAGGAAAGAACGTGTCCAGTTTGACAAGGTATGTCTGCCCCATCCATCTCACATATGCGAGTGCATCATTCAGTCCCCGCAGTTCTTAAATTGAAATATTGGAAACTGGATTTCGTTGTGAATGATTATGTGCTGCGTTGCAAGTGTTGCTAACTTTTGGCCTCAGATCACAGCGCGTGTGTCACGTTTATGCTACGGTCTTGACACAGAACACGTCGATGCTGCTGCCATCACTCAGAAGATCATCTCTGGCGTGTATCAGGGTGTTACTACTGTTGAGTTGGATAACTTGGTAAGTCGGATTTATGATGCGGTGACGCCTTTCAACGCGTCTTTGTCCACTCGGCAGTAGTTAATTGATATTTAGGCCGCCGAGACTGCTGCATACTTGACTACCGCACATCCCGACTATGCAGTTCTTGCTGCGCGTATTGCCATTTCCAATCTTCACAAGCAGACCACGAAGCAGTTTTCGCAAGTCATATCAGATCTTTATCACTACATCAACCCGAAGAATGGCAAACATTCGCCTATGATTTCAGAGTCTGTCTTTAATATCATTCAGGAGCATGCTGAAGAGCTTAACTCCGCTATTGTCTACGACCGAGATTTCCAATACAACTATTTCGGATTCAAGACACTTGAGCGATCGTACCTTCTCCGTATAAACGGCAAGGTTGCAGAGCGCCCCCAGCATATGATTATGCGTGTCGCCGTTGGTATCCATGGTGACGATATCGAGAAGGCCATTGAGACCTACAGCCTCATGTCGCAGCGATACTTCACTCACGGATCGCCTACCCTCTACAATGCTGGTACTCCTCAGCCACAACTGTCTTCCTGCTTTTTGGTTTCGATGAAGGAAGACTCAATCGAAGGTATTTATGATACGCTCAAGACCTGCGCGCTCATTTCTAAGACCGCTGGTGGGATCGGTATGAACATTCACAACATCCGCGCCACTGGCTCCTACATTGCGGGCACTAATGGCACTTCAAATGGTATCATTCCTATGCTTCGTGTTTTCAATAACACTGCTCGTTATGTTGATCAGGGTGGCAACAAGCGTCCTGGTGCGTTCGCCATCTACCTTGAGCCATGGCACGCAGACATATTTGAATTTATCGATCTGCGCAAGAACCACGGCAAAGAGGAAGTTCGCGCGCGTGATTTGTTTTATGCCCTTTGGATCCCAGACTTGTTCATGCAGCGTGTTGAGGCCAATGGGGATTGGTGTTTGTTCTGTCCTAGCGAGGCTCCCGGTTTGGCCGACGTCTGGGGCGATGAATTTGTGGCTCTTTATGAGCGCTACGAGAAGGAGGGTCGTGCCAGGAAGGTTATCAAGGCTCAGAAGCTCTGGTACTCTATCCTTGAGGCTCAGACCGAGACCGGTAATCCATTCATGCTTTACAAGGATGCCTGCAACCGCAAGTCCAACCAGCAGAACCTTGGTACCATTAAGTCGTCGAACCTTTGCACAGAGATTATCGAATACTCTGCTCCGGATGAGGTCGCTGTCTGCAACCTTGCTTCACTCGCTCTTCCTTCCTTCATTGAGCATGACAGTGAGGGATCCTGGTACAATTTTAACCGTCTTCATGATGTCGCAAAGGTTGTGGTCCGCAATTTGAACAAGATTATTGAAATTAACATGTACCCTGTCCCTGAGTCTCGAAAGAGTAATATGAGACATCGACCTATCGCTGTAGGTGTCCAAGGTTTGGCCGATGCCTTCCTTGCTCTCCGTCTTCCGTTTGACTCTCCTGGTGCGAAACAGCTCAATATCCAGATATTCGAGACTATCTACCACGGTGCAGTCGAGGCTTCAATCGAACTCGCCAAAGAGCTTGGTCACTATGAGTCTTTCCCCGGATCTCCTGCTTCCAAGGGCTTGCTCCAGTACGACCTGTGGAATGTCACTCCCTCTGATTTGTGGGACTGGGACGAGCTCAAAGATAACCTCGCGCGGTACGGCATGCGCAACTCGCTGCTTGTCGCTCCTATGCCTACTGCATCTACTTCCCAAATTCTCGGCTTTAACGAGTGCTTCGAACCATACACCTCGAACATCTACTCTCGTCGTGTTCTCGCCGGCGAGTTCCAGATTGTGAACCCCTGGCTGTTGAGAGATCTCGTCGACATGGGTCTCTGGTCTGATAACATGAAGAACCGCATAATCGCAGACAACGGTTCGATCCAGAACATCCCCAATATCCCCGCCGACATTAAAACTCTTTACAAGACAGTCTGGGAGATTTCTCAAAAGCACATTATTGACATGGCTGCTGATAGGTCACCGTACATTGATCAGAGTCAGAGTTTGAATATCCATATCAAAAACCCTACTATGGGTAAGCTCACCAGCATGCATTTCTACGGCTGGAAAAAGGGTCTCAAGACAGGCATGTACTATCTCCGCACAATGGCCGCCAGCGCGCCAATCCAGTTTACCGTCGACCAGGAAGCTCTCAAGGTAGTTGATAGTAATATCGCTAAGACTGCTTCTCTCGGCAGTCGCAAGACTCTCAGACAGACCAACAAGGTATCCACTCCCGTCAAGATGACTGGCGAGAATGCCCGCCGCTCGCCTGCGTCGTACTATATGAACCAAGGCCTTCCTGTGGCTGAGCCAGCCGAGGAGGTTGCCGTTGCTGTCTCATCCGAAGATGAAGAAACCACACCTTCGACTCGTGCAGTCGAGGAGTCTCCGGCTCCGGCTCCGAAGAAGCCTGTTGGCGGTTTGCTGTCCCGAAAGCGTGCTGAAATGGCGGAGAAGGTAGACAAAGGTGAAATGACTGTCGAGGAATATGATATCTACAACGAAAAGGTCCTCCAGTGCTCCATCGAGAACAAGGACGCTTGCGAGATGTGCTCTGGTTAGATTAATTATGGTATCACATAGTTGTGTCGTAATTTAGCTTGGCGGTGTACGATAGTTTGTGATAGATTGTGTGGTGAATTTCAACTACAATTTGTTTGTATCATTTTTCCGGATTCGGTTTGTTTGTTTTATGTTGCTGATCACATTAAGGTTCACTGTGCATGAAAATATCGTTTAAATATAATTACTCCATCCTCTATGTCCATCTTTTGTTTCGAAATTCTGTCTTGTTGGAAACTGCAAATTAATCATTACAGTGCTTGGCTGGTCTTGCAGTGCTGATTGGTTCTCTAAATCGTTAATGCGTAGGACAGGATGACGTCTCGATCCAAGGTTCATGATAACGCTGGCTGTAAGCTTGGGCTTGAAATATTTATTTTGTTACGACATCTTTTGCGGATAAATTGAGCTGTTCCAATGGCTAGCTTACTCGCGGGAGGGATATCCGCCAACATATCACGCCAATGAGTTTTCCAGTCATGGGTAGTACGGACCGTAAATAATATAAAGTAAGTAACAGGACATTCTGAGAGCATCATCGAGATATCGAGATATAGCTATCGTTCTTGCGAGTACAACGTTAACATGAAAGATTATGTCACATCTATCCTGACTAAATATATCTATGTGATTACAAACAGTTACAAATCCTTTTCACTGAAGTCTTTATATGCAGCCTTGCCTTGATCGAAAACCCATTCAACGGCCTCCTCAACTGGCGCGTCGAACACGAACGGCAAAGCGGGGACCACGGCGAGACCAAAACCAACAGGTCCCCATGTCCTTATTCGGACGTTCTTGACGTTCTTCATCGCCATTCCGGAATACTTCACCGTCTATTCACACAGTTAGTCTCATATTGGTGCAATGACACAGGATATATGACGCACTGAATGAATTGTAAACGCGGGCAGACCCATACTAGCTATGCTCTGGAATACACCGCGCTGCAATACAGTCAACTGCCAGTTAGGCTTCTCTTTGCCGGTCAAATCGTCGCCTCTTGCTTTAGACTCCAAATATTCCTGTTCCCTTAGGTGGGCCTACACAATAACGGCCGTTAGTATCGGACGGATATCACAATTAAGCTGTGTACCTTGTAACCTTCATAGGCGACATCACCGAGGAGATAGGTCCAACTGATGGCGTAAGCAGCTGACACGACTGCAGGATTGACGACGGGACGAAAAGATTCACCAATGTCAGATGTATATGCGACATATCTTTGAGCAGCCAACACGATCTACTCTCCGAATCAGCTATTCTTCCTCAAATCAAGCGTCATATGTAGGCGTTCCCTACAGTCTAAATCCAGTTTTAGTTATCAACGAAGCAACACAGAATAGTACGACCAAAGCTCACCCGTAGTCGATTCGCATAGGCTGCATACCGCAGGTTCGACTCCGTGCTCTCAGGTGCGTTTCCACTGGCAATCTCATGAGCCGCCTTCTCCACTTTGGCTTCGATTTTCTTCTCAATACTCGAGTCCGGCATGGCAATTTATTTTTCTATATGTACCTCTAAATCCTCTAATTATGCTGTCAATTTCCCTCCTAAAGATCAGTAGGAACGGGATCTATATCTATATGTTACCCGGGCCGTTGAGCGCTTGTCAGCAACAATCGTCAACGCCTTCCCAATAATATCGGCTACAATTTTCTTCCGGGAACTTCCCACAATTGCGGCGTCCCGGAGCTACGAAAGCCCGATGTCCCAACGTCCGTATTTCTTTCTGGCTCCGAAACGAAGCCGCAAGAGAATATATCCATCAAATACCTTTGTTCCACTTTGAAGCTCCCATCATTTTCTTGTCCAAGCAATTTTACAATACCCTGAGAATACCCTGAGATTGAGTATTTGAAGTTACCCTAACCCAAACGTTGACATTGTGGCTCTCAATTATTTCAGATACACATAGCAAGCCTTGATGGCCAAGTTGGTAAGGCGCAGCACTAGTAATGCTGAGATCATCGGTTCGAATCCGTTTCAAGGCATTTTTTGCATCATTTTCGTTACTACAATTTTCCTTTGAGCCTATAAGGGATAGTTTTGTTCTTCAATATTATTGAATGCTTAAATTGTTTGTGAGTGGACAATGATATTACTGTTAATGGCCGAAACGCACGAGAACTGATTTATGTACCATTCATTGCTTTAAATGTATTTACAGGAACAACCAATTAATATACAAACTCATTCAAGCCACCACACTATGTGGCTCTTTCTCTGTTTCCACCGGTTGTAAATTCTCTCTATATGCTAGTTCGATGGATTCCGTGCGCCCACCGCCAAGTACTATATCTCTATAGTACAATACTCCGTATTGGTCTTGCGCGATTCCGTGCGCACTACCAACAAACTCGAATCTGATATTCCCATTTCCCAAATCCTCCATCTGTTTTATTGTTATCATAGGATTCTGTAGTGGTCTGCATCGGACTGTGAGCTCGCCAAGTTTGGCTAATTCGTATACCTCTGAAATTTTTTCGTCGTCGACAAGCCAGGACCATTCGGCACAGATCATAGCAGATGACAAGAGCCAACGATTATTACGGCCAGGCGCGATAACAATCTCATTCGTCTCTTGTCGCTTGTCAATGACGTACCATGGACCGTCCTCTTCGTGCTCCTTTATTTTGCCTGTTGTGATCCCATTTCTCTGGCCAATAGTCGCTGACCAAAGACCCGGATGTTTGCCTACGACAACTCCCTTGTATGTCACAATGTTGCCTTCTTTCTCGGGTATATATTCTCTCAGAAAATCTCTGAAATGCCGAAACCCGCTCGTGTTGCTAGAGATCTTTCTGCCTTCCCGGAATGCCTGTTCCGCAGCCTTGGCTGACACAGTAGGCTGTACAAAACATAGCCCTTGCGAGTCTGGCTTATACGCTGTCCTGATTTTCATTTTTATTGCGAGCTCTCGGACTTCCTTTTTTGTGTACCGATGCATCGGAAACAAAACATTGTGTAATCGTGACCGTAACACAGTGGCCAAATAAAATGTCTGATCTTTAGTCTGATCTTTCGGCTTTAATAAATGCGTTTGGCCAGTCTCCTTATGAATCACCGTTCTGGCATAATGCCCAGTAGCAAGCCACCACTTCGACGCGCCCTGCTGATTCGCAGTATTCTCGATTAGATCGTATAGCTTTCCGAACTTAATATATCTATTACAATCCACATCCGGGTTCGGCGTCCGACCAATTGAATATCTGTCGATCATGGGTTGAAACACCTCCGTCCAATACTCCTTCTCAAGATTGATACGGATGGCGGGAATCTTCAGGTCCTGGCACACCCCGCAAACGTCGTTCCATTCAGTCTCCGTACATGACACCCCGATTTCCATAGATTCTTTATTCCGCTGTTCTTCCTCCTCAAGATACTGGCGGAGCCGTTCGGGATTTTTGCTAATCCGATGTGAAATTGGCCTCTTGATTTCATGCCTTGGTGTCCGCGGTTGTGTCCAGTTCGCCATATACACACCCGTGACATTGGTGTATTTGCTTGCGAGAACGTGAGCCACAAAAGAAGAATCCACACCGCCGGACATTGCCACGAATATGGAGTCGTCCGGACTGGGAACGGGATCCGTGTATGGCGAGGAGTCATGGCTGTAGCGGGCGAACTGGCATTGGAATCGTGATGGGTTGCGTGGTAAACATTGTGGCGCGAACAGATCTGAGCAAAATACTGACCGATAGAAGCGCAGCCTCCGATTACGCATCTTGAATTTGAACCTGGTACGGAGACCTAGTGTACAAATATATGTGTCTAATTGAGTATGAAGAAGCTATTTGGGAGTTAATGGAAGATTTGTTGTAAGCCGCACCATCTGGAAATATCTAACGTTTGGCGACCATAGCCAGTCGTGTTAAAAATCCAACGTTAATAAGAAATAAAGAATTATTTACATTATTCAGCATAAACTAATATCTTTACACATATACACATATTGCATTCCTGAAACGCAACGCTCTAATAGGCATAAACAAATCAATAAATAGACCAGTAAATATACACGGTTGAATGAATATCACGACCCAAAACCAGAATGCTGTTGAAGCTCCACCTGCCCCACCTTTTAGACCAATTTTCCGAACCCACAAGTATAAACAAAAAAAAAGGAATTTGCAATTCTTCAATGAAAATGCAAACAGAGTTGAGAGAAAACAAGATTCAGCAATAATACAATTAAACGGATTAGAAAGACTACCTGCGGCCCAACAAAGAGAAAAACTCCTCTCGCGTTTTTTGTGCCTCTCGGAATCGACCGAGCATGCAGCTGGTAACGGTTGTACTTCCCGGTTTTTGCACGCCTCGCATAACCATGCACATATGGGATGCCTCCATAACTACAGCGACACCTTGAGGTCTCAAAATTTCCCAGACTGCGAGTGCAACTTGTTTGGTAAGGCGCTCTTGAACTTGCAGACGACGCGCAAACATCTCCGCAATACGGGCCAACTTCGAGAGGCCGAGAACACGGGAATTGGGAATGTAGCCAATGGACATGGTTCCGGTGAATGGAACCATGTGATGTTCGCAGAGCGAGAATACTGGGATATCCTTTACTACGACCATTTCATCGTGGTCCTCTTCGAATACCGCGCGATTGATGACGTTTCGAATGTTCTGTTCGTAGCCTTTGGTGAAAAACATGATTGCCTTTGCATATCTCTCCGGTGTAGATAACAAACCCTCTCTTGTGGGATCCTCCCCTATCTCGGTGAGAATAATACGAACAGCATCGGCGATTCTACCAATTTTTGCCGCCGTCTCTTCTGGCGTAGCTTCAAGTCTTTCACGAGTTCCCACCGAGGGCCAGGATAAGCCGTCAAAATCGATTGGCGGATTCAGCGTATATGGCGACGCTGGACGTGATATCTTTGCGGCCGCAGCAGATGTTGTGCCAAGGTGAGGATGGGTATATGCCAGATGCTGTGCGGCAGACTTTGAACTGCCTCCGGCAAGAGGTGATGATGGAGTCGTCCTCGGCTGGGAGGCAGACGCAACGCTGACACTTGCGCTCCCGTCTTCGATATCATCCATGTCATCCACAAGTGCGACGTCGTCGTCTTCGTCGTCTGTCGTGGGCCCCTCGGTCGTAATACGGGCCTTTCGATTGAGCGAGAGCATCGCAAGGAGAGCGTCTGGGTCTGCAGGCACGCCGGCTGGAACTACTGGCGCCTTTGCAAGTGGCATTTCGAACTCCGAGCAATATTGCAGCAAGTATTGCTGCAGTGGAGGAATTATATCGTACCGCTAAAACTTTTCATGTAGAATTCATTCATTTGATGGCATCGTGGCGTGCGCTGTACGATAAGGGTCTGGTGGGTAAAACATCGCATATAAGGGGTTGGTGGAGAGATTGTAAATAAGGGTTTGTGCAGGGCTGACCCGGTGCTCCAGCTCACTACATCTCGAGACTAACTCACTTAACCCGTATAATATATGTCTGACGCTCATCATAAGAGCAACCAAACGGATCGCACGCGAGATCACATTTGCGATTGATCTCTAAGCAGACGCCGATGCAATACAACTCATAGACCGGCCCGACGCGTAAGGTAGCATTGTCATGGACGCATGGAGCTCCTTCGCGTCGTCCTCGTCTCCCGAGCCGGCGTCCACTTCAGCGTGGGCTCTTGGCGATGTGATTCCCGATTGGTCCGATTCGGCTCCGGCTCATTCGCGGAGCGGTTTGGGGAATGGTCTTGACGTGAAGATGATGCAGAGCTCGGTGAACGATAACCAGCTGAGTGCTGCCGAAGATAGTGAGAACGATCCATGGGCAACCGCGGTGTCGCCGCCTCCAGACGCATTTACGTCAATTGTGTCTCCGGAGCGAAAGATATCACCGCAGAAGGAAGCTCCAGATGTGCCAATGACAGTCGAATCAAGTCCTGGTCAAGCCGAAGTCAACAAAATGGCTATGGAAGACGAGAAACTGCACCGGAGCTCCGTAGGCGATGCTTCAAATCATGAGAAACATGTAGCCGACATTATATCCACTCAGGCGGAGGGCTCGCCAGAAAAAGATCTTCAGGATATGAACGCTTTCCCTGGAGCTACGGACAATGTTGTGGAGGAATCTAATCACCCAAACATTTTAGACAAGCGGAAGTCAGACATGAATACCATCGGCGACAAAGCAGCAGAGACGGAACTTAAAGAAAGGCTCAGGGAGAGCATGGCATCCCAGCAAGCGACAGAAACGACAGGAATTTCAAGTCGAGAGCCTGACGATCATGCAGAAGTTGGAGGGCAGGAAGAGGTGATCGACAAGGAAACCAAAGTGGAGGAAGACTTGGGCAACAATGCTGATGAAAGTGCGGATACGGCAGCTAAACCAAATGGTCCGTCAGATGATTCTCTTATCGAGATTGTGAGCGAGCGCCAAGATGAAGTGCCAGACAAGATACATGGACTGACAGATTCTAAATCACAAGATGAATGGAAAGCGTCACAATCATCTCCAATGATTACCGTACCAGATATAAGTCGGCCAGTCTCACTATTGGCGGAACCAAATGGATTTGGCGCTGACAGTTCTGACGATTTTACTTTCTCCAATCCTTTCGCGCCAGAACCGGAGAAAGCACGGTCGACTAATGAATTGCTTCCAGATATTTTCCCTATGCCTACGATTATCGATGGTGACCGTGATAGTGTAGCAAATTATTTCTCGGACTCGCAAGTTGCGCCCACGTTACTCAGTTCTGGAAAGGCGTATGACATCGCAGTTCAACGTTTACATTGAACTAATATTAACTAAAGCTTAGGAGAAAATTGAGTACCATGCTAACGCGCCCAACTCGTCAATTCTTCACTTCGACTCCGCGCGTATCTACTCCTCCTGCGTCTTCAATCATCACAGCGTCGCAGTCGGCCGATGACGGCATTCGTGTGAAATGGAATCACACAGAGATACAATCTCGAGTCCAGAACGTAGTCGGAGAATGGAAGAACAAGCGGAAAGACATTGGGGGGATGTTCGATTGGGATAACGCAGATGTCCAAGGCCCGAGTAGTCCCACACATTTTGTCGGCATTGAGTCCATGACTACTGCACCTGCCATGGAAAGAGGTCTAAATGATGGCCCAGAGTTAGCGTCTCCAGGTTTGAAGCGGATGACGAGTTCTGGTCCAACGTCGGCAAAAACTGAGGCTCCTGATATTTCTTTCAGCTGGCATGACGATAGTGGCTTGTGGGGAGGCACGTCATCTTCTTTGTCGTCAGTACAGGCACACCGACAGCCCGTTTTTAATCAGATCCCGATTACGGCATCTATGCAGCCAACAGCTTTGCAACCTACTATGACATCGCAGTCGGTGTCAGATCCAGCCACTGCTACTCAAGAGGATGACAATGTGGATGATTGGGGTGATTTCACAGAGTTCGAGAGTGCGCCAATACCAATTCAGCGTCCCAATTTCGAGCTCGATACGGAGACCACATCCTTCGGTGACGATTTCGCTGAGGATATCTGGGGCCGAAAGACCGTGACGAACGGAAGCGCGTCGGCGCAGTCGACCCAACTATCACCGAACAAGTCATCTCAACTAGGCAGTCCGACAAAGACTGCCACAGACGGAATATCAATTGAGCCGTCGCAACCAATACAGCCAGCGTCTGCGTTAGAACAGCCACTGCAGCCGACGTCTGTAGCGCCAACCGCATCTTTCGTAGTTACTATCGAAGATAACGACGATTGGGGGGACATCATGGGAACTCCAGCCGCTCCTGGCCTCCAAGGACCGACTCACGGCATCAATGACGACTTCAAAGCTCCACAGCCAAACAATGACCCACAGTCAACCCCAGAAACCGAGCTACGTCCTTCGAGATCATCTCAATCTGCATCATCGCACCATTCCTCCACCAAGGAAGTCCAAGCGCACACCCATCCGCGCGTCGTTCACCATCATCACCACCAACCAAAACACATGTCCGCAATATATATCCCACCACCAAAGCCATCGTCACCATCATCATCAATGTATCTCTCGTCGTCGTCATCGTCATCGTCATCAGCGTCGTCAACTACTGATGTACGATCTACTATCCACGTCGAAGGTACTGTTTCCAGACACGGAACTATGATGCTCTCGCCTACTGCGCCGAAATTAACGGATGCGAAGATGCGGGAGGATCAAATTGTGCGCAGAATTGTTGAATCAATTCCCGATATTGAGTATTTAGTAAGTTAGGTCATTGGGAGTATATATTTTGGAAAAAGGTGCGGCATGGTAACGTGTACCGAGTTTCGTTGCAATATAGAAACTCATGCACGACGAGACTACGAAGTGTATATTTATACGATGTATAATTATATGACGCCTCATCCTTGATCGTAAAGTATATTCCATCGCGCGATCCCCATTTGGTGATTAACAAGAAACATGACTATAAATTACAAGAAAACCACCGAAGTTCGCTCTATACACAACCCAAGAAACTTTCTAACTTTCTCCAGTCTTCCATATTACTCTTGAGTCTCGCCACCTTCTGCACCATTCACGGTCGCAGTCGCGTTCCGAGTGGTGAGCATATGCGCAAGGACCTGGTTTGTCCGGAAACTAAGCCCCTTTGTGCGCTCGATGACTTGCTGGTAGACGGACTGTGGTGGGTGATTCATGATGACAGTGCCTTCTGAGAAATTAATCTTCGCGTCGACCCGTGTGTCCCGAATTAAGTTGACAATCCATTTCTCGCCCTCCTCAGCGGATAAGTTCAGACGCGCTGATAAATCCCGGATATCGATCCTTTGGTGAATCTGGCAATACAGTTCGGAAACGAGATGGCGCGCAGACTCCAAGAACTCGTCCGCGGAACCGACCAGGAATGGATCTGTTTTGACGACGTCGGCAGACTCTGCGAGCTTTGTCTGGGCTTCTTCAAAGTCAAAGTCGACATAGAGCGCGTAGACAAAATCCGTGACGGCATCAGAGTATTCGTAGCGCTCTTGCTTGATCACGCGCACGAGTTCGCGGATTTGTTTCTGATATGTGGCATATGTCGAAGATCGCCCAGCGGCAGTCTTACGTGCGTTGCGGGACGTGAGGACGGTCACGGTCACGTATCGTAGGATCCATGGGCAGGATGTTTGGATGGTGTTCAGGTATGCGGGCGACAGGAAGAGGTCTGTAAGCTTTTCGCGACCAGTCTCGGCGTTGAAGAAGAAAAAGAGTGCCCAGTGGATAAGCCACGTTCGGTGGTTGAGTTGGACTAGTGGGTCTGTGAATGTCTTTTGGTCAATGAGTTCCTTGAGCTTGAGAAGCTCGGTGACGGCGTTTTCCCATTGCAGTGTCATGATTTCGGCAGCCAGCTTACCCCAGGTCGCGGAAATCACGAGCTCAGGGTCGATTGACTAGATGTACTGTTAGTCGAGATCATTTAGGATCTTGAGATCCGTACGTACCAGCGTCCGGAATTGATACAAATGCTCAGCAGCTTCAGCATACTTGCCGCAGTTGTACTGGAATTTACCGTAATGGTACAGGATATCGACCATCTCAGGAGTAACCTATCGACGAATCAGCCAGGTGGTCCTCATCCTAACTAAATCAAACACATACACCATAATTGTCCTTTACATAGCTAAAATTCTGTGCCGGATCCGACCGCAGCGCATTAACAACCTCCGGATTCCGCACGATCTCCAACATCTTCTCTGCCTTCTTCTCAAACTCAACGAGCTTCTCCAATACATCTTTTCGCTGCTCCGTAATTTCCTGTGGAACAGTTGCATCCTCGCCATGTATAGCTTTGTACGTCTCGGAGATGTAATCCATCATATTTGTATCTTTCATGACATCGTACTTGGCCTGTAGCAGCACGTCGGCCGGGTACAGCTTCTGCTCAGACAGGTGCTCAAGCAGCGCGAAGATGAGCAGGCGGTCCAGGTATGGCAGGATCCGCGGGACGAGATCGTACGACGTAGTTGTCGACGACATTGTTTAAACAGTCGACGAGAAGAGTATAAAAATGGATCGACTGTGGACAGTGAGGATTGTCAGAGTTCGTTTTCTTTAGCTGAGTGTGTTCCTGATAAAAATTTCTTTTGTCCTTACGGCGCGCGTACAAAATGACTAGGAATAGGGCATTCAGTCACGTGATAATTTAAATTTCTCTGAAGTGAAGAAACGAAAAACTCTAGGGCCATTCCATAATCTTGATAATTTCCGCAATTCGGCCTTCTACATATCCACAAATGCTACCGCTACGGGTTTCCAGACTGCCAGCACGAATGTGCCGCGCGACGACTGGTTATTGCCTGTCGCGGATCATTCTGCCGTCTGTTACCAGCAAGTTCAGCACTAGCATCCGGGCAAGTGGGTCGATTCATGATTCAACATCAACTGTGAACGAAGTCGTTGTCCCGTATGCATCGATTCCTAAGCGAGATATAAAGACGCGGAAGGATAGGAAGAGTGTTAAGAATTTACCGCGGGAGCCGGAATTGCCGTCGCAGCCCAACGACGGGTCGTCGCCTCTCAAATTCGAGTACTCCCCTGCTGGACCAGATACGACGCATGGGTTTTATTTCGTCGAACGCACCAGTGCGGGCAATTTACCGGTGTATAAGGAGTTGAAGAATGGTGGAAATCTTGTAATTACGATTGTGAAGGGGATAACAGGCGATGCGCACGTAAGTATCCTGCCCTCGTAGCTGTCGTTCGAATATAATTTCCTACTAAATGTCACGCAGGCTTTGAAGAAGGACATCCAGGCCGCTCTAGGATTGACATCGGAGCGTATAGCAGTGAATCCAGTGACGCGTCATATCGCTATCAAGGGCGATTACTTCGTGAGGACGCGTGATTTATTGAATACTGTATTTTGAGGATATGAGGTTAGATAAGTTTTGTACATATTTTGTGCGTTTTAGCAATGCACGTGGTTATAGTATTAGATGTACTTGTAATACCATCGCGTTGAAATAATCTGCTCATAGAGTAATTTTTGATCTCAACCATTTAACGAGTGATTTCTTACACGTGGCGGTGATCATAGATACCAAGCATTAATAGAACAAATAGTTATAAATACATAATCATATGCAAAATGGATAATTAAAAAACCAACGCATCACGCCATCCAAATTTTTATCACACGATGTATAAGCCTTCCGTGCAAACGCAACCCAAAGTCACCTGTCAAACGCAATTTTTTAAATATTTCCTTGCTCGACGGCCAGCTTTGTCTGCAAGTCAATGTCAGTAGCTTCCCAAGGATATGCGATCCACACGTCCGGAACCGTCTCGGCGGCAAGATATCGTCCCTCGGCCATCATATCGGCTGGGAGCTGCGCCCGCTTGGGCTTATCCTTATTATGTAAGACAAACACGAAGAATTTGGTGACCTCGTCTCCCCTGCCGAGCTTTTCGGCCTGAATTTTGACGTCCTTCTCGAGTTCGGAAATGGCGTAGTGCAGTGTGGTACGGGTGTCATCGACCTCGTCGACAACAAGTATATTCTTGCCGATTAAGCTCAACGCATGCGATTCCAACGTATTGAAATCCAACCACTGGGTCCGAATAATCTCGACACCAGCCTCCTCAGCCTGACTGACGCCCTCCGCAGGATCTATCGCATTCGAGACATATTCCTCGTACAAGGACAACCCGATAGCTTGAATAGGGATGTTCTTCGACCCTGGTGTTTTCAGGAAAGTGCGCAGAATACGCGCTGGAATGAAGCCGCCGCCGCCAATTGCGACCATCAGATCTGGTTTAAATTTCTTGATTTCCTCGGCGGAACGCTGGCAAAGCTTGTGCACGTGGTTGTATGAGAGGTAGGTTTTTTCGACCATGGCTGGTTTGTATATATGTCGACAGTGGCTATCGAACGTTAGGAAGAGTGACTGATAAGGAATATTCACTCTGGAACTTCTGCGGGATTTGTTAGAACGGACGCAATTGCTACTGACAAGGGACATCACTGACCAAACAAATCCAGACAGTAGTAATAGTATTGACGAAACTGGTTGGTCGAATGGGAAAAAAAAAAATTCCGCAACTAGTTATAGGAGAATCTAAAAAATAATTCGGGTGGTCCGTGTAAGTTATGCGATAGCGCTAGCTCAGAGACGACTCGGCAGCCCGCTAGAAATACTGTAGCGCGTTTATGGTTGTATTTGCCATGATACGCGAGCATATCGGCAACAGCGAATTGAGAGCTTCATGCGGCGGGCAGTCACTTTATTTATTGGAAATAACGAACCCTGATAAGCTGTATTAATTGATATGCAGAAGATGATATAATAATGTAATGCATTTACTATAGTAATGTATTGCAACCTGATGGCGGCTCGGCGTGCTATTCTTGTCTGGGATGTGAGTCACATTGTACTTCGAATGCTGTGTATCACGTGCACTCGACGGAACAACTCCCAGAGTCGGTGCCGCTGATATAGGAAAGCTGTCCTCTTCACGTTATATGCTACATAAACAAGACAACAGCAATGGCACTGAACAACCTTGCAACAATGTCGCAACCATTTCCGCTAACAGAAGAAAATCTCCAAGCATTGCTGCGTTCGATCGAAGACAGCAGCATCAGCATCTCCCACAGCACGTCTCGGGCACGCAGAGATAACGTTTCAGATATCTACTCTCTCGACATCTCCGACGCAACTGACGTGCTTCCGGGCGTGAGACGGGTTCCGGTGCCTCCGAGCACAATCGATTCGACGCCACAGGGCAGTGTGGTGAATTTCTCGGCCAGGCAGGCTGCGGCAAGGTTGAGCACTACTGGACGACGACCAGTGCAGGGCACACGTCATCGACGGCGCTTGGAAAATGGTGAGCTGAGATTTTCCTTTTCTTTAATTTGCTATTATTTGGACTGCAGTTGATGATGCGGCGTTATGCGTGAGTTGAGATGCTAACCAAACTGAATAGCGCGAATGCTGTATAATCCCCACGCTGTCCCACCCAAACCAGAAGACTATCTGCCAACACCGACATACGCTGTCCGCAGGATCGACAAGAATCTAGCCGATTACTTATCGACTCTCCACACCAAAATCCCCGAGGATGTCATGTCACTTTTTCTCGAAGACCACAACAGACGGAGTGGAGACCGTGGGCCACATATCCCAAAGACCCTCAAAGAGCGCGTAAAGAAGGGGCATCTCACGCAGCCGTATTTGAAGGGGCTGGAGGAGAATATCCGTGAGTTTGTGCTATCCGCTCCTGCAGGAGATCGCGTGGGCGTCGTGACCAATGCCGAGCGGAATAGGAAGGGACAAAACCAGTTGACACAACAGTTTTTGCTCGAGAAGGAGATCACGATTGAGCCGGATACCGATCGGGCCGAGGCGTTTTCTCGATGGATCGTGTATCAGATCGCCGAATATTATAGAATCTCTTGTTACAGTAAGTATTGCAATCGGTTCTCTGATTAGCGTTGGCTGACTGGTATGTTTTTGTGACAAAAGCCAAGATAGTGGACAATAAACGCATCCCGTGTGTCATCCTGAATGTCGATGAGAGTAAACCATGCAATGAGGTACCACGACCCATCTGGACTTATGTCTAATAAGTTTCGCTGGATATTTTTTTAATTCGATATTTGGAGTATATTGGTGTTGTAGTTTTGTTCAATTAGATCTGCATTTGGAATCCAAGAGGTTTATAAACTCATAGTACATTTTCCCTGTCTGTAGCGTTATCCTATATACAAGTACGGATCCGGAAATCGTCGTAGCGAGAGTCTCACAAGCAAGGAATAATACAAGTTGTACCGCCTGCACTTTGTATATCGTGTATATTTAATGAGTCCTAACTTCTCCAGGTCTTGCCCGAGGCGGCAAGTAGCTCGGCGGTGGATTGTCGCCTCTACCGAGGGGCATAGCCGATACAAGAGGCGGTCGTGAGTCGTGCATAGGCGGCATTGGAGGCGCTTGCCCACCAGCAGAACTGCGGCGTCCTAGGTGTTTGAACCGTCCAATCACGATATCCACGTCCTTTCGCGCGTTAATACTAACACCCCCACCTTCCAGAATCTCCTGCATGCCGCCGTCACAGTCGTCCCGTCCGTACTCGATTCTCGACCGCCGGAACACGGGCTCGTCTTGTCTGATGAATCTCAAGGCATCGAACGCGTCCGCGATCCGACAGAACGCGACCCAGCCACACTTACGCTCCCACACGATCTTGACGTACTCGATTACACCGTATCGCTCAAACATTGTGCACAGAGCGCGGGCATTGATTTCAGAGGGAATACCGCCGAGGTACAATTTTCGGGACACGTTGCCTTGTGTGAGGAATATTGACGGCACAGGTGCCGGGCTAGGTACGAGATCGAAGAAAATCTCACTGTCGTTGAGGTATACGTTGCCCTGGGACGCGACCCATGATATATAATTGACGGCGTCTTTCGGGTACATGAAGTGCACGGCGAACGTGCGGCGGACGGGGTCATAGTGGGAGTACTCGATTTTCCCGCCACGAATGAGCGAATGAAGAAGAGCGAGATCGATTTCTTGGTCTGGTGGCAGGTTTGAGAGGATGATTGTCCTTGGAGATTCAGGTGGGGGGCGTGCGTGGTCGGGCGGCGAACGCATATAGCTTGGAGGTGGCGGTGCTCCAGCGGATGGAACAGCAGAGCCTGTATGTGTTAGCATATGCCGACATTATATGTCGTGACTGACTGGGCATACCGTAAATATTAGGACTAAGATGGCTCATTGCGTTGGATATAATTGTTTGTTGTATTCAGATATTGTCTGACAGGAGCAGTAATATCTGTGGTGATCAAGCACAAGTAAAAAACAGTATTGCCCAACCAATTTCTGCCCGTAGACGTTTGATAGTAAGTATGAAGACAGCCTATGCGATGACTGATGGAGGAGAAGAACAGATGACGAGAACTCTGGGAACAGAAAAAGTATTAGCGAGTCTAAATTCTGGCTCAGCTTTGAATCCGCCAAACAGCGCCGTTGAGTGCCTTGATCGACTTGCAGTGAATCACCATACAGGAGTTCAATCAGCAGAAGTGAGAATGGTTATTGATGTGGAAGTCGAATCTGGCAAGATAAGTAATGGACTCGGAGAAGAATGCGAAAAGTTTAGGATGTAATAATGCTTACTAATAGCAAGCATGATATTTTGTAAGGTCGTAATTGCTAATTGTAGACACAGTACAGATTGAGAATGCGGCGTCTACGCTGAATCTGTGATGCTGGCGGGTTACCGGTGATACTGTCTCCAAAATAATGCATAATGGAAAGTGACTAAAACTGAGCGGTTTGCCTGAAAAGGTAACACTCTTAGGATAATTAAATGTAGTAAAGCAAAGATTAGTTTCTAAAGCGGTTGACAATTATTTTATTGTAAGATAACGCCAGATCAGTGCACTATTGAGCAACCAGAGAAATACCTCAATCTTGTCCTTGCTTCACCCGACGACATATCGATGATGGATAAGCTTTGATAGAAATGAAAGCCACGGAATGCAAAGTTTGAGCTTACCAGAGAATGAATTCGAGTGACAGATTGATGGCTCGGCATTGTTGTTTTCGGGGAAGTCTGCAAATGACGACCATGATACTGCTTGTTTTTCGGCATATCCAAGTAGATACCGAAAAGATAAGCCGCGGAGTATTGTGGTCGATGATCACAGAGAATAGTTTTATAGATCCTATTCTATATTGGTACTCATTCTGTAAAGGAATCACGACAGTGTAAGCTTTGGTAGTTGTGGGGAACGCAGAGAGATTATTATTATTATTATTATTATTATTATTATTACAAAGTTGCCAGTTAGTGCCAAGCTTTTGACCAAAAGTCACAGATCCCATATCACCGCGTGACCACAACTGGCATGTTAGTGACTAGATCATACATATAATGACTAGCATAAATCGTATGCTAAATTAATAAATAATAAATTATTATCCTCGAGGGGCGGGGAGTGAATGGAGGTTAGGGGTAACATGTGATTCTGCAAAGAGCGAGTCACTGTCAGACAAGCTGATAGCGCGATAGCCGGCACATCTGCTTTAAATGGAATACTATAATATATTAATATCTTGCTCTGCTGCTGGATGTTCTTCCAATGAAATATCACCAATTCTCGACAATGTTCAATTGATCACGTAGAACTAAGCTATATCTGCTGCAAATACACCATATGATAGATGATAGGGAGACACGATTGTTCTATGTACTATCTATCATAGGGCCAACAAAAAAAGCCAACCCGATTGATTGCCGGGCACACTGCCAGAACCACTTTGGTGACATTCCCCCCTGGACAGAGATGGCAAACTATATTGATGAGTAATTACTATCTTGGTGCGAGATAAGCTTCCACCAAATCCCGGCCGATGTCGGTGGCTGTTGCTTGGCTGTTCCGGTGCCAATGTTCATGCAAGTAACCTAACCCTGATACTGCTGAAGAGCAAATGCACCGCATGAATGCTATTAAGCCTTCCGGTTCTGGTCAAACTTACGCTACAAACGCCATTCTGGACTAGGACATTGGTATCATTCCAACTGCCCCAGGATAGCCGAGAGAATTCGAGTGGCCATGAATGCTCGCAGGTCCAACGTCCACTGAGGTCCATTTGCAGTCCAATCGACCAGGACGTACCGCTCTACTGTCTGTCGAGCTCGAACTCGTTCGTCGTCTGCTAGATGTGCCACTGACATTTTCTCCACAATTCGTCCTCAGTCTTGATCTAGCAACGTCTCATTTTATCTTGTATTGTCTCCCCTCCCTCAGTCACCATCTCGTCTATTTGCCCACGGCGCTGAACTTTCTCCACCGGGATCAAATTCGTCGCCAGCGCATATCGAGGGGCTGCCATGAAGCTCAACCCATCCATGACTGTTTCCTCCGTGTCAGACGAGGACCCAATCGACGATCTGTTTCCCGAATCGTTCGCGCTCGGCAGCGACACACTCGCGTACGGAAATATAAACACGAATCAACCCTACCACAACTATCCACCATACCATGGCCACTCCACAGGTGGAATCTCGCTGCGTCCGTATCCGAGCTCACTAACGCCTTCGCACTCTCTCCCGTCCTCACTAGGCACCTTCGTCATCGACGACACTGCCTCGGGAACCGGCGGCGCACACATCATCGACGATGTGGGTCCCGACCCTGATTTCCCCAAACATCATACCGAACTCCGCCGTACGCTTTCGACCCGGCATATTCAAATGATCGCCGTTGGGGGCGTACTCGGTAATGGCTTGTTTATCGGTACTGGCAAGATCCTCGGCAATTCCGGCCCCCTCGGCATGATCCTTGGCTTCCTTATAACTGGCGCGATCGTATTTTCCGTCATGGTCTCCTTTGGTGAGATGGTGGCCCTCATTCCCATCGCTGGTGGTATCTCAGCTTTCGGCTCTCGCTTCGTCGACGATGCCCTCGGATTCGCTCTCGGCTTTTGCTATTGGTTTTCGCTGGCCGTAGCGATCCCAACGCAAGTCGCGTCGGCCGCAATTCTCGTAACCTATTTTGAGCCGTTTGATCCGTGGCACATACCCCCTGCCGCCCTGACTGTCTCGTTCTTATTTCTCATTATTTTGATCAACGCGCTTGAAGTCAGGATCTACGGAGAGGTTGAATACGTGTTTGGTCAACTCAAGCTGATATTCTTACTGACTTTGATCATTGTCATGTGTGTACTCAATCGAGATCATATACCGCCACAGAATGGAAAGACAACAATTTTTCCTGTCGACTTTTTGTGTACGTAATTTACTCGGATTTCTTTGTGACTGTAATTAAGGCTGACACCAATTTTAGACTGGCGCTCAGACATGAACAACTCCGATTATGGACCATTCCGACCAGCGTTTGAGGTCACGTCGTCTCAACTGATTCGTGGCTCGACAGGTACCTTCCTTATGATCTGGACGGCAGTTGTGCAGTCCGTGTACTGCTTTTCCGGGACTGAACTAGTCGCCCTGACTGCCGGTGAGGCGCGACATCCGCGCAAGTCACTGCCTCGAGCCACTCTTCGTATCTTTTTTCGCATATTCATTTTATATATGCTAGGCGTTTTTGCGATTGGCCTGAATGTTGCGGCTGGAGACAATGTGCTGCCGGGTTTTTTTACTCCTTGGAGAGTCTTTGACTCACAGCAGGTCTCGTGGGTGTACGGGCTGTCCCAGGACGGGAATTGCATATCGGGCACGGTCAATATGAAAGGCTTCTCGAATTCAAACTCGTCGCCGTGGGTCATTGCATTACAAAACGGCGGCCAATGTGTTGGAGCCGCGGTCGTCACGTGCTGTGTACGTTTACTCTATTTTTTTTTTTTTGAATGAGATCAAGGCTAACCTTTCTCTTTTGTGTAGTTTGTATTTTGCGCATGGTCTGCTGGGAACTCATTCTTGTATGCGTCAAGTCGGACCCTGTACGCTTTGGCGGTTCAGGGCAAGTTCCCGCGTGTGTTCCGCCGGTGTACAAAACGAGGAGTGCCGATTATATCTGTCCTGTTCACGTTCATGATCGCACTGACTGTGTTTTTGGTGTCATTTCCGAACTCGACGTCGATCACAGTTTATTACTGGATTCGAAGATTGACGTCCGTACCCGGAACGCTGGTGTGGGCCGGTATATGCCTTAGCTACATCCGGTTTTACTGCGGTCTGCGACTCCGGCCAGATATCGTGCAACGAGACATGCCGTCATACCCTTACCGGTCGCCCTTCCAGCCGTACACCGCGTATTTCGGACTCATGGGCTGCGTCCTGCTTGTTATTTTCAACGACATGACGATTTTCATTCAATTTGAATGGCAGTACCTTTTCTCTTCCTACGTGTCGCTCGTGTTATTTTTGTTATGCTTTTTGGGTTACAAGTTTTGGCGGTCGACGCGGATTGTTCCACTTTCGCAGCTCGACTTGGATCTGGGAAGACGTGAGATGGATCAATATGAGGCTGAGACGGCTGCTGAGCTTGGGATGATGGAGAAGGGCCTCTGGCGCCGCGGAAAGCGTGTGTGGTATTGGATCAAGGTTCTCACTATCTAGCTTTTGTTTATTTAGGTCCGATAATTATGTTGCTTTGGGCTTGTATTTGGGGTTTTACGGGCGTGTTTTTGGGGTACTGTCGTTTGCTATGGGATGGCTTGCTTGCTTGCTTGCTTGTTGGGAGTCAATCGGTTATCATTTGCTTTTTTTTTTGTATACAATTTTGATACATGATGGCATTGCTTGCGCCTGTTTTGCTGATAAATTGATTGGTGGCATGTATGTAATTGTAGAAATAATGAAAGTTTTAGCATTCCTCTGGAATACTGCCAATCGGATCGGGGTTGTTGTGGCAATCGCAGCCTATAATGCAAATCATGCAAATAGTTAGCGTTAGCATCTCGAGTCCACCGTGCAATAATAACCGGATCGCACCGGCAGCAGCATAATGGCTGGATATAACCGCGACGTCGTAGGAGCAAGAGTTCTTTTATGTCTCTATATCGCCCACATGTGAGTCGTCATCCAATTTCCTACTCTGTACAATCTTCTTGGCAGTGTCTTCGCCTACACCAGCATCCAGCATTCGTCGCCTTGCAGCCTCGAGTGTCTGGCGGCTAGTCACACGGACAATGTGCTCCCGAATATCGTCTTCCGCGAACGGATACCCGCACTATAAGAATTGGTTAGCTTGATGGAAGCTATTATGCATGCTGGCTTGATTGAGACGTACAGTTTTGTCGACGCAGAGGATGAGGGCGAAGTTCTCGTGAATCAAGCATTTGCGAAGCGTAAGCTGGCCGCAGTCAGGACATAAACAAGTGTTTTTGCCGGGCAATTCCTGATCTTTGTCATCCTGGACTTGCACCGCAGGGGAGTCAACCGACTCGACTAGATCGTCGACAGAAGGCCGCGTTGTCGGCGGCAGATGCAGAGTAAATCCTATTGTGTGGGTCTTGGGCGAGACTGGAGCTGGGCGAAAGGACGCCGGCTGCCGGTGGTCAGCCATAGCAGTCGTTGCATTCGGTCCGATGAAAGGTTTTTTGACGATCAAGAAGCAGAAGATTGAAGAATCCCCTGAGCCAGGAACCAGCCAATTTTGAGAGGTGTATCTATTACCCCTGCCCTAACGGCTGATCGCCAGTACTTCGACACATTTAATTTTGACTCCACACTCTCCGATAATGATGTCATTTGGCTTTTTAGTGTGTGCCTTAAGGAACTCTTGGTCGGATAACGTGTGCTCATTGACGCCTGTCGTTCGCAGCTCCAGTTCACCGACCACCGCAGGGCCAAGCTTCTCAACATGGTGATGACGCTTCTTCCTTTGTAGTTGGGTTCTGCCAGGACTCTGTCTTACACGACGGTCGGTAGACGAATGGTGCGGTGTGTCTGTGAACAGCCAATGATACGAATGTAAACGGCAAACGTGTACACGCTCGCTCTGAAATCGATCGTACACACTTCGACGATGGCCGTATAAATAAGATCAACTCCCCTCCCAGTTGTAGCTTCGAGACTCTGCCACCTTGCCGTAGTGCATGTTTGTACTTGGAGAAATATGAAGTTCCAGCTCGCCGCCGCTATCGCCGTTGCCGGTGTCGCCTCGGCAATCCCCATCCACAAGGAACTGCTCTCCTTGAAGGGCTCCATTGGGACCCTCTACAACTCCGATCTCACGCGGTATGGTCCGTGGTTATCTATGCTTATTTATGTCAGATTGTTAACGGTTGCAGTAACGTTTTCGTCAAGGGCATTCACTCTCACAACGACTACTGGCGCGACGTTCCCTTGTTCACTGCTCTATCCTATGGCGTCGTCTCTGTCGAGGCCGATGTCTGGCACTTTGAGGGCGACGACACTCTCTATGTATGATCCAATTCTGTCTTACGTCTTGTTGTGCTGTCAATAACAGATCTGCAGGTCGGTCACCACACTGCAGCCTTGACTAGCGAGAGAAGGCTAGGGTCCCTCTACGTCGACCCTCTGCTCGACATCCTGACTACAGCTAATCCCAAGAACGAGTTCACGGTAAACCAGACATCCCCTAACGGTGTCTTCGATACCAACTCTGGTCAAACCCTGTACCTCTTTATTGATGTCAAAACCGATGGCAACCTCACATGGCCCTATGTCGAGACAGCCCTTCAACCACTTCTCGATAAGGGTTGGCTGACGACCGTTAGTGGCTCCCAAATCACATACGGCCCCATCACTGTTATCGGCACGGGTAACACGCCCTATAACTATGTCGTTTCCCAGAAAGAGCGTTTCTATTTCTTCGACGGGCCGATCGCCACATTGAACTCGACGGCGTACCCGGTCTACGTCAACCCGATCGCATCTGGCTCGCTCCAGAGTGTTGTCGAGACAACTATTGGACCGAATGGATTGGACTCGGTGCAGTACGCCAAAGTCAAGGAGTTGGTTACGAAGGCGCATGATATGGGAATTGCTACACGATTCTGGGACGTGCCATGGTGGCCTGTTGTACGTCGGGACGCGCTTTACAGACAGATCATCGAAATCGGTTCGGATCTTTTGAATGCCGATGATTTGGCGCTCGCCTCTACTTTTGTCTGAGTGATATATATATATATGAGATGGGTGGAGCTTTGCTACTCTTGCTTTCGTCATGGTTTTTAGTGTGCATGCATCTATATTTAGGAATGGGACTTCTTAGGACTAAACAATTAGAGGATTTGTAATAAAATTTTTCGTCAACTATTATATGAAGTGTATATAAATCGTGTATATTTTGTAGAATTGGGACGCAAACACCTTGACAGTGCCAATATGAGTTTGCTGCGGCTGCGGCGCCAGGTCTTACACGTCGGAACAGCCGCGCCAACTTTGTCTCAGATTAAGCAGGCTGGCAATTGTTTACGCTTCGATAGTGCCTTAGTCCCACACAGACTCTTGTTCTACTGCCAATTGCGCAACCACCATATTTTCAATACACGCATTGCGGGCTGCGGGTACGAAAGTATGGCATTTTAATGCTTGGAGTGAATTGTTTTTCCAGTTTTTTTTCTGAATTGAGAGCATGGCATTTAAGGTGAGACCCATAAATAGTAACTTCGATTGTGGACCAACAAGAACGATATCTTCTCGGAGAACTAGCATGGTCTCATTATGGCGAACGCGATAGTAATAGATAAAGCCATTTACCAGCGACAAGCCTCCGCGATTGTCAGTCCAGCCGACGCCGCCGCGTCCACGATCACGAATGCTTGTCCTGACAAAAACTCTCCCACGAAGAATTCGAGACCATCGCCGCTTCATGTGCGATCGTTTTCGGAGGCTGTCGCGGGACTGTATTTGGAGGAGCCAGATGTGTTTGGGCTGCTACCATTTCGTGCTCGGGACTTAAGGAAGTGGATGATGTGTTTTTGCGCGCTGGATTTTAATGTCGACATCGGGCCTGGTGAGTATTATTTCCAAAAGATTCTATAAATACATTGCTAATGGGATAGAATTCGAGTGTATTTATCCTCCGATAAATTTTTCTGAACAGGATTTGAAAACCATGTAAGCGCGTAATTTACATATTTAAGTACCATTTGCTAACGACATTAGTTGCTTCTCCTCCTTTCCTGAACAAAGCTATCCGGACAGCGCCGACGCTTTTCATACGTTCCGATTCAAAGCGACATCTGACATCCACTTCCCCAGCTCTGCGTCCTCACCTATCCTCTCACAATCACCATTCCCTAATGAGCGGTATCTTTATGGATACGTCTTATTCCAGCAACGCAAAGATACTTCCCGCGCCCGGCATTATTCGCAGAAATGTCTGGCATTGATATCTCCGTTTGAATTTCCTGCACTCTTCGAAGTCGTCCTGCGGAAAGCAGCGAAATACTGTTTCGGTCCGGCCTTAGTCCAGACCCTGCAGACCGCTGCCGGCCAAATTGCATGCTGGCCCGATCCTGTCGCCGTGATGACGAAATACAATGCGGGTACCGGAAAACGCAAGAGTCTGGAATTAGCGTATTTGGGGGATAAAATTAGAGTATTAGTCTCCTCGGGCCCGCCGTTGCCGATGGCGGATTTCGTCGATAATGACTCTGAAGTTTATTTATTCGGCAAAATTGGCTCATGGGGCGTAATTGCGAAGGAGCTCCAGGATGTCGCGGAGCTGTATACAATATACGAGCTAATTTTACTGGGCCAGTCGCTCGCGGTACTCGCGAATACTCCGTCAATGTGTAGCAGATTTGTGTCCAACGTCGTGGACTTGATTCAGCCGATTCCGTACACAGGGTTGGTGAGGGATTACATCACTATGCATTCCGATATCGAGTCGTTGAATATTATGTCCGCGCATCCCGTGCCGGGCGTGATTGGGTTTACGAACCCATTCTTGGCGCAAATGGTGCAGGAGTGCGGTGGAGACGTCAGTCTCGTTGACATTTCTAAGCAACAGAAGATGAAACGGTCGCCGTCGCTGAATATAAGTCTCCTTCCAATTTTGCCGGACTTGATGCCGGTGTCGACTGCACCGCAACCGATGACTCTCGATCTATTGTATCCGGTAACTGCGACTGTGGACTGGCACCGTCGGTCCATACGGAAAGTGTTCCACACCGTCGGTATCCGCAAATCCTCTTCCTTCTCGACAAAACGACGATATTTGTCAAGGGACAAGCATTTTCTGAAAACTCTCAGACAGATGCTGGCGGATAATGTTAGCTGTGTGAAGATTGACAAGTACATTCGGTTGCACTTTGCGAATTTTACTGCCAAAATATTAGCGCCAATAAAACGGTACTTGTACGTCGCGCAAATGTCGCCGAAACAGTTTTCGTATGCGGAATTTATGTATTACTTGAAACAGGCTACGGAAAGTACATCGGCCGACGTCGCTATACATGGTGGTGATGGTGTGCGTCTAGATAACCACACTCTCTCTTCCATATTCGGAAGCATGACGCTACTCTCCTCATCAGAACACCGAAGGCTAGCAGGAACCGCCTCGCCGTCTGCGTCTGATTCGTCAAGTGACACATCGTCGCCAGCACCATCCCCGCTATCGTCTTCAGTAACCTCAGCTAGCACGACCTACACCACACCACTAGACCAAATCTCCGTTGATCTGTACAAGCAAGCAGTGATGCCAGACAAAAACGTATTTGTTGACCACGATGCTGCTATTGAATCATACGGCGTTCTACTCCGATCCGCCAATTTTGAGGCGTGGTGTTTTACATAGAGAGCTGATTCTCATCATTTCGATCTTATTATTTCATTTTGGCATGTAAGCATATATTGTTTGAACCGATTAGTTAGGTCGTGTATAATTACTTTGAGTTCTTGGAGTTATAAAATCTTAACAGTTTGTAACTGAAAATGTCCTATAAAAAATTTCGCCGTTATTGCATAGCCTAGTGCTTGCTCATGTGGTCATTTCGAAAGTTTCAAGACCTAACCCGACAGGGGTTTATGTTTTTACAGCGGTTGGTTGTTCTGGCAACCATTCGTGTTTTTTACCCTCTTCGCGTCGGCTTTAGCCTTCGCGCTTGAACTACGTCTACGCATCCACGAATATCCCACGAGCAACATCACATAACGTCATGGTACCGCGGACAACTAGAGCGCGGCAACGATCCTCGGAGGTCGCGAATGAAGCATCTCTTTCCCGCGCGACGCGGACGAAAGCTGCTCCTGGTGGTCGTGCAAGGCCTCGTCGGAGACAGCAGGTTGACGATAGCGAGGACGACGAGCTTGAAAGTGTTGCGAGTAACGACAAGTTCAATAAATCAATTACTGAAACGCCAAAGTTACCTTCTTCGCCAGCGACGAATCACGAGAATATGCCATTGAACGGCAGTCTAGCAACCGAGATTAGATCTCCTCAGAACAGCGTCCAGAATTCGCTGCGGCGATTGACGTTACAGTCTCCACAGCGGGAGAACACGCCAGTGCAGAAGACTCCGAAGCCGTTTGACGTTGCTGCCACGCCAAAGCCGTCGCCTTTAGGGGACGTGTCCATGTCAAGACAAAACGTTTCGGTCGTGGGGTTACATCCGGTGCAGAACAAACCTGTCGACATGATTACGAAGGATGATATTAATCCTGTCGTTGGCACTACTACGAAGGAAGATCTGGCTGTGCCAGAATGCCCCAAGCGGCGCTTGGTGATAACGCATTTGGTGCTGAATAATTTCAAGTCCTATGCAGGTCGTCAGGAAATCGGGCCATTTCACAGCGTACGTATTCTCCCAATCGGGAAATGATTTGACGGATGATTGTGACTAACGCGCTACAGTCATTTTCGGCAGTGGTGGGCCCCAATGGGTCTGGGAAATCGAATGTAATCGACTCCCTGCTATTTGTGTTTGGATTCCGCGCCAGTAAAATGCGGCAGGCCAAAATTTCTGCTTTGATCCACAATTCAGCGCAACATCCTGATTTAGCTTCCTGCGCTGTTGAAGTTCACTTTCAGGACGTCATCGACAATGTACGTGCTAAGAATATTTTGTAGAGGTTATGTCAAGTGATTAATTTGTATAGGAAAACGGCACGACGACGGCAGTTCCGGACTCTAAACTCGTGGTGTGTCGCCGCGCCTACAAAAACAATACTTCGAAATACAGCATTAACGATCGCGACAGCAACTACAGCGAAGTGACTTCCCTTCTTCGCGAACGAGGCATCGACCTCGACCACAAGCGTTTCTTGATCCTGCAGGGTGAAGTAGAGAGTATTGCCCAAATGAAACCCAAGGCGCAGAACGAGAACGATGACGGGTTGTTAGAGTATTTGGAGGATGTTATTGGGACGTCAAAATATAAGAAGCCGATCGAGGAGTCCGCACAGGAGGTCGAGGCCCTGAATGAAATTTGTCATGAGAAATTTGGACGCTTGGACATTGTGCAGAAAGAGAAATCTAGCTTGGAGGTCTGTCATTCATCGGTTCGGATTTATGAATGATCTCTTAAAACTAATTGTTTAGGACGCTCGTAATGCTGCCTTGAAGTACGTCCGCAATGAGAATGAGCTTACGATGAAAAAATCTGCCCTCTGTCAGAGTTACGTGGCGAATTGTCACGAGAACATCCATATTACTGAGGAGCTTCTTGTACGTATTGCCTCACAATTCTGCTATATTGAAATACTGAATACGGACTAGGGCGACCTTGCCGCACAACTTGAGAAGGAACTCGAGAATAACAAAGGGAACGAACAAGAAATCGAGAACCTCAACAACCGATACAAAGAAGCCGCCAAAGAGCTCGATAATATCGAAATCCAGTCCAGGGCCGCAGCAAAGGCACAATCGAAACTAGAGCGAGACGCCGTCCAATTGACGGAAAGAAAGAAACATGTCGTTGCCAAACAAGAAAAACTTTCCAAGTTGATTGCGAGCTCGAAGCTCTCCATTAGTAGTTCTTCTGGCTGGATGACGAATTATGATGAGGAATTGGAGAAGCTGACTGGTGAGATTGATGCCTTCAAAAATAATTTGGCTGCTGAGGAAGCGACGTTTGAGGAGATAAAAACAGGCTTGGAGGGCAAGACGCGGGGTATCTCGGATGAGATCGAGAAAAAGAAAAAGCTTCTTGAGCCGTGGAACCAGAAAATCAATATGAAAGTTTCGGAGCTAGATGTCACGAAGAGCGAGCTGAGAATTTTATCCGATAAGCGAGCGGCTAACGAACAGGCAATCGTGGAACAAGAAGAGAAGATCAAAAAAGTGATTTTCAACGGACGGTCCAAAGAGAAGGACCTGGAGGAATTCAAAACGGAATTGAAGCATGTTGAAGATCAGATTCGACTTGGTGAGGTTGAGAGCGCGGAAGCGACTTCAGAGCTAGATAATGCAAGAGAACGGCTGTATATCATAAGACAGAAATCGGAAGATGCCAGACAAAAATTTTCGGAATCTCAGAGCCAAGGTAACGTTCTCTCGAGTCTTATGCGATTGAACGATTCTGGCCGTATCAGCGGATTCTACGGGCGCTTGGGCAATCTCGGAACGATCGACGAACGATTCGACGTGGCTATCTCCACGGCTTGCCCGGCTTTGAATAACCTTGTCGTCGATAATGTCGAGACTGGACAAGCATGCATTGAATATCTCCGCAAGAACAACCTCGGTCGAGCAATGTTTATTCTCTTGGACAAATTGCCACAGCGTGATGTTTCGGAGATTCAAACTCCAGAGAATGCGCGGAGATTGTTCGATCTGGTTAAGCCTAAAGATCCAAAATTTACGCAGGCGTTTTACAGTGTTCTTCATGATACTTTGGCCGCGAATGATATGGCGCAGGCGAATCGTATTGCGTTTGGCAAGAAACGATGGCGCGTTGTTACGCTCGATGGTAAACTTATTGACGCGTCGGGTACCATGAGTGGCGGCGGGTCGAAAATGTCGAAAGGGTTAATGAGGAATAAACTCGTGCAAGAGGTCTCGGAAGTTGCGCTGCAGAAAATCGAAGCTAAGTATGCCGAGAGCGAACAGGAGTTTGCAAAAGCTCAGGAGAATGTTAATGACATGGAAGATTCTTTGAAGAATTTAAAGAAACAGAAACCTAAATTAGAGCTCTCAATTTCGAAAACGGAACTGGAAATTCAGGCGCTTGGAACGCATTTAGTTGACGCTAAGAAGATGTTGAACGATCTGAAAGCGGACCTCGAGTCTAATTCTGCCAACGATGAAGTGGGCAAAGGTCTTGAGAAGAAGCTTGCCAGGATTGAGAAAGAGATCGTGGAGCTTCGTGAGAAGAGATCAACTATTGAGGACGAGATCAAGGACCTTGAAGAGAGGATTATGGAAATCGGCGGTGTCAAGCTGCGGATACAAAAGGCTAAAGTAGATGGCATATTGCAACAAATAGAAATTCGCAACGACCGGATCTTGATCGCGGAGATGGCGAAAGCAAAGACTGAGAAAGAGTCCGCTAAGGAGAGAACGTCTGTCAGGAATGCAGAGAAAGAACTGGCGGAAGTTGAGGTCGAGTTAAGGTCTGTCCAGGTGGATCTAGTAAACGTGGAGAATGCTGCTCGGGAGCATGAACACGCGTCTAATCAAGCTGCATTTATGGTGGAGGAACGACAGGAGAAATTGAAGGAGATGAAGGAGGCTTTGGACGCGAGGATGAAGGATATTAATGCCTGCAGGAAGTCTGAAATTGAGATTCGGAATAAGACTGAGGCGCATGAGAAGGAACTCCGTGAGAACAAGACACGACTGAAACATTGGTCTGAGAAACTGACCGTCCTGTCGCTTCATGATGTTGGGTATGATTTGCGTAGCTGTCTTTTGAACGAAATTTTCGGGCTAATGGGTCGCAGCGATGGACAGCCGCTTGACTTACCTGTGTACAGCGAGGACGAGCTTAGTGATATGGACAAGGACGTACTAAAGGCAGAGATTGCGCTCTTAGAAGGTATGCATTGAATACAGTATATTGTACTTGTCTGACAGTGGGACAGAAAAATCTGATAATGCTCAAATTGACTTGGCTGTCTTGAAGGAGTATCGACGTCGAGAACAGGAATTCGAGGCCAGAAATGCCGATCTTAAGGATGCAGTGTCCCAAAGAGACGCGGTCAAGCACCGTTACGAAGACTTGCGCAAGCGTCGCTTGGAAGAATTTATGGACGGCTTCAGTCAAATCTCGCTCAAGCTTAAAGAAATGTATCAGATGATCACTATGGGGGGCAACGCGGAACTCGAACTTGTCGACAGCCTTGATCCGTTTTCAGAAGGAATTTTGTTCAGTGTGATGCCACCTAAGAAAAGCTGGAAGAACATTAGCAACTTGTCTGGTGGTGAAAAGACGTTGAGTTCGTTGGCGCTCGTCTTTGCTTTGCATCATTTCAAGCCAACGCCGCTCTATGTCATGGACGAAATTGATGCTGCGTTGGATTTTAGAAATGTTTCCATTATCGCGAATTATATTAAGGAACGAACGAAAAACGCGCAGTTTGTTGTCATTTCGTTGCGAAATAATATGTTTGAATTGGCGAAGCAGTTGGTGGGTATTTATAAGGTCAATCATATGACTAAGAGTATTACGATTGAAAACAGAGAGTTGGAGACGATTATTGGTCGCTGATTGGATTGTGGTTACGTACAGGACGACTGAAATTTGTGAAGTATTGGTATACCATGTATGATAGGAAAGTGTATAATTTGTTGTCACGATATTAAGATTTTATTCCACCTCCAAAACGCAGTCTATGATTCCATGCAATACAAACCACTATCGTCTACATCTCTGCTGCCTCATAGCGTATGCTCTGGGTATTTGAACCAGTACATCTGTTCCAAGATCCTGCAGGTTTCGCTTAATATCTTCTTCACTGACCTCGGTCAAAGCTCTACCATACTCCCCCTCTCGTTTCCGTTTTCGCAAAGAATCCACCACCTTATATTGCACTGTCCGATCATACTCGGCCACAGTCTTATACGGACTCCGTAGAAACGAGCAGAGCTCATGCAAGAAAATATCGGCATTCGTCGTGCCCAAGTAGTCAGACAAAATATTCAAAGCAACTCGCGCCCCTTTAGCGGTCTGTACGTCAATGAGTTGTAATATTGATGTAATGTACAGCGTCAAGAACTCTACTTCTTTAGAGGTAGCCAATACCCCCTTGGACTCTGCATCAGCACAATTACTGGAATCATTACTGAAGTTATACGGATCGCTGCTCAAGAGGACCGGGAAAATCGCCAGTTCACGCCTAATGAACGACCGCGCCCGCATTCGCAGGTCCATCGTAAATTTTCTCCCCGGGCCAAAATCCTTGAAACGCGTGTACTTACTATGACCAATGTAGCACGCGCGTAAACGGTTCCGGTAGACATATTTCCGTCGTTCAAGGGCAATTCGGTATGTCCTGTCGATATAATCGTCGCGTGCGATTAGTGTCTGTACACGACTAGACGGCTCCCGATCGTCTGATCCGACAAAACTGACTGATGGCTGGGTGTCATTGAATATGCTTAATGGAATACTAACACCTTCGCCCGATCCCGCGCATGCAAACACGATAGTCTTTACGGGGGCCTTGCATAGAGGACATGACTTGTCGGGACTGACCTCCAGCCACTGAGAGATACAAGATAAATCCCACTTGTGGTTACATGGCGACGTCTGTACGAGCTTGGAGGAGTCAATCGGATAGAGGCAAATCGCACATTGGCCGCATTCGGTGGTCATCGACGCTGGTAGATGAAAACGTTGATTGAAAGCAGATGATGGTCGTGCGGCGTCGAGAAGTGTTGGAGATGTTACTCGAGAACAAAGTTTACTAGTTTTAGATTGAGAACAGGTAGATCAGTGCATACATTTGAGAAGCTTTGCGACAGCAAAGTGGCTATCGCAGAATTTTCCCGAGTTCGGGCCATTAGTGTTGCAAGCAATGTACGCTTTGTTTGACAAATGTCTGCTAGACAATCATTGATGTTGTTCGAATGAAACCGAATTCTGAGGGAAGTGATGCTCTCATGAACACAAATACGTAAGTCCAGCTTTGGGTATTGGGTCAAGTTATAATTCTACTATGAGCACATACGCGAAGGCATACTGAGCGGTTTACTGTCCCTCGAAAAAGTTGGTTTATTCGCCTGGCACATTTGATACCAGGATATTCAGAGTGCAATGAGCTAGCTGGTAATTGTGAGCATCACGATGACGTTATGGATACTGCCTAAAGTGCAATGACTAGAACCGCGGTGAATCTGTTGGAGGACACCGTGGTTGCTTGGTGTATATGGCTGGGACTCGCTGTGTCAACTGACAGCTATTATATCACAACTGTGCAACTGGATAACTAAAATTCATGATTCAATATTCTTAGCTGTAATAATATGCATATGCGTCTACAATTGCCATCCGTCGTGGTTAGAGCGTCACCAGCGGCGAGTGCGCAAAATTGATATTTGCACCATATTGCACATAGCTTGGTAGTTGGATAACAGTTTCGTGTTTGTATATTTTATATTAGTTTCATATGTCTTGTACAGCGCAGCAATCGAATAAATCCTAATAGGGACTTATGAAACTATTGCGCAGGCCAATTTTTTTGCCAGCCCGCTTTCAGGTCAATGCTGCATTATTCTACATTCAGAGAATTACAAGTAAGAAGTATGTACAAGAAGCATGCTAGTAATTTTAGATCCGCAACGACTTAAAATCACTCTCCAACTTATCACTGGAAATACACATATCAAGGCTAGTCCACGCATTCTTATTGCCCGGAGATATAAAGATTGCCTTCAGAGAATCGTTGAATTTCCCAATAGATGCATAGGTATCGCTCAAATCCTTAGCAGGTATTGAAGGATCCAACAATGCCGTTTCAATGGCAATTTTCTTATCCAGATACTTCCAGATCTTGAAGTCTGAGGGCTTGAGCATGGATGACTGCAGCCACGGACGAAGTGATGGCTCGCCGGTCCTACTTCCCTCCAACCCCGATAACAGCAACTCAATCGATCGGTCATTGCTAGAGCTGATCCGTTGCTCAATCGCGAATTCATTAATCTCAGCCTCAATGGCGTCCACAACTTCCTCATTCTCATCAACAAGCCCAATAGTACCGAGAAGCAAAAGGGATTTCAAATGTTGTGGATGCTCTTCAATATTCTGGAAGAGCTCATCTTGCGCAGTCTCTCTGTTAGTACCTCCAAGAGCATAAAGAGCCTGTGACAGTAACACTGTAATATCCGGATCCCTATCTGAATCCACACTCGCCAGTCTAAACATCTTCAACGCGTTCGTGAAATCCCGCAGAGAGTAGTACGATAAGCCTGCAGCAATCAGAGCAGAAAGACGAGCCAGTCGTAACCGCTCCTCGCCCTCGGAGAGATCTATGACCGTGAGCGAGGTTTCAAGCGATGCATTGAAATTTTTCTGCGAGAGATAGAGCCTTGCCAGTTGCGCCTTGACTGATACGAATTCCTTTAGCTGTTCAAAAGACTCCAGATCTTCATATTGCTGTTCCAATATGTCCGATGCCTTGTTTAATCTGTCAATGGCAATTTCATAGTTTCCTTGTCGTTCCAGCATCAGTCCGTCATAGTGCATGGCCGGAACAAAGTCCGGTTCAAGCTGCAAAGCTTTCTCTAATGCGAAGATTGGAGTCTCAAGATGAATAGGAGTGAGTAATGACTGTGATTTTGAAGCAAGGAGCGCGAATGCGCTCGCTGCGTAAAGTAGCTTGGCAAGTTTCTACTCGAGATTAGAGAATCGTGCTGTCAGTAAACTTGGAGAATCACTTACGCTGCTGCCATTGGAAATTGCAAAAGAATGTTCAAATAATTCTCGGGCCTCCTCGTCCTCTCCAACAGCCGCGGCGACGATACCTTGACCGATCCAGGATGTAAGGAAATCGGGATCTGACGACTGTGCTCGATTAAATGCTAAATTTGCGAGTTCCATGTCGCCTTGAGTTAAGTACAGGACACCAAGGTTAGCCCATGTGGAAGCTTGTCGATAATCTATAATAAGAGATCGAATAAACGCGTGTTGGGATACCAGAGGAACATAATCAGCCGTAGCGATTCCGTAAGCATTCCAAAACTCTGCATTCTTTGGCTCCAACCTAATGGCTTGCTTGAAACAGTTGATCGCCGCATCACGATACCGGATGTTCCGTTCCATATGTAGATAAACTCTTAGCTCTGCACATCCTATGTTAAACCAGCCAGCTCCGCGGCTTCGCACATTTTTATATGTTGACAATAGCGAAAACTTATATGCTAGGAGATGGAAAAGAGACGCCATTAGATATACATCTGTCGTGTCCAGAAATGTCAAGGCATTCAACGATATGAGGTCGAGTTCATTGACTGCCTCCAAAACACTAGCATCATTGTTTTCAATATTTGCGGAAAACAACTCAGTAAGAACTTTAATTGGTAGACGAGCGAGTTGCGATTTAATCTTCAAAAAGACCTGTATAGCATCTCCAACGTTTTTCCACATGTTGAAGGAATTCGGATGTATAATTACAAGTTTCGCGGACATATCCAGTGCCTCAATTGCATCGTCAATAGCTTGTCCATAATAGTTCCTGTTGATATTATCGCGAGCTGAAGCCACCAGCGTCTCACACAGGTGTTCCAACACGACTACCTCTTCAGGACGAACCTCCAGTACTGACCGAAATGTCTTCTTCGCTTCATCGTAGCTGAGGATTTGACGATGCACCATGCCAAGCAAGAATCTGGAGTACCAGTTGCCAGGGTCAATGTTGCATGCTCTAGCAAATGCTTTCGACGAGGCAACGTATCGTCCAGATTCTGCATATGCTTCTCCTAGACCAGTCCAAGAATTGGCATCTTGGTCGTCAATGCGAAGAGCCGATTGGAAAGACTGAATGGCCCTCACCAGATCGTGCGATTGCTACAGTAATATCATGTTTAGTTGAATTATGAACAGCTCACTATCAATTCAGGACATACCACATAGGCAACACCAAGAACTCGATACGGCCACGATGCTTCCTTGCCAGGGACATTTCGTTTTCTCTCCGCATCCGCAAAACGTGCAGCAATTACTTCAACCAAATCCCATTCTTGACTATCGGCAAATGTTTCGACTAATCTCCGGGCGGCTTCACCTTGAGTCGCATCAAGTTCGAAAGATTTATGGAAACATTTGCCGGCTCGGTCTTCATCTTGCTCAACATCAGCGTAAAAGATCCCGAGACTTGTGTATGAAGCCGCATAATTCGGATTATATTTTAAACTCGTAATAAATGCACTGTAGGCGCCTGATCGATCGCCTCGTTTGCTCACTAAGTCGAGTTAGAATTTAGAAATCTTTGCGTATCAAAACAGAAACATATAGTACCATGGTCGTCCCATAAGCTCTTGCCTATCCTCCACCAAATTTTGGCGCGGAGATTCTGTGACGATGGATCATCTCTAGTAATAAGCTTCAGGCACTTTTCGAGTCCATTCCGTCCATCAATGTGATCTCCGAGTAGTATGCGGCACCAAGACGCTTCCACTAGTGCCTGAATGTTGTCAGGATCCTCTTGGACGATTCCAGTAAGTAGGTTGAGCGAGTCCTTCACGTTACCGCTCTCTTCGTATATCAACGCCTTGCCAATTAACGCTTGATTATTCGCCGGACTGTGGGTCAGAACCTCATTAAATATGTCTAAAGCCTCGCTAAAATGTCGTGGTGCCTGATAGTAGATATATGTAGTGCCTAAGGTGACCGAAATCGCATCTTTGTATCTAAAAAGCGATTAGAGAGAGTCAGCTACTTTACCTCACATTGCCTAGAGTTCACATACAGCTGCAGATCAAGTCCCGTCTCCCTATATAAGCTATCCAGCAGTTTTAGACCAGCGAGGGCCAACTCTGCAGCATTTTCGTACTCTCCCAGATGGATATAATAATGGCCAAGTATCCTATTGGCTAGTACTGAATCTGGCCTCATTTCATATCCGTCCTATTGAAAAACAGTCAGTGTTTAGCTGCTCTCCAACATGTTCGGGTGTCTGGAAACGTCATACTATAAAATTTCCCAATATTTCTGTTTCGTCCCATGTCTCGCTTACGATAAAATCCTCTCCATTCTCGCTATCCGTTGTGTACGGCTGCTGAAATGGGGATATATCGGACTTCAAAAATGCCTGGATGACTTTTGACAAACCGGAGTCCGGAAATAAAGCGATATAGTCTCGTAATCGATTGTGGTCAAGTTGACTCAGATCACTCAAATCTTGCCATTCCAATGCGATAATCCAAGCCTGTTCTACGGGCGATTTGACAACCAGCATTCCAGTCGCCAACTCAAATATCTTTGCTCGAATTGGATCTTTGGATCCAAATGGAACTGACGATAGCTTGTTGTACAGAAATTCTAATAGCTTCCCTTCGATTTCGCGGCGCTGGTTCTCATAATCCGACCAGTTGAGTAGTTGTCTATAGTAATATTCCAACTGCAATAGAAAGATCAGCACGAAATAGTTTATGCTCTATTGGGCCACGGTCACTTACCTCGGAAGACTCATATACCTTCAGTTTTATCTTGCTCGCGACCTCAGCATAATTCACACCTATCTTGTTGCGATTCTTGTTTATTGCATTCTGAATGGTCTCTTTTTCTTGACTCTCTATAAGCTCTGTAAGGTTTTGCAATGTCTCAGCGGGATGGGGAATTTGGTCTTCCAAGAATGAGAAGACTGTGGTGTCCGGCAGCAGGAATTTCAGCATTTCAATTTTCTACCCGAATTCATCATTAGATTGACCTATGAATATATGAAAAAATCTACATTTTTTTCACATACGTCTTGCCGGGATCCTTTGTCTGATACGAAAGTACGCATCTTGGCCGCCATAGACGCACCTCTAATAATGTCGTCTCTGAAATCGTTACGTTACCACCAGTTCATAGATAATTAGACAAAGCCTTAACTCACTCATTTTTATAGATAGTAATTAGTCTTTTGACAACGTCGAGATATTCAGGAACTCGCTCGCCCTTCTCGTAAACATTCAGCAATCCTTGCCATCCAAATGACGATTCCGGCTTGATCGCAGTGGCTTCAAGATAGGCCTTCTCTGCTGCATTAAGAGAAGACAGACCAGTTTCGCAAAACCCCAAAAGAATCAACCTCAAAAGATGTTAGATATGAATAAAATCTGCCGACAACGAATTTCATACGCATTGAATGACTGCGGGTCTTGCTCCAATGCAGAGAGGCAATGTTCCCGTCCGTTTTCAAAATCCTTCTTGTCTATCGCGATCTTCGCCGTGGAAAGATACTTCTTAACTGTGGACATTGCATTTATATGATCTAAATGGAATGCATTACAATTCCTCTCCGAATAGGATCATATCGAGGCATCAGTCTAGATTTAAGTGGTTGAGACATCGAGGCGTTGCAGGATGCCACAGTGGCTGATGTGGCGCACTCGATTGTGCGGCTCAAGAAAGTCAAGCCTGCATAATGGGCGGGGGGCTGGAAATAATGCTCGGGTATCGATTCGTATTCGTGATCTAATCTCGGTTGCGCTTCACAGCCCCGGCCAGTAATCTGATATATCTCCTGACTCGCACCCGTTAACCAACTGTCCTACTCCCACATCGGCGCACCCCCTTCACCCTGTCCATTTTACATTCGTGCCTTTACAACGGGATCCTGAAGGGAAATATGGTGTTTAAAGTGGAGATTGACTCGTTCGGAAATTTCCGCGATAATGAGAACCGAGTCATTACTCTACGCGGTATCAATCTCGCCGCCGACTCTAAGCTGCCGGCTAGTCCGCCGACGCCATCGCATGTTTCGGATAACTTTTTCGATGGCGATAATGTGTCGTTTGTTGGACGTCCGTTTCCTTTAAATGAGGCTGATGTACATCTTGCAAGGATAAAGAGCTGGGGATTTAACGTTATTCGCTATGTTTATACTTGGGAAGCACTAGAGCATGCGGGACCGTAAGCCGTGTTGTGGACTTCTCGAGCTTAGGACGTATGCTAACTTCTCGTTCTTAATTATTTAGTGGACATTATGATGATGTGTTTATTCAGAGCACGATTGCATTTTTGAGAAAAATAAAGGACTGTGGATTCTACGTGTTTATGGATCCCCATCAGGATGTGGTATGCTTTGCCTGCTATCTACACACTCATAGACAGAGACGCTAACTCGGTTTAGTGGAGTCGATTTTCTGGAGGGTCCGGTGCGCCTATGTGGACTTTGTATGCTGCGGGATTGGATCCAAAAGCATTCGCAAAGACAGAGGCAGCAATCGTCCAAAATACTTGGCCAGATCCTGCGACTTTCCCACGAATGTCCTGGGCAACTAATTACGACAGACTTGCGTGCCTTACGATATTCACAATGTTTTGGGCCGGAAAGGATTTTGCTCCGAAATGCATAATTGACGGACAAAATATTCAGGATTATTTGCAGGGTCACTTCATTGACGCTATTAAGTACTTTGCGCAGCAGGTGTATGAAGATGGTGATTTGGGCGACGACTTCATTCTTGGGTGGGAGTCAATCAACGAGCCTTTCCGTGGTTTTCTCGGAAACAGAAATCTCACAGTTTATCCCGAGTACCAGAAACTTCAGAAGTACACCTCCCCTACGCCATTCCAAGCCATTTTGTTAGGCGCCGGTCGAACGCTTGATATCGCAGTTTACGATTTCGGGTTACTTGGAGCTTTTAAGGTTGGCACTCAGATCGTTAATGTTGAGGGATATTCAGCATGGCTTCCCAAAGATTATGACGATTCGCGGTACGGATGGAAGCGCGATCCTGAGTGGAAGCTTGGCGAGTGTGTCTGGGCGCAGCACGGCGTGTGGGATCTGGAAACCGATAGTATCTTACGTCCCGATTACTTTCTAGATGCTCCAGATGGCACGCGACTTGACGGCGAGTCCTGGACAGAGACGTACTTCATTGACCACTGGAATAAATTTGCCGACACTATCCGATCGATTCGTTCGGAGACAATGTTGTTTTGCCAGACTCCGGTTATGGCTGTGCCGCCTAATTTTGTGGAACTTGGTGCATTGAGATCTCGCATGGTGTTTACTCCTCACTTTTACGACGGGCTGACGCTTATCCGCAAGCACTGGAGTAGATTCTGGAACGTCGACGTCATTGGCGTGTTGAGAGGTAAATACTGGAGCCCCTTGTTTGCGCTCAGATTTGGCGAGACCTCTATCAGGAACTGTCTTCGTGACCAGTTGAAAAGTTTGAAACATGAAGGGGTCGAAAGTTTCGGTATTGGTGTCCCTTGCCTGATGAGCGAGATAGGCATTCCTTACGACATGAATGAAAAGAAAGCCTATGTCGACGGTGATTACACGGTCCAAATTCGAGCACTAGATGCCAATATATATGCTTTGGAAGGCGCGAAACTGCATCATACTTACTGGGTGTACTCCTCCTGCAACTCTCACAAATGGGGTGACCATTGGAACGGTGAGGATCTCAGCCTCTGGAGTCCATCTGATGTTAAGCACAGAATCAGTGGCTCACAATATTCGTATTCGCTCGCCAGGTCCGATTCTAGTTTAATTGCGGGAAAGCGGTATTCATTTTCAGACGAATCGCAGATCACAGATACAGTGGGATCGCGAGCGATAGAAGCATTTAGTCGTCCGTTCCCACTTGTTACGGTCGGTGTTCCTCAGGAATACGGATTTGATATAAACAATGCAGTGTTCAGTATGGAACTCTATGCGGATGAGGAAGTCGCGTCCAAACTTGTACCGTCGGAGATTCATGTTCCGGATTTTCATTATCCGAATGGAGACCTTCAAGTCGAAGTCTCGTCGGGACGTTGGGAGCTCGATAGACCCAACCAAATTCTCCGATGGTGGCATGATGGTGGTAAGCAGACCATCAAGATAATTGGGATTAGAGGGGCTCAGATAATGAAGCCGGAAAAGAATTCTTATGGTGACTTTTGTGCCATCTGTTCGTAGAGTTAGATTGGTGGCGCTTTCGTGTGTTTTTTTGTTAAGTAATTGATCTTGTCCCGTCGGTTTTGGTATTATGTTCCACCTGCGGATGGTGTTTGGTCAGGAATCACTAGGAGTATGTCGGCGGGCTGATGGGTATTTAAGGTTGGTTATCACGCATTATCATCAATCAGAATCATAATAAAATGTTAATTGCTTCATTACAAAAATTTCACGATGCCGCTGCTATATAACGACATCTAACATTTCCTCTAACGGTACATGCCTTTTCAGACTTTACTGTGTTGTGACTGTGAACTGATGCCTTCGTGGTCTATACGCGCCCCAGTATATAACAAATTGGATGAGTATTTATTTGTAATGGTCGATCGTACTATTTAGCGAGCGCTCTTAGTGTCCTCTAGGATAACAAACGTAGGCGAATGCAAGCTATATCCAGTCAGAACAATCCCTCACCAACCCTCAATAAATCAAACTGAAAGCGTACCTTCCGTCATGGTAAACAGGTTTGCCATCAACCCAGTCAGGATGATCTTTCATAATCGCCTTCTCTCTCTCCAAAGTAGCGTAATATCGTCTGACAGTGTCGCGGTCTGCTTCGGCTTGTAAAGCGGGGAGAATATGTATTCTCGCCCATGTCTTTTCCCGCTTTTCTTCTCTGCTCGCGATATACACATTAGCACCCAAAATTTGCGCAATTTGCCATTTTTGATTGATAGTGGAATTAAAAGAATTTGAAAAACAGGTGGACGTACCGAGCCACGCGCATAGCGATTGAAAGTCGCCAGAAACCGAATACACTTATTGCGCCCATAATACCAAGATAAATCGAAGGGCGGAATCCCCGAGATGGAAGATTGCGCTATTATTTCCACTCAATTAGCATTTTAATCCCAATTTTTCTTAATTCATATCTCATCGTCGTAGTATGAAATCCCAACGGTTGCGAGAACAACCGATTTGACGATACGGACATACCTTCCACTGAATGGCGTCATACCCACCCTTTGGCGGGAGATCCTGTGAAGTGACCATTCTAATATCTAAATAACCCGGAGTGAATTAATCTTGAAGCTGTAAACACGGGCAGTCATGTATTTGGGATATAAATTCGATTGCTTAAAGTTGTCAACGTTTTAGCGCAGTAACACTACACTAGCCAATCATGGGCACGAGATTTACGCAGCAGTTGAATCAGGTGACTGGCAAGAACGGTCGAACATGAAGTTTGCCAGCATTGTCACCGTAATTGTCACGAGCTGAAATTGTGTGCGGCTTAGAGGTAAGTAAACTTTATTCTGTAATTATGCTACTCAAATATTTTACTGCTGAGATTATTTCACCAAAGTGCAGGACAGTGCAGAACCATATCGTTTGTACGCTGAGCCGGGGACGACAGTTGAAGTATTCTTACAATTATAGGCCCAGTGCCATTAGGACAGCCATGACAGGCGAAGCAGTGGACCGGCGAGACTTAACAACTCCCGAGAGGGAATCGTCAACGGTCGCGCCTACATCTCGTCTGCACCGGCCGCCATTACCTGAAGGCATGTCGCGCAACGCATGGAAGCGGGATCAAAAGAAGCAGAAATGGTTAGAGCAAAAAGACGCGCGGAATAAGTACAAGAAAGAAAAGAAGAAGCAGAAGAAGATTGAGAAGATGGAGCGGCAATCATCACAGCCGGATCGCAGTGACGATGAAACAAATGAGAAGATGGAGGGTAATATTGTGGGGGCGGGGTCCGCGGATGTGGTGAAGAGGGGTAGGAATGATATGGCGGTGCGGGCGCCGATTACGATTTTGATTGATTGTGGATTCGACGATTTGATGACTGAAAAGGTGTCCCCAACAGCCTGATGGCGCGTTCTTCAGACGCTAACAATTTGACAAACAGGAAAATCTGTCTCTCTCTTCACAGATCACACGATGTTACTCCGAAAATCGACGCGCTGTTGTTCCGGTCAATATGCGAATAACTTCATTCAACGGCCGCTTGCTAGAAAGATTCGACTCTGCATTAAAGCAGCAATATAAGCATTGGAAAGGAATATCATTTTCGCCGACGGAATACGAAGTACCAGAATCAGACGAGGAGCGAAGTCAGATTATTTATCTGTCGTCAGACTCGGACGAAACTCTTACCGTGCTGGAGGATAACAAGGTCTATATTGTCGGTGGCATTGTCGATAAAGGAAGATATAAGGTATGATCGTTTTGATTGCGAATGGTAGCGAGCTAATGTATTTTCACAGAGTCTCTGTCTCAACAAAGCGAATAGTCAAAAGATTAAAACCGCAAAGCTGCCAATTTCAGAATTCATCAAAATTTCAGGAAGAAAGGTCTTGACAACGAACCATGTTGTCGAAATCATGCTGAAGTGGATCGAGTTTCGTGACTGGAAGACAGCGTTTGAGCTCGTGATTCCGCCTCGGAAGCAGGAAGGATTCGAAAGTGCCCGACAGAAGCGGAAACGACAAAGTAGTTTGCAAAAGGAAGATTCCAGAAGTGACGCGGAAGACGAGCATGATGATGAAACTTCAACGGAGGTAGTAGATGAGGGATGTTCATGATATTATTTGTCTAGGGTGAACAAATAACTTGATGTCCTGTACAGTACTCATGTAATATAACTATTAAAATTTGCATGCCTGAATACCAACGATTAAAAATTTAAAGATTCCCCATTTTCCTGATCCCACTGTCGTTTCTCTTTCATTTCTTCTTTCATGAGATCTGACACGAATCGATGGAAATACTCGACATATGGTTTCAGCGAAGTCTTCTCGTAATCTGCAGCACATTAATATGTATATATATATATCACACCAAGCAAGTCAAACTCACCAGCCAGCTTTTCTGAAGATTCACTCGCTTTGTGTGTGGCGTCATATTCGTCGATTTCATCGATGAGCTGTGAGACGGTAGGAACGTCCACGGGGTCAAATGTCTCCGGCCGCGCAGAGTTGATAGGCACACAAACGCGGCCAGTGCCGGGATGAATACAGAATGGCGACTTTAGCAAATGATTTAAATGTTTGGAGACCTCAGCGTCAAGGCGAGGGTACAAGTATTCCAAGACAACGTCTTGCTTAGCTTCCATCAATTCTTTGGCGTTGAGAGACTGGCTCATCGTTAGCAAAATGAAAGTAGAGAAACGGATATCACACACCTTTGAGACGCCTTGTTTGGCCAAGCTATCGATATAAGCCCATTTGGTGGTACTAGACTGATCTGGCAATGCTTCCCACGTTTTCTTCAATTCCTGGTTAAGTACTTTGTCCGGAAGTAGCTTCAACAGCTTGTCCTCTTGTTCTGGCGCTCTCCATGGATCCTGGTCAACAAGAATGGCAGATGAAAAACTGTCTCGGAGAATGTTCAAGCTCCGACTAGACACATCGTCAGCGACAGTACTAACCTTCAACATCGCTACTTACGTTACCAAAGGATGCAGTGGCCGCTTCAAATTGACCTTCTTTGTAGTCTGCGCACCACCTCTCACTATCTCCAAATACGACGCAACAGCTCGTCTCTTCGCATCATCGAGCTCTCTAGCTCTCCTGTCGCAAACCCAAGCGTGCGCACCACGGCGGCCGGAAAATACCCACAAAATATGCTTAAAACCGAAATCATCCCGCAATGCAACGTCTAAGACCTTAATCGCCACGGTGATGAAATTCCAGCACTTGCTGCAAACCTTGGTACCGGAGCAACACGTGCGAATTTCATCATAATCAGTCATGTCTATATCGAACACAAGTTCCTTTTCTAACGGTCTGAATGCGGCCTTTCGCACAATTTTGCGATCACGAGGATTTGCGGAGTAGACTGGTCCAACTTCGAAACGAGAAGGATTGAGTCTGATAACCTCTTTTTTCATGGCGTCGTAGGTTGGAAAAGACTGATACCGGAGGTACACGTCGTTCTGGAGCGTGAACGCGATTTCCCGGTTTGTGAAGGAGGTTGTGGGTGAGGGAGAGTGGTTGAGCCATTGGAATACATCTTTGAAGGGAAACAAGCGTTGGTAAAATATTTCCATTAGTTCTGGAGTTGTGTGTTGACCTGATGAATGGATGGCACTGGGCGGCGATATATTCACTGACGGTGCCAATTCAGGAACGGAGATCGCAGCTCTTCAGAAAGTCAACTATCCGTCCTCTTAAAGAGTCAAGTTTACTCACTGTATTTCTTCCTCAGTAAGCTCTGCAAATTCAAATTGGCCGTCGTCATTGTCAAACATTTCATTCAAGTTGGGGACTCCATGAGCGGTGATAGCACAAGGCGCAGCAGCTGGTCCTGGTTCCAAATCATGAACCACGGGCGACGACGATTGAGGCGAGCTCGATTCCTGCATCGCCGCTTTATCGATATCGCCTTCAAAATGTGGCATCGTCTGCGGTTAGCGAAATGAAGAGTAATGACAGGCGGAAGACAGAGATGGGAAATCTAAAGCTCAGCAGGCTCTGTTGCACGCGTTGGGAACGCGTCTGAAGCGCGTTCTAATTATTACCCGGACTTAATTTACGCGCCAAACACTTCAACTGACGCACCTTATGCCGCGCTTCTCTATTTCGCCGTCGACCAACGTCTTGCAATTTGCCAACATAACAATCTGGGCATCCAATCTACTGTAATAAGCGGATACATCGAATGCATCTCCTCCATAGTCAGTCTTTATTTCGATCAGTATATTACCCATTTATAGGTCCGATATATATGCCACCAAGCACAACGCCATGACGAAAACGGATCTAGTGGAATCCGGATCCTCGCTCGATCAGTTGAAAATTGACATTAAGAACTGGGAACATGAGTTCAAGAATACATGGGGCCGACAACCAGACAAACAGGATATCAAGCAAATTCCTGATATAGGTATTTATTTGCCTTTGAAACCCGCCGTGTCGTACATTAGGTAATTCTTGACAGCCGCCAAGTACAAAGAATATCATAAAGCCAAGCGAGCGACGGCAGGATCGAAAGAGAATAATGAAGAGAGGGAAAGTCATTTGCGTCGTGATCACAATCGAGGCCGTCGTCACGGCAGTGGTCATCCCCATCGGTCTCATAATGAGCGTGAAGCGTCACCATTATCCGCCGGACACGAATCGTATCACACTCCGAAACGTGTCAAGCACGAAAAGCAATATCATGTCAGTTTGACACCTACGAAAAGTGTTTCGAAAGTGGAGTATGGCTCCCCGTATTTTGGATATCTGGATGGTCAACAAAGCATTACAGTGATTGGACCGACTCCACAAGCAGAGGGACGCGTGTTGGGAATATTTGATATAACGAATAGCCCTGACTATTTATCTCAATCACAGCAGGAACGAATGACACTGTCAACTTCGCCGTCTCCGGAGTCGACGATGATACCGACGTCGACGCACACGAAGGCTTCAAATTTTACGACACCGTCTAAGAGTAATATCAGACGAACGCCGCAGTCAGTCACGCCGTCTTATTTCAGACCATTGAATACGAATAAGATATACATGACCCCGTCACCGCTGAAGCCCAAGAAGGTGTCGAGAGGTCTGACGGCTATACTTGCTGAATTACGGCAGATGCAAGACGAAGAACTGGACGAGCAAGAGAGTATTATGCGCGAAATGGAGATGATTATGCCCGAGATAAAAAAAGCGAATAGTGATGTCAGTTTTGAGGGAGCGGAGAATGTGGTTGGTATCGAGGATGACGGATATCATTTGGGAGAGATAAAGGAAGGAGACGTGGTGACGATTCTCAAGGAGTCGAAAGAGAGAGAGGCCATGATGGAAAAGGCTAAGTACAAGAAATCGAAAACGCAGAAGAGAACTACGAGGAGAGTCTCATGTAAGTTTACAGAATTGCATCGATTTGTAGAAACAGTACTGATCATTTCCAGTGCGACCCGCAAAGCCAATGGCTGAGATTACAGATAAACAGGAGCAGGAGCTAATGGAAGAAGCAGCGTCTAGTTCAGATGACTACGAGGGATCAGGTGGGTCTGATAGGGAGGTGGATATTGGTGTTAAAAAAGTTGGCGAGCAAGATAGTGATGATGCGAATAGGAAGCTAGGATCTACACGGAGAGCGGGAGGCGTATCACTAAACTTCAAGAGACTGAAAATGAGGAATCGAAATGGAAGGAGGTTCTCTAGGCGCCGAAGATGAGATGACTATGAACCGAGCTAATAAATATTAAGTTAGCCATTAACTGTCAGTGAAGCCGATTATGTAAAACCTTAAAAATTAAGTTGGGAGTAGAAAAAACCAGCAGACGACTCCGCTAGCGAATCTGTCAAAGGACTTTCAAGCTTGCATCCAACCCTTCCCTGACGATCCACCCAACCGCTGTTCGAATTATCCATACTGGTGACTTCCATTACCACATCGTTGTTCTTTCACCGGGCGCCGAATTTCTAGCTGTTACCTAGCTCTAGTAGCTTATCACCTGTCACTGAGCTGCTCGGCTTCCGCCGCTGTCGATAGGCATGAAGACATTTCGAATCGCCATTCGCCAGCAGCTCACCGCTCTCGTGTGCTTCTGCGTACTGCTGTCCCTGGGAGTGCTCACCATTGTACTCGTATGTGTCCGTTTTCACAGCCGATATTTTCGTACTAACACTACCCACCACCAGGCCGTCGTCTTCCAGAACTATGTGCTGAGTCTGCGGGCGGAGCGCCTCCAGCTCGTTGCAGAGCTTAAGTCCGCCCAGGTCGTCCAGGCGGTCGGTTTCTATTGGGACCAAGCTGTCTCCTTGACGACCCGTAATGCGATCCAATCTTCGCTTGGCCGATATAATGCCGGAAATCACTCGCAGTCCAACTGGGAAGCCGCGCACGCGGCGTTCCAGTTTTCTTTAACCTCCGAGGACACTGTCATTTCGGCTTCTCTGTACAGTACCGACTTCGTCAGCCTGCTCAATGCGACTAACAATTACACCGACACGGCAGTCGTCCAGAACTTGCCGACTACTTTGTATCCGCTCCACCAAAACCAAACTGCACCCGACACTCTCACTGTGCTTGGCGGGATCATCCGTGGGCCATACCACTCCGTCGACGAAATCGTCATGTCCATTACAATCCCTGTCCTCAACGCGACGAAGGACAGATCCATTGATGAAGAGGCATCTGGCTACATGACTGTGGTATATAACGCTGCGACACTCTTCGCAATCGTCAGCGACACCTCTAGTCTCAACGAATGGGCTCAATATTCAGTATTGGGACTATATCCCGACGACATTGTAGATCCGACATCCTTCGTGTATCTTCTTCCCCCCACATGCGACCCGGAGTTGTTTCGCCAGACCTTTTCGTTTGACACCTATCCCGCTGTCCAACAGGCTCTGCTTCATAATTCGACTGGTGCCATGATCGATTCACGAAATTCGTTGGTATCGAACATCTCAGTCGGCTACGCTCCCATGGACGTCCATTTTGGCATATGGGCAATTACGGTCGAGGTTTACAGCTCTGACGTTTACCAACCGATCCATCATCTTCGCAGCATCGCGCTGGCCACCATGTTTAGTTTGGCAATATTCATGTGTATCATAACACTCCCTATCGCCCATTTCGCTGTGCGTCCAATAGTTCGGCTCCGCGCTGCAACGGAGCAAACCACCGCTCCGCATTACCATGACTCTGGCAGTCCCCAGAGCCTCACATATAGCCCTGGTCCGGATGGAGGTGGCCGCGGTAGCGGCAACGACTCTGGCTATGAGGGCGACACCGACTCAGAATTCCGAGTATCAAGCTTCCGGATTCCGGGCATGGTTAAGCAGAAGCGGAAGCCTCTTTTCTCGGATGAATTGACCGAGCTGACGACGACGTTTAACGAAATGACAAAAGAGTTGCGGAAGCAGTATGAAAATCTTGAAGATCGGGTCCGCGAGAGAACGCAGGAACTAGAAGCCGCGAAAATACAAGCTGAGGCCGCGAACGAGGCTAAGTCTGTGTTTATTGCGAATATCACGCACGAGCTGCGGACACCTTTGAATGGCATTCTTGGTATGACCGCTGTCTCGCTCACTGAGACGGATCCGCATAGGATACAAAAGAGCTTGAATATTATTTATAAATCTGGCGAATTACTATTGCATCTTCTTACAGATCTGCTTATTTTCTCGCGAAACCAGCTCGGCAAGATGCCTCTAGAAGAGAAAGAATTTAAGTTGATGGAGATTGTCTCTCAACTCAAAGCTATATTCCAGAAGCAGGCCTCATCCGTTAGAGTCAGTCTTACAATCGACTTAATGCCACCGCGGATAGAAACGATGGTCCTTTGGGGCGATGCCAACCGCATACTGCAAATTATCATCAACCTCGTATCCAATGGTCTCAAGTTCACACCCGAAAATGGTGCGATTCATGTGCGGGTAATATGTCTTGGCCCCGCTGCCGATAACTCTACTATCTCCAATTTGAAAGCGAGCGGCAGTACACGGCGCGTTAATGGCAAAGTCAGCGCAGACCATGACTCCTCTGTTTTGAACGAGAAGCATGCGTCCGGAAACACCGGCGATATTGAGATTTTGGATGTGTCGGTTCCGTCCGATAGTAACGTCAGTAGCAAAATGTACGCGAATGTTTCGGAGCAAGAACGGCAGTCATCGCCAGAGACGACGTCCGGTGCTTCTGTTTCGTACGATAACGAGAAAATCGAGTCGTTCGCGTCTTCGTTAGCAGCTTCCGACGCACCTCGATTCTCGCGGCCGAAGCGGCAACTGAGTATTGGTATACCACCTTCCGATACAAAGTCGGATGGTACGTCACCTATCCGAACTGCGCGAACTGGCAATCTGTCAAGTCTCACGACCGTCACAAACTCCAACGGATTGGCAGGTTCCGGAGGTGGCGGAAGTCTGTCGTCGCTCCCCCAAATTGGTCACAGTCTGCACCTTTCTCAATCTATACGACAACTCGCGACTCTAGACTCTGCTCCCGCAGCGAATTTCCATTCTACCGCGCCCAGCGAATCACTCTCGCCACGGTCCGCGTCACCATTTGCGCCGCAGCACTCAGAAAATGTTCTCGAAGGCGATTTGTCAGGGCAATGCCTTCTCTTCGAATTTCAAGTCGAGGACAACGGGCCCGGTATTCCTGACCATCTCCAGCAACGTATCTTCGAGCCATTCATCCAGGGTGATCAAGCTCTTTCAAAGAAATACGGCGGTGCAGGACTGGGCCTGTCGATATGCAAGCAGCTGGCAGATTTGATGGGTGGTACTATCGAATTAGAGTCCGTCGAAAGCATCGGATCGACTTTTACGTTCCGGGTTCGCTTGCCGTTCGTCAAGGACATCGCGCTGTCTATTACGGGCCAGGAGTTCTCATTCGAGTCCACTATAGCGCAACAGTCTCCGGGGAGCACGACGCAGGTAGACTCGGCTGGTGCGCATGGGGGATCCCTGGCAGGATTGGGGTCTAGTTCTTATTTCTTGAGCAAGAACTCAGCGTCGAACGGTAATTCCCTGCCGTGTGACGATGACGACATAGGCAGTATAATTTCTACTGCATCATCAATCCGATCATCAATCCGATCGTTGGCCGCGAGCCTAAAGGTCCTCGTCAACGACGTGCAGACCGTAGTGGCTAATGGCGACGTGACGAATTTTATCCCAAGGAGGCCAAAGCAGATACATATTTTGGTTGCAGAGGATAATAGAGTGAATCAGCAGGTCGTCCTACGCATGTTACGTTTGGAGAAGATTAAGCGCGTCGAGATTGCGAAGGATGGATATGAAGCTATTGAGAAGGTGAAAAAGTCGCACAGTGCGGGGAAGTATTTTGATATCGTTTTTATGGACATTCAGGTATGTTCCCGGCCAGTTTTGCCGCGTTGAGATATGGTACTGACGACTATTAGATGCCAAACCTGGACGGTCTACAAGCTACCAGGGTGATCCGTCAGGAACTGGACTATCGGTACCCCATTGTAGCGTTAACTGCATACGCTGACGACTCAAACGTCAAGGAATGCATGGATGCCGGCATGAATAACTTCCTCACGAAGCCAATCAAGCGCGAGCAGTTACATGAGATTTTAGACGAGTACAGCGATCGGGCCTTCCGACAGGATTCCTCATTATGAAGTCTACCTTTTTTTTTTTTGGCTTGACTTCTTTTTCGCTTGGTAGTATAGAGGTGCTTTGTAGTATTAGGGCTGATTTTGCAAAATTGGGTAGTTATAGAAAGTTAGTATTTTGGTTCTACAGCATATGCTTGACGTCTTAATGTCAACAGCGGTTTTGGATATGCACGGAGTATACACGGTCTATTGGTTAGTTATACAGGATGTGATTTATTAGATTGATTTGTTTATGATGTTCTTGTTTCGCTTTCTGAATTTCTATGTCAGTGTAGGTATCTATACTGTTCTCTTCTTTGTACAATACGAGACTCCAAAAATGTCGACTATAACAAAGATTCTAACTATCTTATAATTCATAATCGTCGTCAATGTCAGGTTTAATCTTCTCCACAATAACCATAGACAACACGCCCACCGGCAAGGCGTACATCAATCGAATATGCAACCCCTTGAACAATGCCCTCACTATTCCGTTCTCCTTTATCAAATTTCTGGCGACGGTGAGAAGGCCATGTTGGTCGTCTGGTCGTACACGTTTGATCTCGTCTGCGAGTGCGAGTTGTTGTCGCGTTCTCACGATGTCCAAGAAGTTGCAGGCTGTTTCGCCGCCCAAGCTGGCGATAGAGGATGCGAGTGCGTATTGTGTCGCGGTTAGGTCGCGAGACGATGATATTGGGGACGTTGAGTTGTGGGATGCGATGTCGTCTCGCCATTGTTCGATGTTTCGTTGGCGCATAAATGTTTTGAGATTTTCCTGCTAAAGTTAGTTCGCTGTGCTCGACTGGGGACAGAATTAACGTACATAGATATACCAATAGCACACCGAATTCGGAGTATATATCATGAGACCCTACATGCTCCGTTAGTAGGCGTAACTCAAAAAGTGAAGTTTGTGAAGGTAAGGTACCATCCAGTATCCTCTGAAGAAACTCCGGAATCCCTCTTTCTTGTATATGTTCACGATCAATTCCCTCGTCGACTCAATACCGGGGCCGTTCTTCAATTGCAATCGACCCTTGATATTCTCCATCGGCGTAAATAATACGTTACTCACAATCTACACAATTTCAGCGACTCTGCAGCTCAGTGAGAAGTACAAGATATATTTACGTCGGCTGTCACGCTAGATGCAATATAATTCAATCCTGAATCTGCACCAAAATATGGTGCAAATACCTTCTTTGCATGGCGGTATGATACGAGGGATAATGTGAATGCGGGAGTACTCATTAATGCTGAAATGGTTACGCCGCGCCAGTATTGCTGAAACGGGAGGATACAGCTTGCCGACATAGATGTCTGTCGGAGTGTGAGCAAAGTGTCGACTATCCATTGTTAGTAAGCAGTATATTAAAAGAAGAATGACAGAAGAACGTACATGGATGAAAGATTACTGCACTGCCAACTGAACCAGCACTGGCTAGACGTCAGGACTTTTCTGCGTTGCATATTTCAGATATATGGCGCGAACTTACACAGCAGCGGCAACAGTAACGAAATCCATCATTCCTCAGGGCCTTGCCGAAATTTCATCCGGGGATTCGAGTCAATAAGGCGCAGTCATTCAGTCAGCTGCCCGGTCGTGTTCGTCCGTCCAGTATTCGGACAACATCTAGTTGGCGAAGTCTTACAAGAACGTGCGGCTCGGGATATCGAAATTGTATAAACTTTAATTGGCGGACCACAGAATAAATCTAGACTGGACAACCACAAATTTCAAATAATTTATTAAGAAAAATCCTGTATCGACATATTGTATAACAAAGATCGCAGTCCATATACACGCATAATAGTTAACCCTATAGTACAAATACAAATCATAGTTGCAACACTCAACGCCGAACATGATTCGAAATCCTAACTGTAGTTAAACAAAAATAAAACCTACGCCTCCGGTTTCAATTTTTCGACGATTACCATAGACAGGATCCCCGAAGGCAAGGAATACATTAGCCGGACATGCAACCCCTTAAACATAGCTCTCATTATCCCGACCTCGCTGATCAAGTTTTTTGCAACTTTCCAGAGTCCCATTTGATCTTCTGGACGGAGACGACTCACTTCCTCCGCAATTGCTAGCTGCTGTCGAGTTTTCAGGACATCGAGGAAGTTAGAGGCTGTGCTGGATGCAGTACCGGAGACGGCGGACGCGAAGGCATACTGTGAGGCTGTGAGGTCTTGTGGAGCTGCTGTGGAGTCGATGATTGATGCGTTGAGCGCGTTTGAGCTTTTAAAGTACGTTTTCATTTTCTCCTGTAACTCGAGTCAGCTAGCTTGTCCTTTATTTTCATCCTCGACAACCTTACATAAGTGTACCACCAGACGATCGAATGAGGAGTGAAAACAGCTAGACCCTTCATACGTGTAAGCATCCTCGCATAACATCGCATGACCAACAATAAGCATACCATCCAGTAGCCTCGGTAGAAACCTTTCAATCCCTGTCTTTGGTACATGTGCCTAATCATCGCCCATGTGCCGCCAGCTTTGGACTCCGATTTCAGCTGCATGTTGCCTTTGACGACCTCCATTGGCGTCCACAGCACACTACTCGTAAACTACAGCAATCAGCATATTCCTTGCAACAATAACTCCACTGCGGCAACCAACCTCCGCGATGGCACCACTGACAACATAATTAGCGGTATCCGTTCCAAGGTACGGTTCAAGCAATTTCTTTGCTTGTCGATATGACACCAGATATATTGTGAACGCAGGAGTCGTAAGCCCAACAGCTGCTGGCAGGCCTCGCCAGTACTGTGCGAATGGGAGGCGGTAACCGGTTGCTACTGAGGTTTGCTGTAACGTTCTGATTGTGTCCACTACATACATGCGCATTAGTAGGACGAACTTGGAGTGACAAATAATATTGCTGAGGAGACGATGCTGTCCCGAATGCTATCCATCCCAAGGAGCAGCAACTTCGCCTTCGCTCAAGAATACCTGCAGTACACGAAACACTCACATGGATGAAACGCGACACGGCTACCAACCGCACCGGCACTATAGGAAGCCCCTCCGAGTTAGCATTCACAATCTCAGTAACTAAGAGCTCCCCTTCCCTAATTGAATGCCAAATCTCCCGACTTACACGGCGGCAGCAATAGTGGTCAAATCCATTCCAAAATCCCACACCCAACTAACACCAATTTCTCGTAATTTAATACCCTAGTCGCAGTAATATTCGTAATAAGTGTGCAAATTATTGCCAATTGCAATGCGTCATATCGAAGAATGGCTTGTTGTGTACTGCTAGACGACGACTAATAATTGATAGAGTAACTTACATGCCTAGTTCTCGGACATTTGAATTTGGACTTTCCCGGGCCCTTTCGATTACCCGACGGTGTTCCACATTAGCCTGTTACCCGGAACTGTGCGCCAGGGTAAGTGGGCTCCAGGCGCGGCTCTAAAAAAGTAAATGGAATATTCAATTATTAAAAAATCATTTGATCTCTATAATTCTATAATTCCACGGTCAAATTTGCTCGAACTTCGCATTAAATTGCATCTAATCGCAAATCAACAGTCATGCCTCCAAAGGACGTGGGATCTAGGAGACATAGACGAAAGCGCCAGCGCAAGTCGAGGACAGCAGGTGCGCTCATGAAATTCTGCGAAATATCGGACATGGACATTATTAATGGTACAAATAGACTTTTCGGATTCTTCGCCGTCAGAGAGTGATACGGGAGATCAAGTCCAGGAGCAGGACAAGGAGGAGCGTGATGATGCTGAACCTCAGGAAGACGAGGTAAGCCTGTTGTGCTGAAGAAGCTTGATGGAAATGATAATGAGTCTCACAAAATAGACCATGCCGGACACAGGCTCGTTGTCCGATGACAACGATGAGGGCGATGAAGCTGGTGCTCAGGACGAGAACGCTTTTGCTTCAGTGTTGATGGTAAGCCCTTTTATTGAGAAGGCAATGACGGAAATCTAACACATCTAGCCCAACGCACGGACAACCATGAATCTACTTCCAGATCTAGAAAATGCGAACGAAGAGGATATGAGGAATTACTTCAGAACTGTTATAACGAGTGACTTCAAAGACGAGTTGAAGAAAATTGAAGAAGAAGTGAATGATCAAGCAGAGTACTTACGAATTCTCGGTGATGCGGTCACGGCCGGCGTGAATATATTCGACGAGAAGGAAAGGATACAGTTGACGACGCCCTATAGGACAGAAAGCAGTCAACATTAGACCTGGCAAACGTTGTGTGTGGGATTCTGACGGCGTTTGGAGTACATTGGGATGAAGATAAGACTACCTCCCTTGGAAACTTTACTACGAATGATTTTGGTTACATTTCACTGAATTTGGTTATATCTCACGGACTATTAATATTATTTAATAAATTTTGTATACAAAACAATCCCCGCTATTTGATAACGAATGACCACCTGATATAAGTCAAATATACAGAATTATATCGCTATTCCAGTACACCGAATGACAAAACGCCACCTAACCAAACAATCCACCACCCACATATCCCAAGTTGATATAGCTTTTCCTTTCATCAGTTCTCTTCATCGTCACTCAATTCCTCATCGTCGTCCCTCGCTCCTGGTTGAACATGATGCTGCTCATAGCGCAGATACCGCAGCGCATCTGTAACAACCCAGTCCAGATCCTCAATCGCAACAGGTCTGGCTATATATCCACCGTATCCCACGGGTAGGAAGCACCTTTTCTTCCCAAAATCGTCGACGATGATTATAACATTCATAGCATGCCGACCACCGGCGACAGGATGTAACGCACGGCAATATCGCGTTAGACTTGTCTTGGGGTCGAAAATTATCGGAATTCCGTACAGGTTTCTGAGATCAGGTGGTGTGACGCAGACTGCATATATCGAAGCGTCATATTCTCTTCTAAAGAAACCAGAGAGTTCACTATAGTACGTTAGCGACAAGAAATTAAAAAGGATAGCCCCCAATGGTAGCACACCTCAGAGCACGAATATGGTGGTCATGGCCCTGGCCATAAAATGCAAATATCTTGGGCCCAGAAGATTGCCGTAAGAGAGAGTACATGGACACCCTAAAAGACACTGTAGATCCCGGTAAGAATGCAAAAATCCCTAGGTAGTCACCCGGATTGAATATCTGCGCATCTTGTGACTTCTTCACGTATGACGGTGCTACCTCGGTCATGGCTTGAGGTCGAGAGCGTTTGCGGACAGGCGAAGCTGATCTTGTTGGAGTCGCTGATCCAGATGTGTACGCAACTGCAGGAGACAGCGGATTCGGCCACGGATTATTAAATTCGTACTCTGACGGCGTATTCGTAGGTGACGATGACAATGAACAAGATGATCGCGTGCGTTTCATCGACTGCACTGGCGACGAGAGCGAGTCAGAAAATGTGGTGAAGTGCGGGGTGAATAGAGCGTGCGGCGGATTTGGCTGCGTTACGTTGGGAGACTGATCCACGTCCATCCTCGACATCTTCTTGATTGGGTCAAGATACTTGCTGATCGATCCAAACAGCAGAGTTATTTCGACTATTATTAACAGCTGTAAAAGGTGCGTATCCGCAAGACACTTTAATTAAATGTGTGACTGTGCTGAAGCCACTTCCACAATCAAGCGGAAAGCGGAGCACGAGATATTGCTAAATAAATGTTCGATAACGCGACTATCGACTAGGAAGAACTGCCAACTTGCATTAAAGTGCTATGATATATAGTATGACCAATGCTGGGATTGCCGGTGTTATATTTATATAATCAACGAGTTGTGCAATGAGGCAATGTTCTATGATCAACGCAAGGCGCTAAAGCCCACTAAAGTTTTCATGCCCCACACCTGGGCAGCTCTGTTTACTTTTGCCCAAAACAAGAAGTACAAAACCAGACTTCTATCTCCCTCCACCAATCGTCTACTATGCTAACTGCCACATGAGAAACTCACTATTTTCTGTGGAGTAATATTACTTGCTTTGTTGCATATTTTACTGTGGCGACTCTTGCTGAATCTCCATAGTTTTGCTATAACGACGTCATTCCCCGCACTGTCAATCTCGCATGCGATAACTTGTAATAATCAGCCCTACACGTGAGTCGCAGGCACATGGGATTGCTTCGGTCACCTGGTCCTTAATGATCGTTTTGGACCCTTCTTAAGTTACGAACCGCAAAGTTTAGCCCCCACACACCAGAACAAACCCCAACCCAATATGTATTTACGTCTTAAACTCCTTCCTTGCCCACTCTAATGGGCTTATACATATATGAAATCTGTCATTGTACGATCGCAGGTGGTAATCAACGCTCTCCTTCACAGCTACTGCTTTCTAAATGCTGCAGGGCATGTTGACGCGATAACATACTCGAATCGGCATTTGGGTCAGATGTCAGCCGCACAAGTTATATCAGATCTCCATTCTACCCGACGTCATTATTGTTTCCCCGCTTTGTCACGAAGATAGCGAGACGGTTCGCGCATAACCAGCCAAATTCCTATACTGCTCTATCTGTCTGGCCGCGATATACCGCGCCTTGTTGCGCAGAGGCTTCCATCCCTGTTGGCTGTCACGTTCTACAAAAACCAGGTCTGACGTAAGCGCAAGATCGATCATCTTGTCAAACACCTTGTTCGCAGCCTTGTTTCCAAATACAGCTGTCTTTCTATCCCTTCCATCGATATTAGTCCTGAGAAATGCTACGGCCGTGTCGGTCCAGGACGAGTTGCTAGGTTTGCCTGCTTGGTCCTGTAAATATCTTACCGTCGCTTGCAGAGCCGCAATCTGTCCATGCTTGTTAATCAGCTTTCAAAATCCCATTTCCAAATCACCCACCTGTTTGTTCAGAGTATCAATTTCTTCCAAACTGATTTTTTCCTGTACCTGACCTTCAAACTTCTTCAGATCCTCGGATGCAGATTCATTCACTGCAGCCAACTTCCTGAGCGCGTCTGCCTCATGTTCAAGTTCCTTCATTTCCCTGCGCAACGACTGCACCGTAGTTTCGAGCAAACTTTCGCTTGCGGCTCTCTCAGTCATCTCCCTCTCAATCTCACCAAACCGCTCTAATCGATTCATGCTTTTCTGAAGCCTAGAGTCAAGAACGTTGATCTTGATCGCGGACTCCTCCAGTTCCTTGTCTTTGAGTCGAATCTGCATTGCAAGTTGTTTTATGTCCTCATTTAATTGAACTACCTTTGTCCGTGCATCTTTGTTGACAGCGTCCTGTTCCCTGAGTTGTTCTACCTTAACAAGCCAAGGAGAGCGTGCTTTCTCATCTATCAAATCGTCAGCAAAGCAAAATTGCAAATTAGCACCGTACGATTTACATATCGAGCTGCCATTGGGCCCAGTTATCTTCGCCACCAAATCACGCATCATGGTCATCATACTCTTGACCGTGGCCGATGCGAAAAATGTTCCAGCGTCGCCAGTATTCTCCACTTCTTTCACCATGATCTCTTGGATCTGGCTATAGCCGATCTGCTCGTATGATTCGACGTCTTTGTTGAACGCTAATGTGATACTGAAATAGACCTATGTCTTATTAGAAACGAATTTAGTTTAATCCTAGATAAAGTAACTTACATTGCGCAGATACCTACAAGACGAACTGGAATTCCCGCGGATAGCTGACAATATACCCTCTGTGTCATCTGTCGGTGTTCGCAAAGAACTTTTCCATTCTTCCATAATCGCTTGCGCTTTACTCGTCAGAGCTTTGACACTCTTGGCCTGTAAAACAAGTGCCTCTCCCCGACTCTGGAAAGTGTGAGCCAAGTCTGCTTCATATGTCATTCCCTTACGATTTGTCGAATCCGAATCTCCACCGAGTTCTCCGGCTACAGTCATAAGAATACTTTGAGCAATGATAATTGCACTGTCGACATAACTCTGAATACAAAGTAATTGCCCACAGCACTCCTGCGTCCGCATCTCCCCTGTACAAACCTCCTCCAGTTTTGCAGCCCCTAAGTCCTCAAGAACTTTAAGACTTTTCTGTAAACTCATCAATAACTCACTCTCATTGAGTTCGTAATTGCGGAGGCTGTTGATCGCTTTATCCAATAACCCTTCAACCGGGCTAATATCCTCCATCAATGGGCCGTAATTCTCAAATTCGGAAACATCACATACAGCTATCCCCGTTTCAAACCGCGAGCATAGAGCCAATATGCATATGAGTTGATCGCAGATCTCGGTACCGAGAGCGAGAGTCACAAAAGTTTCTGAACCAGATTGTAAATTGTCTCTTAAAATTGACACAACGAGGTTTGATTTGAAGCTGATCCGCCGGAACGTTAGTAGTGTCCTGATTGCTTCTCTCATCGTAGCTAATGAACTCGGGATATACGTCTAACATACATTAGTTGATGTTTGTGACATTCGTTTGCAGATCATACCCTAATAATTGATAGATGCTCCAAAGCTTCCTGTGCCTCGAGTTTCCGTAACTCTAGATCAATCGTCTTGACCTGAGTCTTCAGGGCAGAAGCTTGCAACTTCTGGTTAAGGTCATACATTTCGCGGGTCCTGCGACTGATCTCAGCAGATTCGGCCTCACTCATGGACTTTTCTGTTCGTAACTGGTCCAAGTCACTGAAAAGCGTTAGACTGTGACTTCCTCCAAAATAGAGCAAACTACCTCTGCAACGACGCCACAAGCTCGCGAAATCGTTCTACTGTATACTCATAGTCGGCAGTTGTGTCCTCAAACTGAGACATCCGTCCCGCTTGTTCTCGTAGTAAAATATCTCGGTAATCTGTCGTCATTAGCTGATATATAACTGTGCGGTTTGATTCGAAGTCGTACCAATTTCTTCACGCGTTTGTTTCGCTGCCTCCAGATGGTTCGCTTCAATTTCGTCATTGATCTCTTTCAATGTCTCCAAATCCTGTATTGCAATTCTCATCTCCTCGATCTGCTCACTCAAAGCCAGATTTTTAACCGTTAACTCGTCAAGGATCTGATCAGCTCCGAAAGCTATATCCAACTGCTGCCTTAAATTATCGGCTATTTCTTCCGTTTGCCGAAGCTGCGAAATAGCAATCTCATATTTGCTCTGCAGTTGTGCATAAGTTTCTACATCTCTTTGCAGTCGTTTGACCTCAGCTCTTGACTCCGCTTCGTCTGCTGCTGTTTGATCCCTAAGCCTAATCAATGCCTCTTTAAGCCTCTCGTTCTGTTCTTCAAGATGCATGAACACATTAGCATCTCGCTCTCCCGTTTCCGATCCTCTCTTAAAATCTGCGTTCTCCTCCTTCAATATTTCCGTCTCCAACAGCGCCTCCTCAAGCTGTGCCTTCACACTACTTAGTTCATCCCTCAACCTCTCCTCCTGCTCCTCAGCAACCTCCCTATCCAGCGTAATAATCTCAAACTGCTCCGTACGCTCTTTCAAAACTTGCCCAATCTCATGCTTTTCCGCCTCCAATTCCCGCACGCGTGTCCGCAATTCCTGCTGCGTATCAAACATAGGCTTAATCTTCGCTTCCAGCCTCGAGATAATCCGCTCTAGCTTCTCTCGCTCTTGCTTTAGCCGTTCTAGATCGAGAAGTCTGTCTCGGTCGTCGGCGCGTTTGCGCTCGAGGATGCGCAGCTTGGACTGCAGGTCCTCAATATCTCGGTTCGTCGACATCACGCTTAGTTGACTATCGATATCTGGGGAATCCGAACTTATATACTATTGTGTACAGCTACAGCATGATTTGATCTGGTGTACACATCCTTCCAACTATACCTGGACCTTTGGGTCGTGCGACGCGTAATAAACCCACTTCAGATTAATTTGTTGTTCGTCTGCCCTCGACGCGTGCTAGCGGACAGCCCTTGCCCTAAGACAAAGGCAGAGCAGCATTGCATTTTAGGCTTAATGGGAGTACCATTATAAAGGGCGATTCTTTTTTTGTTTCGAATTTAAATGGGAGGGCCATTAAAAAAAGAATCAGACCCTTTTGTAATATGTCTGTTATACAGAATACAGTTCATAATACCACACCAGTCAATCACAATCTATATACAAGCAAAACAAAGCACAGTCAGACCCATACCATATGCATGTAAACAATAGAAGTACACTAAGAATACAATATTATGCAGAATATTTACATTTCACCATTTCGATTCATTTTCGAGATCCAATTGTAGAATTTTCACCTGTGAGAGCCAAAAATGTTCGTATCTTGCTTTTCTCCGTGTTTCTGCAAACCATTTCCATGCCCCGCGACCTTCGAGGAAGTAGTTCCAGTCCTAGCGTAGTTGTCAGAATCTGCTGTGGCTCATGATTTTGACAGGAAAACTTACCTTGGCCCTAGCGGATATTAAAAATTCCGCTAGTAATGCCCATGTTTCGATTGCTTTCACAACAAGCTCATCTGAAACCCGCTCATCCTCTTCAGTCACTCCAATGAAGTTAGACAATAACTGATACAGAGGATTGAAGATAGTGTCCATGAGTGCCTTGTCGATAGTCAGTGACCTACATCGCATGCATGACCAAACATTAATGACATACCCTTGCAAGAAGTTCTCTATTCTCCTGTGTCCATTTGCGATTTTCATCATCTACCAAATGCTGTACCAAACTGTCATCACCATAAAGACTGTCTTGACTATCGGACTGCTGTACAATAGGAGTATATAGATCACCGGTGCCCTTAAGGATACGCTTCGAGAGATCGACAAAGTCGTGAACAATCTGTATGGCCTCCAGCATGACCTTTTCCGGTAGACATAGGCCGTTGTTCAAGACATCCCCAAGACGAGCTACATAAATCAGCACATTCTGTCAGCTGAACCGCAAACATCAAACATACAATGGTGCAAAATTTGAACTGCTTGATCCGGACTCTGAATCAAGTTCGGCGAGCAGATGATCATTCTGACATACTTGAGCGAGTCTTTCAAGAGACTCTCATAGCCTTTCAAGTTTGCTCTCCGACGCATAATTTCATCCTGAGATATACCACTGACAACTTTCTCAAGCTGCATATAATCGTCAAGACTGTACTTGACGAGATCTTGATACCATTCGCCAGATTCTTGTAGATCGCTGTTTCTTCGAAGCTCAAGTCGCGTAAGATAATACCACGATTTGACACTCAGAATTCGTGCTTGAGAATGAGACTGACCCAAAATAATAACGTCTCGAAGATGGCCAATTGGAGGTCGCAGTTCTGGCGGTGCCGCCCAAAACAAAGTCAGTAGCAAGCTGTAGTTGTTCTCCAACGCTTCCAGGTCAGTCAGCCTAAGCTCAGCCGTTCGTGGATAAATTCGGCCGTTCAATGGCGTGACGAGACCAATCATTCCGGGAAGAATCTTGCGTGCGTCAGGTCTTTCGCTCGTGTCCCGAATCAGCTTGGCTAAATACTTCAGGAAAATGTGGAACACTGTATCCGATGTAGATAATTCAAGCATGTTATTGTGATCCTGCAAGAAGTCGGGAAATCCGGTACCGATATCGCTCTCCAAGTTTTCCAACTTTCTCTGTGCAAAGAACCGATACATTTTCATAGCTAACGACTTCGTCCCCGGCCACTTCCAAGTCAGGGTTAAAGTCAAACATCTTGAGAAACACGCGCGGCAGTACGATCCAAACTCGCGACTTTTTGAGTACTGCGCTGGTGTGCTCAGGAGCCTCTCCATCATAGCCTCCACGGCACTCCAATACGCGTTATGTTTACCAATGTCGGACACACCTTGTGAGTCAAACTGGTACAGAGGACACATACTAAATGTCGCGTACCACACTTGTTCAAATTTGTCGATATTAACTGTCTTCGCAAGTGCATTGTACTCTATGACTTCGTACAAACTCTCCCAAAAACTCGATATAGTCGACGCTGCTAGCTTGTTTGCACGATCAAAGACATGGATCGCTATAACCCAAATCTCCATAAAGCACGACTCTCTGTCAATTTGAAGACCTACCCGATTTCGATATGTCCTCAGAAATTGATATAAATCGTTGATGCCGTACTTTAGCAAAACTTGGATAAGAAGTCGTCCGATGGTCATAAATTCCCGATCCAGTGCTAGATGTGAATAATCGGCAATGTGATCCTGCAACATCGAGGATATTTCATAAATATAGAGCAACTGGAATCCTAGCATGTAGAACGACAACCTTGAGAAGCTAGTAATGCGACCGTGGAACTGAGTAAATAGCTCGCCAACTCGGATACTAAGCCTCTTTATTGCGGCTGCAAATATCATGATATTTTCATAGCATTCGCGAGTCAGAGAATTTCGAATATAATTGGAGAGGAAGACGCAGAATTCGTATGACTGCTCTCTTCGTTCTGCGTTCGCCCGGTCCGCATTGTGTTGCTCGCTTAACGCCCAATCGAGCAAGATACCGAATCCTGTATCAAGTTCCTCCAGCAGTTGTGAATTAACTTCCTTCCATAAAAATGTCACTTCACGTTCTTCAAAATGAAAGATCGACATATTAGTACCACCCTTGTCTTGAACAGCTGGTGGGGTATGAAGGGCCGCATCGAGAGCACCTCTGCCGATGAAAGTGGACGGCCGGAATCGAGTGTCGTGCCGCAGCGGGATGACATCAAATGTTACTGAGAAATTTAAAAGCGAAAAGCTGAACTCGGTAATAACTTGTGAATCTTCAGCTTGAGGTTGGATAGCCCTCACTGTTGGTGGCTCAGGTACGTATGGTAGCGCTTTCGCCCCGAATTGGTGTGGATTGTCTTCAAGGTCTGTCCTGGCATTTCGGGGGTAGTCACCGTCTGGTATATGATTGAATGATGGTGTTGGCTCCGGCCTAATATGCTGACGAGGGTGCATAAAGACCTCTTTGCGAGACTTTCTAGTTGATTGGCGAGCAGGAGGCAATGCTGTGACCGAGTCATTATCCATCGCCCGCCCAATTGATTCATGTAGTCTGTTGTGCCTCTGTAAAACTGCTTCTGGTATCTGATGCCTACTCTCAAAAAGATGATCAATTTTCACAGGCTGCCGTCTAACTGCGTATTCACCGCTTTCAACTTCAACATATTCCAACAGTCTGTTTCGTTGAGCAACGTGAGGTGGTGCCATTACTTGAACAACCCCTCGGGGAGGTGGAACAACTGCAATGACACCAGTCGGTAATCGTCGCCGGCTCCTTTGAATTGCTTCTGGAGGGGCTTCGCCGCATTCTGTCCGAGTCGGATCTGCAGCTGGCGAAAGTCTGGCGAACGACAATGATGACGTCTCAAATGCTTCATGAGTGCCTCCCCTCCATTGCTGCAGAACCTCTGATACATTCTCGTTGTCCTCGTCATCGTCGAAGTAGAAAGATTTCCTTGACGGAGAATGTCGACCAAATCCTTCACGCCTTGCCGCTTCCCGCACAGCGACCTTAAGAAATTGCGGAGCAAAGCCCTTAACATTTTTCTCTGTCATGTAGGCGTCGAGAATGCCTATCTTTGGTAAGTTGCTTCCGGACAAAGCCTGTCTATGCTTTGACGACTTGTGCAGTCTGCGATTCTTCATTTTGCCTCTGCAATCTAATCGAGTCTGACGAAGACTTCCGCGCTTCTGAGATTCCCATTTCCTTGGCCCTTGACTCGTGAATGAAGAAGGCGTAGTGCGACGAGATCTAGTTTCTCGCGAAATCATTCGGTCAATGTGAGTATCGACTTCCATGTCTGAATCACTGTCGCTTATAACGTAACTATGGCCTCTTGGTTGTTGGGATGAAAAAGATTTCTGTTGCTGTTTAAAAGGTAAAACACTTTGGCTTCGTATTACAGGCACATCGGAATCGGAATCGGACTCGGGATCTCCAAGAAACTCATTCCGTGTCTCTTCACGTAGTCGTAACGTTCCTATCTTTCGCCTAGCGAGGCCTTTCCTCGGCTCTGAGTACTGCGTATATCGTGGCCGATTGGAAACTTTCTCGCGTTCATGACGAAGTGTATTGTCCAACGTCAAGAATGATGGCGGTAAGACACCTCTGACGCGTCTTTTCAGCCTCTCCAGCTCAAGCTCGGAAGAATCGTCTTCACTATCGGAGCCTGATTCGCTTACACTCACATTACCGGTGTCAGAGTTGGACGCGATGGATAAAGCACCAGTGTGTCGTTCCCCTGGTGACAGACTACTTCGCGAGTTGCCAATAGATTCTTCAACAACAGAATTCGTATGACGGTCCTCGCCACGAAGCGAACCATTTCGCGCAGGAGTCACACGCGCCTTCGAAGAAAGAGACGGCTGGTCAAGATCAGAAGTGACTCTACCAGTGTCCTCACTAGCTCGTTGCGACTGTGTAAGCTGAGTTGGCGACTGCCTCCTGCGAGAATATACTGACGCCACTCTCCGACGGCTATCATGTGGTGATTGAGTGCACCGAGGTGGCGACGTAGGGAAATCATATATGTCTCGGGGGTTATTTAGAGGCCCATTCATAGCCCTCCTGAGAGGTTGTTCCCCTTGGCGTCGCCTGTGTGTGGTCTCCGAGTTAAATGTACGCTGACTGTTGTGAGATGATGACTGTCTCGACATAAGTCTGTCTGTCGGCCGTGGTTGCACGAGACTGGCCCCCGTAATCCTTGACTCTTGCGTGGACGTGATTCTACTGGCAGACTGGCTTGAAAGAGAGTCAGAAGGAGGCGTAAATTGAGAGTCATCAGAATTATTCTCGGTGCTCAAGCGTTTTTCGACTGAAATACGTATTGGTTTGATTCCGCGTCTTTTCAAAGCTATCTCATACATCTGCCGGTCAAACAGGTACGGGTTAATCTGTCGCGCTGTTCGTTTCCGGAAAAAATGATGAGTTTCGCATGCGTGGTATTGGCTAGGATCAATATCCTCCTGTTCCCAGTCAATAACTAAAGGCGCCTGAGGCTCCGACGTCCTTGTGTTCTCTCGCAGCCTGGCGTCGCTATCTGTAGCCTTCGTTGGTGACGCATCTTCGCGATTATTGTTTAGAAAATCTGCCAATAACTCGTTCAAGTCTGGGGGTGATGATAATTCGGACAGAGGACTCGAGAGGGGAGATGTAAATAATGAGTAATGCATGCGACCAGCAGGCGGTGGGGTGGACGATCCCGACCCCGCATTGTCGCAAAGTCGATCCTACATGTTCTACCAGTCAGTATGCTTAAATTTTCCAACCAAAGCTTTGCATACTTCTAATGAAACCACCACTTTGGCCCCTGAAATAGATCCATCACGATCTTGCCCTTCCGGATCAGGCAGCTGTCCGGAATCGTCATCGGCAATTCTTCTTTCTTGACTAGTGGGAACCTGCTGCGCACTCGGAATTATTTCTTCAGCTTCGACTTGTGAGTGAGATACATCTAACACCTCATCCTTCGCCCGAAGAAATGTTAGCTCAGCATAAATTGTCGCCTTGCCCTGCTTACAATATCCAATATCGGTTCCTGTGAAGTCTGGTTGTATCGCTGCTTAGATTTCTATACAAAATTAGCGAGTACAGTTACTGAATCTTCCCCACTTACCGTAGAGATAGACACAAAAGGGAGGAATTCAAGCTCATCCCTGTCGACCTCTAGAAACTCTGACACACTGAAGCTGCCACTGTCTTCAGAGTCCGACACATATCCCTGGGACTGAGGCATGAATACAGCCAATCAGCCTCATCCGCCTATGGCTAACAAACAAGAATTATAACTGTCAATGCGGACGATTATTAAATGTCGATATAGGTTGACAACTTTCAATTGAAGCGCGTTTGTTTTGGAGGCACACGTTAACGACGCGTTCTAGTCCTGAGCCGCAGGCATAAGGGACGAGTGGCGGTGGTGAAAGGCTTGACACGTTTTTAGCGACACATTGAATACGCTCTGTATCTCACGCTTTTGTCATTGACGACTTGTCAAGTTGTCATCCTCTCTGGAAGAATCTGTTATCAACTTGAAGTGAATATCTCGCCAGTTATAGAGTACTCTGAACATTGACCACGGTGGCTACAAGGAATGAGGATTCGATTACTGGGTCCACGATTTGGCAGCCTAATTGCAGAGTATACAACCGCGACGTGGTGTAGGCGTATTCCCCTACATGTAAAATGGCGACGAAATTCGTCCACAGTAAGTTCAGCAATTCGAACTAAGAGGATCGAGACAGATGCGGAATTGGAGTCCCTTCTATCAAAACCAACATGGGCTATACAATCGTTGCTGCGTGAATCAGCACCCGAAAAGCGCCATGAAGATATAAATCCGCAGTCATTGCGAGACTTACTGCGGCGGTCGGGACTCCAATTCCCAAAAGATGATGAGGAGGAGGGGAAGATGCTCTCGGATTTACAACGGCAGCTTGTGTTTGTAGATCATGTACAGGATGTGGATACAGAAGGAGTGGAGCCGCTCAATAGGATTGGCGAAGATCGGCCGGAATTGAAATGGGAAGATGTGCAAGTCGAAGAAAAAGAGCTCTTGCAAACGGTTAGAGACAAAGCATCTATAAGACAACATATGGAGCGGACATTTTTCTATGTCAAGGATGGGAAGGACAACTAAGGTCTTTGTGTACAGAGTCTCAAGTTACGGTCCCTTAGTTGACATTTGAGTAATATTTTGTGAGAGAGAGATTGTCTTGCATGTAAACTTTCTGACTCCCAAGAACACCAATGTCAAGGATATGTACGATTCCATCCAAATGGCCAAAGAGGTCCCGGAAAAACAATCGAAAGACACCAAAAAACCTAATCCATTTAAAAAATATGCGGTCGATATGGCTGTGACCCAAGAGCCCGTCCTATACACGCTAATCAATATCTTGCACAAGATCACCTATTAACTTAAGATTTTACTTACCAGCAATCTGGAACCATTTAGGAAGGCAACTAAATACATGTTCATCAAAGTTTTCGTGTCGGTTGCACAGACATCTGCCTGAAAAATAGGACTCGTCATCAGTTGGGCAGCGCAACCTATCCGTTGCTGTTAGAAGGCCAAATCAATAGCTACTAGTTACGCTGCACCTTACCATGGGGTGTGCTTGTATCCAATATCAGCGAAGTGGTGTATTCTCTCTCTGGACAGTAGCAATGAAGCCGCAATGGAATGCACCGGCGCGTCTCCCTGTTGTGAGATTTAGCAAATCAACAACTATTGTTGTCAACGTTTGAAAACCTACCCATCGCTCGTAATAAAACCCGCCCTCTTCATCCAGCCATTGAAAATACTTCGTGTATGCCTCACTTCTCCAAAAATTCAAGTCTGCAATTTCGAAGTTACTCCAAAAGTGACAAAAGTTATAGGGCCCTTTAATCCCTTTATGATCGTCAACTATAAAATCAATGGCATTGTCTTTGGCTATGTACTTTGGATATCTCTCTGCAAATCGCTGCGTAGCGTCCCATAGCGTAGGGATTGTCTTAGGATATTCCGGTATTGCGATCACGAAGGAATACGCCTTGTTATTATCTTTCATGAACTTGAATGGATCACTTCACAAAATAGTCAGTATCGAGACATATTATTCAGAACGAGGAGATACTTACTAATTCATATCGCAATAGAATTCAATACTGGGCTCCACACGCCAATACCAATCATATTTCAGTAGCAAAGGGTGATTGAAGAAAAAGCCCGAGTTATATCTGCACATATGCCTGAACGCTGGTGTCAGAAAGATAGCACATATTGAGGAAGTAATACGATCGTACCTGTATGTCAACGACCCACCATAAATAACTTCATCGTCTTCCATCTTTTTCATACTGGCGCGAGATTTCTGCCGGTCGATATGATCTGGCCATGACCACTCTTCCTTTGGTACGAGACCTGACAGGTAGTCAGCTATGGATCTCGAAAAAAAGGTCAGTTGGGACGCACCGTATTCGGTATCGCCAGATGCCATTCCACTTGTCAGTTGTATGAACTGCAGGTATCGTAAGCTCATGAAATATCATACTTCGACAGTTATGAATACCTCTTGCGTAAACTCTTCGTCATTCAAGAACGTCCACGGATAGCGATACCGTCGATTAAACCTGTCCTCAATTTGCCGCATGCTGCTAAGAGCATCGTCAATCTCGAAGTTTCTGCCGCTTTATCAGATACCTCGGAACTCGCGCTACAAAATAGAATCATACCGCACAAGCATCACCAGCGTCGCGTTTTGGCGCACTGGATCTGGATCACAGTGAATTTTTCGCTGTCTCCGATGTAATGGCTCCATGCTGACTTTTCTTTGTAATTTGGCTTGGTCTGCCTTTTTCACCTTGGCCGGAGTCGTGGACCATAAAAGAACGCTCATGCCAAAAAATATCAGGATCGCTATGACCACCAAAATCTTCTTCCTGTTTGGTTTTTGCCTCTGTCGTTTGTACTTTAGAAACGGACTGTCTAAATCTCGTTCCCGCTCTGAAAAAGTATCACCGAGCGCCATGTTATCGGTCGAGCATCAGGCAGCCACTACGTCACAAACCCCTTCACGAAGTAGCTAAGTTGAACTGTATCTAGCACAGTCGAAACGTTATGCAGTATTGTGCCAGAGTCTTTGTGGTTGGTGTGTGAGGTTATATGCCAATAATAGAGTGGAGAGCAAGTTCGGCGGTTAGAGACACTCGAGCCCTGACAGAGCCAGGGGAACGTGTTGGTTTGGTACCTTTCACATATTTTCCGACGAGGTACGGCAACACCATTGTACCTTACTACACTTCTCTGCGGAATGACACTAGAAATACTTGATTATCAAATAAGTTTGCGCCCGATCATTTGCTTTCGCAGCAGTGGTGGTCGCAAAAGTTAGTAAAATGATAGAATTCGTGACGATATTAATGGGTAAGTTGAGAGAATCATTAATACGCGAGTTCAGAAGCAACGTCAATCACAGACAAACAACACCATAAGTCAATCTCAATTCCAAATATGCTAAATCCCATGAAATATTGTAAATAGTTACAGCGAATGTCTTAGTATTAAATAGCCATGATTTGGATTATGCACTAGTAGGTCTTCCTAAAACCGCTCCTCTCGCCCATTATAAGCCAGCGTTCGCGATCTCAGTCCGCCAAAACCCCAGGTTCCAAAAATCCCTAGCATTCCTACTCGCCAGCCCCGCCATAAACCTTCGAGACCAGAGTCGCCGTTATCTTCGCTTGAAATAATATCCCATATTGTTCCAAGCATTCCGTTGTATGGGCCAACTGGAACCATTGCTCTTTGGACGCCAACATATGCAAGCTGGCCTCGTCGTAACACTGTTTCCAGAGGAAGTCTGACAAATAATTCTGTGGAGGAGGAGGCTAGTGACAAAACGCTGAATAGCATGGGGGACGTGTAAGGCTCGATTCCAAATCTGGTTCGGAGAAAATAAGGTGTTCCCCGCGAGATAACCCTGGGAACGGCGGCCAATAATGCCGTTGGAAGGACAAGATTTGGGGGGCAGGTGAGAGTTGGAAGGCACTGAAGGGATGCTACAATAGATCGAGGTTGCGCATCGGACGGGGTTAAGATGAGCTTTGTGCGAACAATATCGAGAGGCGACAATACTAGGGCGGTCAATGTGGTTGCTGTGACGGACGCAATAAGAGATATTATAGGGTGGCTGCTATCTGCAATCTCTAATGATGAGGGATCGGGTAGACTAAATACTGCTGAAAAAAAAGCTGATAACCATGACTCAAGGGTGATAAACATGATGTTTTGAACGAACGTTACATTAGTTCCTAGATATCGAAGAGAAATTATCAGATAACTCTATTGGATTAATTAAATACAGCCAAAGCTTACCTCTCCATACTCCCCAAGGACCATCTTTTGTCCACAGGGCTCCCATTGTTCCTAGGATATACGGCCGATGTGGTCCAATCCGATATACCTCAGCTACTGGTTCTGACTTTTTTCGATGCATGCCGCGTCCGGTATTACTTCTTTTGGATATGCTTCCATGACTTGATGACGACTCTGCGGATCCAGAAGACGATACACTTCCTACACGCCGATGCTTCGCAGTTTGCCGTGACGATGACTCACCTGCAGTCGAAAAGTATTGAACTTCACCGTCTTCGTCATCGAGATTATCAATTTCAAACGTGTCAATATCGTCGATCCGACCTCTGCGGCCTCTTTTCTGTGATGAATCTTTCTTTGTAGAAATCAAGTCTGGACCGGGCGAAAGCGAACTCCCTATACGTGTTCGCGGTCGCTCATATCTCCCGCACTGGAGTACCATTTTGGCAACTTCAAAAGGCTGTGCTAAGAAAGTCGACGAGTATCGCGTCAATATGGCATTCGTGAGACCGCGAAGTAATTCGCTTGTATTTGGAAGTTCGAGGTAATCAGCATAGTCGAGATCTGCCAGGATGGAATCGGCTTGCGAAGAGCTCAGACCCAAAAGCCCGCCGCTACCAAAGCCTGACGTACTACTTGACGTTCCATTTCCAGCTTTTGTAATCGCGAGATCGGGCACACCATTGTGAAATACGAGTTCTGGTCGTTGATAATACGGTCGCAATGGGCTCATTGGTCCCGTGCTGGTCGCCATTTCAACTAGATCGGTCGTAAAATTATCGATCAAATAATTACGCTGCTTTCCAATTATAAAACCTCGCAGGGCTGGTCGAGTCAGCTTTTGACTCAAAAAATTGGCTACAATACCTAAGTATTGGTTCCGAAACAAATGGTGAGGTCTTCCGTTTTGGAAGAAACTGGAGGCCCAGAAACTTTACTACGGCAGTTGGGACTTATGACCTGGAAAGGCTCCGACCACTTCCTACAGAAACTTTTCTCACAATTCGCCGGAACTCTCTACTAGCAGCCTTGTCCGAAAACGTTTGAACAGCAGACATCGACAATGCCCGGATCAAATATGCCGGACGGAAAGAAGCGAAATGCTTATCCTGTTATAGTAGCGAATCAAAAAGAGTCAAAGGCAGTCTCCAAGAAGGGCAGATCGAGCAAAAACCTACATCAGAAGGAAAAGGGCTCATATTCCAACAAAAAGCGAAAGCTTGTCGAAAAAGGTGCTAGCAGTAACTACGGTAAGTTATAAATCCGTCCGGGTGCTTATCGTCGTGTATTGAGTATGGACTGGAGCTTACAACCGAGAAAGAATATGCTGAATCATTTGACGAGTTCTCTGACGACGAAGAGGTCGTTCACCACGAAGTTGATGTATCAGACGTCTCACGAGGAGAGGAACAAGACATATACGAAGACAATTCCGCAGACGGAGACGAACCTTCGATCGACTCCAATGACGAACAGGAATTTTCTGACGACAACGACGAGGAAGGGGCGGAGGTCCAAGAAGAAGATGATATCGACGCTGAAGGTGATGATGAGGGAGAGTCGGAACTTGATGATGATGAAGAAATTGAGAACATAAATGCTGCCGCCAACGAGAAGCGGACAAAACGTAAGGTCGCATCTCTTGCAATTGATTGCACTCATCTAACAATCCATGCAGAGAAGAAGAGAACTGACCCAGAGGCTTTCTCCTCTGCCATGACGGCTATTTTGTCATCTCATCTTAAAGCACATGATCGGAAAGATCCTGTTTTGGTGCGTTCTAAGCAAACAGCAAAGGCGATCGAAGAGTCCAAGTTGGAAGCAAAAGCGCGACGCGAGCTACGACTGGAGAAGAAACAATTCCTGGATAAGGCGCGCATTAGAGATGTGATTACCGGTATCCGTGAAGGAGAGACACCAAATCCTGATGCGGTGCAAAAGAATACAGAGCGCGAAAGAAAGCTTAAGAAAACAGCCAAGAGGGGAGGTGAGAATGAACATTATCTAATTTGCACAGTGCTCATTGCTAACGCTGAATTGCAGTGGTCAAATTGTTTAATACCGTTATTGAGGCGCAGAAGAAGGCCACGGATGCCCTTGCAGTCTAATTGATTGAGTAGATTAAATCAGGAATTTAGGAGTTTGGATATTAAAGTTTCCAATTATTAGTCTTGAATGACAAATAATTTATGCTATTTGTACAATATATTCTTGAGATGTTATATACAAGATGAAAATGAGCATGATGTACCAAAGTAACCCCAAGTCGAATCCGTAAGCGAACAATGTCTATATGTTCCCCTGATATGAGACAAAATGTCGAAAAAGATCACAATATTCTCAACGAATGCGCATGCTTACAGCCGTAGCCTTTCTACTTTTATCTCAGTCAATTATCATAGTCGTTCATCGTTTCTCGAAATCTTTTGCTTGTAAATTGCGAGTCATCTGCGGCAATGCAACTCGGAGACCGTCAAGTTCTTTAGTAAGTTTCACCTGACATCCAAGACGAGACCTGGAAGAATCAATTAGATAAGTTTCCATGCAGAATATGTGAATACATGTGCACCCACGTTTCTGTTAGTCCGAACGCGAGATCCAACATGTCATTCTCGTCATCATCAGGCTCTGGTATTAAATCGTAAAATTCTGGGTCGACAATTACGTGGCAAGTCGAGCACGCGCAAGAGCCACCACATGCTCCTATAATATTTTAGCTCCATTCTGCTTTCCGTATATCAGATTTTTGAGTATTTAAATATACCTTCCATATCCAAATCGTGCGCTTGGGCGATGTCCAATAAGTTATCGCCTTCTGCAGCGTCTATATGAACCTGGTCGCCTTCTCGAGTAATAAATGTCACATGTATCCTTAGATCACAAGTCATTAGTCCTTCCGGCCGACAGACAATTAATGCGACAATATGTGAAGACATACTCTTCACCAGGTTTCGGGTCGTGAATATGACCGTGACTTCTCGCAATAGTTCCTGAAAATAACCGGTGTGACACGGACGTCGGCATAGCACATGTCGGAATGATAGAAGGCAAGAAAGACATGCTAGGCGACTGTATGATACCGAGATATCGTCTGGGATAAGTAGACACGCAGCGAGCTCCGGTCGCCGGGTATGTTGAACCGGCAATCAGCCGTTTAAGAAATTGGAATCCGACAATTCGAGGCATATAAATTATCTATAGTATTATGCCTTGAATACGACAAGGCTATCTTACAAGGAAACGTAAGGCTTCTGACGGTGGGACTATATCCCATAAGAAAACGACCTCGTCTAAGTGTAGTGAGTCTAAATTTTTGTCAGTTCGGTCTTCGGCGGATGTCGGTTGCGTAAAACGTATTTGCACTTGCTGCGTGAAATTTATGGCGCATTAGTCTCGCTGCCTTGTGTCTATCGTACAGCTACATATCCAAACCGTGAGACAAACACCGCACCGCCAGTATTCAACATTAAGGAAATATCTCGGCACCGAAGCATTAGATACTCAATACAGTAGATCCAAAAGAAAGTTGCCCGCCATTGGCAAAAGTTGTACAGATTATGGCTTAAGAGACTGCAAATCTGCAACTCGGGTGAATTGTATGTCGATTCGCTTACTTGGTCCTCTGCGTGCGGCGCGAAAAACAACGCGTGGATGGCGCGCAACAAATATTATTGCAATTGCGCTGCCGGCCCCCAGTTATATCATACACCAATATCTGATCTTATTGCTCAAATTTATTAACCTACGATAGTTAGTGAAAGCGTTCAATATGACAGCTGAAAATCTAAAGAGTAGCCGGGGGTTATTAGTTGTTTTCGAAGGTCTCGATCGAGCAGGCAAAACCACCCAGTGCCAGCTACTGTACGAGAAACTCACAAAGAAACTTGGCGCTGGCAGAGTACGAGTGCAGAAAGTTCCAGGTATTTCTTTTTATAGGGCTGTGTGTTTAATATTGCAGTGTACTAATTGTTCTAAAAAGATCGCTCTACTCAAATAGGGCATGCAATCAACGCGTATCTCGTCTCGCAAACCCATCTCCCTGACCAAGCCATCCATCTATTGTTCTCAGCAAATAGATGGGAGCTGCGTGAGTCAATATTGTCTTCACTGGCAGCCGGCCAAACAGTTATTTTAGACCGATACGTGCCGTCTGGCGTGGCTTACTCACTGGCAAAAGGCATCCCTGATATGTCACTCGAATGGTGTCTGGCACCAGATCGAGGACTTCCGCAGCCAGATGTGACGATATTTCTCGATGTCGATCCGGAAAATGTGAAGCTCCAAACTGCAAGGGCCGACTTTGGCAGAGAAAGATACGAAGTAAGCGAGTTTCAGGCGAAGGTCCGTGAGAGTTTCAAGACAATTCTCGGCGATGATGATCATCCAGGTGCTTTACGAATGGGCAAGGTCGTTACCATTGATGCAAGCCAAGAACTAGATGCTGTTGCAACTTGCATTTGGGATGCGATCAAAACTCTAGATATAGGAGACAAAGAAATGGAAGTTATCCAATAAACGCTTGTAATTGAAAGTCATTTCAGATGAAGCATAATATACAATGACTCCGCATTTCCCCCTAGTTCTCATCTGAAGACCATTCCGTATCTATTAATGGTAGGACAAAGTCATCGAGATTGTCAACCCCATCATCCTCACTTGTTTTATCTTTAGCTTCATCTGCCATGCCTGCGACATCTTGTTCGGAAGAGGGGTAGCTCTCATTTGTCTGTTTGACGCTACCCCTCTCCGACACAGTCGTAATTTCGCCTATTTCAATCCCATTGCCTAAATCATCTGGTGTTTGGACAATTCCATTCTTAGCGGTGGTGACGTCGACGGACAACTTCAGATTGGACGCAGAGATAAACGAATTTTTCGAGATTTGCGTATATCCAGCCACGTCAGAACTCTCTTCTAATCGTCCATCCGTCGCAGATTCCAGAAACTTTGGCCGCTTAGATTCCTCCAAGGCAGTGCCCTCTCGAGACCGTTTGCGATCCGTCATCTCGTTTCCGGCGTTCACGCTCCCGACAGTAACCGGATTAGCAGCCACGGACGCTGCTGGAGGTGGAACGATTGGAGCGACAATCTTAAAGTTCGAATGATTCAAGTTCGACGACACCTGTTGAACTGTATCCGTGGGCAACGAGAACGACTGTTGCCCAGTCGGAATATGCGATATCGTTGATTCTGTTGGAGTAGGCAAACCGGTTGATGAGGATATCGAGGGTCGCAGTCCTGAAGTACTTGCAGTCGCATGTGGCTGTGCTGGTTCGATATCTTCCATTGACGTGAGTTCACCTAGATATTCACTCATCGCCGTATCTGCTGATTCGGAGAGTTGGGGGCCGCCAGGCTGTAATGCACCCAATTCTTCAGAACTGCTAACCGCGCCGGCACTAACTTCACCATTTTCAGCCTCCTTCTTGTGCTTACTCGCCAAGTATTCCAAATCAGTGGCAGAAAGGCTACCCAAAGTATCTTCACTGCGAATTGGTACCGGCGGAAATCGTGGATGCAAGATACCACCCATATTTCGGCTCTTGGGAAGTTTGCGCGTCGCTATTGGCATAATGCTCCATCGAATATTTCGACCAGGTTGCAAGACACCTTCGAGTAGCAGCCTTTCCTCTGCCCAACCAACATGAGATCGAACGATGCTGAACCGATCAATAAGGGACCTCGTAGTTGCCGGAAGATCTGGCGCAGTACCAACCACTGCTGCTAAAAATTTGATGGCCGGAATCGTTATTTGTGGAGGTGGCTGGCTAATAAATGCTTGAGGATGGCTTGCGAAGTCTGGCAAACTGCTCGATGCATGCTGTATAGAAGACAAGTTCGACAGAGCAAGTTCAACCGCGTGATTGATTTCTGAGTTAAGACTCGTCGGCAGAATGGCCATCACTGAAAGGAATTCCTCTAAAAAGGTGTAGACCGGAATATTGTATAGACTACACTGGTCAGTAGATATAAAATTCATCTATTTCGATACTTACGAATTGCGGGAAGCAGGAATAGTCGCAACATGTGACAAGATAGTATACGCGTGGGGTAACAGCGACTGACCAGCACTGAGTACAACTGTCAGAATGTAAACCGCTTATGACAAAAATCTTCGCTTACGTCTTAACAAAAGTCGTCAAAAATCCATAAACATTCGCATGAACTGTAGGAAGGACTGAAAGTATGAAATCCTGCTTAATTCTATCTGAGGTATCTTTAAACTGCAAATTCTCTGGATCGAGAGATAGCAGCCTATCGACTAATTGCACGATATTAGAGACCGGCACCTGTACTTGCGATTGCGTGGCTGTGTTTAAAAATGACTCCACAGTTCGCAACAGCATTTCTATCCTCAAGATTCCAACAAACGAGTCCTGAATGTCCACGGTAGAATCCCAACCAGAGGGGATATTCTCATAAGCGGTGTCTTCTGTTGAATTTTGTCAGTATTACGCTGTGTTGTAGACTGCAATAGCATACGCACCATCAACAATGTCGAAGGTCTGCGAAATAGCCTTATGCGTCTCTCCAATGACTTTTAAAAACGCGATTCTCCACTCCAGAAGTTGATCTTTAGGCACCGCAAGATACATCGAAACAAATAACTTTCTGGTCAAGAGCTCTATTTCACAACCAACCGCCTTCCCGGTATGGCTCGATGAATTCAATATAGGATAAAGAATATTGTTCAAGAGCTTGGATGCGAATGGTCTGAATGTTGTCGGATGGTCGCGTAGAATCGCCAACAATGCTGGCAAAGTCATTGGCAGCGCACGCAGATCTGGCTGACCTTGTGACAAGGATAAAGTTAACAGAAAGGTCGCAAATGGAGGAATGTTTGGTGTGGTCAGTTCCCGCGTTAATGTTGGCTTTCCTCTCGTTAAAGCAAACAGCTTGCACAACGCTCGAATAACGGCACGCAACGTCGCGCGGTTATCATTCCGCTTCTAGTGAATGATTAGCTTAGTGCTGCCACATATGACAATATGGTCCATCCATGCCTCTAATATTATGAGAAGTAGCTTGATCCATGTCGCACCGTGAGATGCCAGCGATTCCCAATCGACTCCAACCAGAGTATATATTAGTTCCGCACCGCACAGACGCACCTCAGAAGAATGTGATTGCAAAAGGGCGGACAGTCGTACTCGAACTCTGTGGAGGATTTGAGGCTCTGAGGACTTGATAGCAGCAGAAGACCCTAGGCAAGCCGCTGCAGCACCGAGGTGTCTCGGGAGCAAGGTTTCATGATTTGGAGAGAGAAAGGTTGTTAAACATGACCTTAGCTGAGATCCTGATGTAGATGGCCCTTTATTGTAATTGGCGGACATCGTAGCAGTACGCCGATTAAAATGTACACGCAAATGTGTCAAGAATGCAAACTATAAACGACTACTCAGCGTCTGCTACAGCAAATCCAATGGTTGATTCTCGACTTGTTTAAAGCAGAACAGAGAAGCGCGAAATTTTGTGCGGCTCGAAATTATGTCACGTGGAAGGGGGTGGTGGATAAGGGTTATACTCTGTAGTGACTGCACCGAAATATTGATATGCTACTGTCTACTCAGCGGTACCACATATGCTCTCCATCGCAGTGGAATTGCATTCAGTGCCAAAAAAAAAATTGAGCCGTTAAACCTGCTCAATAAATTTGACGAAGTAGGGCAACCGCGCAATATATATCGCAGATTGATTTATATTAGACTGATCTAGCTCGTGCGTCAAAGATCAAAATGGCATTTCCAGTTACAGTGTAAGTTTGAACATCGACTTTACCGAGCCGGTAGAGCTGTAGATGTCTTGTCTAACGCGTATCGTGAATAGGTTACCAGAACTTACTACGCCGGTCTATTCGGCTGTCATAGATTCGGGTGTAAGAAATATTTACGTCTTGAGTGGCTAAAGTCTCTAAACGATTTCAGGTTTTATTGAAGCTCACAAAGCACACGTCTGAGGCGTTTCCTGCCGCTGTCTGCGGACTCCTCCTGGGTCTGGATGCGAACTCCGTTCTGCAAGTCACACATGCGTTCCCATTCCCGCCATCAGAAAGCTCCGGAACGACTTCTAGCAACGACGATGCGTCTGCTCCGCGGTCAAAGGCTAATGTACGATATCAGGCTGACATGATCCGGTTATTGAAGGAGGTCAATATAGAGGCCAATCCTGTTGGGTACTACATGTCGTCATACCTTGGAGGGTTCTTTAACCAGGCTCTTGTTGACAATCTTGTTGCTCTTCAGGCTGCTAACCCAAATTCTATTGTTTTGGTTCACGATGTCACCCGTTCGTCACAAAGCAGTGTTTCTCTCAAAGCATATCGTCTATCAGCCCAATTCTTGGCCACTAATAAGGCTTCCGGAGGCAAATTTTCCAGCGAAGCGGTTGTGAAAAATAACTTGACTTATCTTGACATTTTGGAGGAGCTCCCTATTTCAATAAAGAACTCGCATCTTGCCACTGCCCTGCTACAGCATCTTGATTCGCCCGCATTCACAAGAAAGGGGGATCCCACCTCGTTCGTTTCGACTTCAGCATTGGCACCAAACTTTGACAGCCTCGATCTCGCTATTGATCCGTATCTTGAAAAGAATGTTGAGTTTCTGCTCGAGTCGGTTGATGACTACTATGCAGAACAGGGGACTTTCAATTATTTCCAACGCCAACTTGCCAGAGAACAGTCGAAAATTCAGCAGTGGATCCAGAAGACGGTATGGAATGATAGGTCATGGCAGAGTGATATTTGATGCTAATATATATTATATAGCGGTCCGAGAATGCCCTTCGTGAGCGGGCTAATCTGCCGACGGTTTCCGAGGATGATTGGCAAAAGCACTTCAAGTTTCCAACTGAGCCATCGAGACTAGATAATCTCCTTATTTCTGCTCAAATTAGTACGGTTTATCGAAGTTCGTTTCCCGTTAATTGCTGCTAATATTTCATAGACCAATATTGCAACCAAATAGAAGAATACAGCTCCGTTGTTTCATCAAAATTGTTTGCTATCCAGAATGGTCTCGATATCCACAACTAGAGGTAACTAGCGGTAATAAAATTGGCGTGCTGTTACAGTATTAAATCAGTTAATTTCGTTCCTGTTTACCAGTCATGTGTTCGTACCTCGTCGGCTCTCTTTTGATCATGTATATTGGAATGAACTTTTCTGTGGCTTGTAGTTTGAGATTGCGCTAGCGGTTGGTAAGTTAGATGTATGTCAGTTTGTCTTTGTATTTCGTTCATTTGCTGTAAAATATATTATGTAACTAGGCTTAATGGTTGTTCTCGTTCTTGGATCAGCTGGCGATCTGAAGTTGCAAAATTCGACACTAAGGAAAACGGCAAGCTTAGTTGTCAGGTTTTCTAGGATTGTTGAGTGGGGATTATACAGGTTCGTAGTATAGTAGGTCTACGTGTATTGCTTTAGCATTGGTAATGAGAACTGCTGTTTTTACTTATTAGCCAAAAAAGTTCGGTGCTCGATTGGGTAGAACTACGTCACAAATCGCAATCTAATTTATGACCTTCATTAACATAAATTAGTACATGCGTTTATCATCGAACACTCTCAACAGACTTCCATCCCGCTACCTGCAGGAGACCAGCAACAAGCACGACAGCGTACATTTGATTTTCTAAATAAACCAACTTCTATCTCATGAAGTACCTTTTAAAGAACAAATTGTGGCAACAAAGCAAGTCATTTCATGGTCAATGAGAGCTGAAGACACAGGGATTAATAATTCCAGTTGCCAAATCAACAATCTATATATAAGTAGACAAATAAGGCAAACTCAAACGACAATACAGAGAGATTCAGATACCGAAAGCAACCTCACAAGAATACATTCAGCACATATACCTCCGCCAAAGCAATCTGCGCAGTAAACTTGAAGTTGTCCTTCGTACCTAATCGGCTGTCAGCAACAGCCACCTTTTTCGGCTGGTGCTCATGTGGAGCTAGGAACGTAAACTGATTTGTCGATATCCGGCTTCAGGTCTTTGCCGGGAGTGACTGAACGCTGGTGAGTCTCATGACAATATTATGGTTTGCATTGAACATGGCATGCGAGCCGCAAGAGCATCGCTCACAGGTGAGAAGGACTGTGATGAATACAACTCCACCGGTTCCTGGAGCTGCGAGTGCGGAACCGTAATTCGGCGTGGCGCGGAATCCAAACTAATAAAACCAGGTTGCGTTCACACAACTCATTCAAACCTATTTGGAAGTCGTCCATTTGCAAGCCATTTTCATCTTCTCCGTTAGAGCAATTGACAGCGCGCAATACCGTCGTAACTTGCTGGACCAATCTATATGGGCGGAACTAATTGATGAACCAATAAAATACCATGCTCGTCCTAAGCTAGCATTCATAATTGAGGCGTTCCCACCTGCTGGCTTAGATCATGGTAACCAGAGTGACCAGGAAACGGGTCTTCTGCTATGCGTGCAGTGCCGCAATTGTTAGAGCAGAATCCTTCCCACGACTAGCCGCCTCGACCATCGAGAATTACCGGTGTGCGAATAAGAAATTTTATAACGCAATCACGTTAATTGACGCCCACTGGATTTACTCGGAAATTTAAAATATCCTTGCAGCTCACCGTACCTCTTTGGCCCCACCCTTCTCGCCCGTAAGCAATTTCAGGCCTGACACCGACATACCAACCCCAGGCTCTCTGGCTCCAACTGTCCGGTTCGCGTTCCTCCCACGATCGTATTAGTAGCTCGATAGCGCCGTTCACAATCGCCAGATCCTTCTCCCCAAATGCACGTACGAGATATGCGCGAACTTGGGCGGGATGAATCCACTTTACTTCCGGATCCGCATTCCCCACCTCAACTTGCCTTTCCATGGCGTCAATATCTAAGCCCCAATATCCGTCCTTATCTCCACGCCGAATAATGGCGACGTCAATGGTTCCAAATGCACGGAGTATACGATATCCTTCTGGCACTTCACGACCATCCTCGTCACTTGTAGCGACAGCAGTGCCACGTAAGATTCCAATGCTTTTTGCTTTTTTCCGAGCAGCACTGGCAGCAGCTGCCGAAGCTAGGGACAAATGCGATCCCGCTCCATATGTAGGATATTGATGCTTCAACACACTTGCCGCAAAGAGCATCATCAAAGGCGCCCTATTAACGTTGGCTACTGTTTTTAATATAATCTCTTCATCAAGGACAATTGGTAGCTCTAGCTCAGTGTCATCGATCGGTGCGTCTCTATCTTTGACCGTGTATTTGCGTCCGCGTTTGGTCACGGCTGGTGACCCCGTTGATGACTTCGCTGCGCGCTTCCGTGGAGAAGACGAGCATACAGCGCGCAACTTGTTCAGTTGTTGCTGATTTAAAGACGGACATATTTCATGCAATTCTTCTTGCGATTTTGCTCCAACTAGCTCTTTCCTATAAAACAGATTAGACAGGATGAGTACAATGCAACCTGGTAAAGCTTACGTTGTGAGCCCGTTCTTGACTAGAGCTGACGCAACCGGGAGCGAGCTGGCAAGGGGGAACTTGCAAGAAGTGGTTAAGAGACGAAGAATATCATTCAGCGATGCAGCAGTGTTGCCATTATTTGACATTGTGGATAAAACGTGAATATACTATTGCGTGGGCTGTGTGGTGCGACACATTTGAGTTTGATGACGACCTCGTCTTCAACGTACGAAGCCATCGGCTGATCGGCTGGAGGCAATACGTCGTCATATCCAACGACAAATTTAGAATATTTGCATTGTAAAGATAACATCATGCACATTGTGTATAATCAAATTCAGTCTTAGTACACACGTCCATATAAGTACCAAATAATAACACCTTATCCCATGACTAAAATTACAAGAGCGCCAAAACTATTCATTTTCCTTCCTTTCCACTTGTTCCACTGTTTCATAACTAATGTCCATATTTTCGCCTTGAACTTCTTTAGCTGGACCTTCTGTATCTTCATCAACGTCACTATCGGTCAGTGGCTCTCCGTCTAATTCAGGATCGATCAAGTCCTCAATATTGAACTCCTTGACCCTAGATTCCTTCGCGGTTGGGTCTTCGGGATGACTGTCAAGCTTAACACTATCGAGTCTACTCAGGCGTACCTGAGGTGAACCAGTACTTTTCTCTACCTTCTTCCATCGACTCGCCGCAACCTTTTTGATTGGAGCTTCGGCTGCTGTTTTCGTTACCATGTCGGCAGCATTTGCAGACAAAGCCGGCTCCCGCTGATCCCATTCCTCCGTTTCCTTCGTTTTTCCGAGAAATTCGTTCGTCATTTCTGTCAATGAATCATGAGTGAAAACGTTCCATCCCTATTTGAAAATTTAGTACTACACTTTCAAACAACTCCTAAATGAATGCTCACTGACCTCCCACACATTTAGCACAGACATGATCTGCCTTCGAAAATTATCGGCACGGATACGTCCGTCAAACGCCTTAAATACCTCATACAGGTTTGCAAAAACAGGTATCAGCTTTGTTTGGAATCTAGATCTGTAAGTACCTTCCTATAGAGAGTCGAGTTTCAACTCTACTTACAATCCGCGGTACTTCCATACGCCTTTGTTAACTCCGCCGATTCCCATTCCAGAGTTATAAAGGATATCGCCAACAGCCCATAGCCTCGCGACGCGCATCTGCGTCGGCACATTCTTGCTGATTATACTCTCACAAGTGACATCAGTAATTTCCTCTGCGGCATACGCGTTATCGATCGCAAACGCCATTAATCTCGCAATCGAACCTCGGCGCATGGATATGTGCTGTAGCAACAACGTCAAATGTAGATGTAGAATAGGACCCAGCCAAGGTTCCGCCTCATCTCGTCCGCCACTTTTCTTTTCCTCTTCGTCTTCGTCAAGTAACTGGTTGTCTAATCTTTCTAACTCATCATCAATAGTAGCTCCTAATCGTGGCGGGAGCCATAACACCTTGTCATCAAATATCTCAGCTGGCTGGGTACTCCATTTCTCCATTCCTTCACCACTTGCTAGACTCCATAGCTTCCACCTATAGTATATATGTTCTGATAAATCTGAATCATACAAGAACGCGAAGTCAGGATTTTTCCTTTCACGTTGCATTATCACCGCCTCGAATTCGGCCCCGAATTTAATTACGTTCTCCACCATGGCGTGAATTCGACGCAATGACTGAAGTGAATCTGGGTACTGGACTTTGACTTGCAGTCGGGACAACTGCTGTGCCACGCCGGATGAGCCAAGTGATGCCGGCGGGGCAACATTTCCGAATGTTCGTCCAGGTGCGCTCCAATTCGTATCAGAGGGCAGTTGTGCGTTGAACGGAAATCCGCTTCTAGAATCCAGCCGAGCTGTTGGTCCCTCGTCTTTGCCAAACGACGCACTAAGCCAATATCCTTCGCCGAAGTATTTCCGATCCAATGCCGCACGTGCCTTTTCTACTTCTTCTGAGCTCTCAAATATGACATACGCACTAACACCGCGCCGTTTCTGATCGGGCGGATTGATTGTGATACTCTTCAAAACGCCAAACTCTGATACCAGCTTCCTAATGGATGCAGTCGTTGACGCAGATGGCAGACCGCCAAGATATAATGTACGAGCTGCAGTGGACGGATTATCTGGAGACTCTGAGAATGCATCCGACCCTTGGGCAACTAACTTGTCGAGTCGAGCTTGATCTGGTCGTTTCAATTCTCCCAGCTGGTCAATTTGTCGCCGTTTCGACAGCCGATTCTATCCTTTCAATCAATATGTAAAGCTAAGCTTAATACAGAATCACTCAGTTACACACATCTATATCACTAGATGACGTATGTGGGCCTTGAAATCTTCTCTTGGGTCCAGTCGGTGGCGTAAACGAATCTCCGAAGCTACTTCTCGCAGCTGTATGCGTGTTAATATCTTGATATTTGTGGTCCAATAACAATGATCTGCATACCTGATGATTCGCCCGGAACGAAGCTGATATCACTGCTAGCCTCCCCTTGGAAACTTTTCACAAAATCTTCATAGGCGGCCCTCGTTTCCTCCTCTTCCTTCTGTCGTTTCGCTTCCTCTGCCTCTTTTGCCCTCTCAAATGAGGTCTTACTTCCCCGAGCAATATGCGAGTACGGTCCTGAAGGATTAATGTGACTAGATACCGAGTATCCCCCACCAGGAAGTTGTGGAGGCTGCGAGCATAAGAAAGACCTGAATTAGCAAGATTGTGTGTAGATGACCTTGCGCTTCATACTTACGCCTTTCCTCGGAGCAAAATGGCGTGGCGGCATCGTCTCGGTCAGATTGTCAGGTAATGAAGTCCGCTTTGTCTGGTATGGCCATGGGATCGATAATAGTTTTGACGGTTGAGGTGGAAGTGATGGTGATGGATTGAGTTGGCGGCGAGGTCGTAAAAAGATGTTCCCAATGCGGAACACTCAAACTACTCGCAACTAAAAACTAAAACAATATTTCTGTCTATTATGAACTCTGTCATCTAATAGATAACCTAGTTCTACGCTCATGTAGTATTTCTACTTTACATCGAAGCACACGACTTTACACAGTAGTTTTGTGGCACAATTTACGTTGTCCGGTACACCGCGAAAACCTGGCCATTCCAAACACCAAGGTCCCACCAATTTATTACATTCCCTAGCTAACGAAGAATATAATAGATAATATATAAACGTGATTCAGATTACAAAGATACTACCTCCGAAACAGTACAATCGATTTCGTCGTTTTCATTTCTCAGTATTTATCAGCCTTTGATCACAAGCCGCATCCCAAATAAATTTTACAGAAGGAGAAAATATGAACTTATTCTTCTTCACCATTACCACACTCAGCAGATTGTCTGACGACCACTGTTTGATGAACATCATAACTCGTGGTATCTTGTTTATCTTATATAATCTGCTGAGCAAGACCCTGACCTCCGAGTGCGTTGGAGGACGTGAATTCCTGCTTCTTGAGCGCGGCAATAGCGTAGCATGAGGATGCAATTGTCAGGAACACGGCGGCAACTATGAGAGACGAGCCCCGGATAAAGAGCGTGAACCACTGGACGAGGGCCAAGCTGTATTTTTGATCGTCAGCATCACTCTCAAACCACTACACATCGTACTCGTATAAGCATTGCGATCTTACATCAAGTAGAAACCGGCTCGGGGTAGATTGTTGTTGAACCTTCTGACAAAGTCATCGAATCTCTGGGAGATAGGGCATATGCGAAGAAGGAATGGAACTTCAACGAAGATCAAGGTGAGACCAGTAGCACTATTATCCTGTTAGAGTATATCCACCACAAAATCTGAGGATACTGATATATTCAGAAGTTGACATACATGCAGACAGCGGAGAAGATAATGAGACCGATATTGAACGTGAAAATCGTTGCAATGCCAACAGCAAGGCAAATAATAACTGAAAGAATTCCGACCCTGGTTATCCATGTTAGATATCACGTCACTGTCACAATATGAAACTACACTGAGGTCATGAAGGGCGTGCATGTTAAAGCCTCACCATTGGCCGTATAAACTGCATTCACGTTAGCATCAGTTTTACTAGTCCATATTGACTCTGTAGATAAATACCTAAAGTTACGAGTCCTAAGTTCGTCTGCAATTGTCATATTGAACAGATGCTATACAAGAAACGGTACACTAGATATTCTACACGACAGATGAATTAGCAACCAACAATTGATTTCCCAGGGAACACAATGGAATACTCAACAACACCTCCACCGCTCACATCGAGAGCATTACATACCTATATTTATAAGCCAACAGTTGGATATGAGCCCAGCAGAGGATATTATTGACAGAACCCCGTTGGATTCAATGCTGCGTACGTGGCAATTGTTTGGTGTCGCCGTTTGTCGAGGCGGTCCTGGTAGTATGAGCGGCGTTGCGATGGTCGCGCAAGACGCACACGTCAACGCACCCTAACCTTGAAACGAGAGAGCCATTTTTCAGGATCTTATGATACATGACAGAAGAACGCCAGGCAAATCGGGTTGGCTTCCTTCTGACTTCTATACTTTAGAATCCTTTAGTATATAGTCACCACATACGCAATTATTCTCGTGATTTTCTACGGAATCGGCTTCTCTAATAGGAAATCTTTTTAAGAGTCAATGAATAGGATCAACAAAAAGCATGCTGACGCTGTAAACCTAGGATCGAATTGTCCTGCGCCAACTTTCTATTCGACAATTTTTTAAAGGTAATAAACTCGTCTTGTGTCTGGATTCTGCAATATATTCCATGATGACCTGTGTTTTTACACCTTATCTACATTATCTGTAACTCTCAAACGAGTGGGGAAGAAAAATTTGACTACTGATTTGTTACTAAATCGATTGATTATTCCAAGACATATCCTACGTGATCGGATGCTAACTGATTTGTGAAACAGATAATCTCAGATTATTCTATACGGTAATTACCGTTAGAATATCATTCTGATTCTAATGGGAACTGTCATTGAAACCCGGACCGTCGTCACGGTCCTTCCGCTGGGAGCGAATATTGACTCAATTTTGTCGCTGGAACAATAAGCTTAATATATTTTAAATACATTTTGTTTCACGTTTATAGCGTAGCCCATCATATAAGCATTCTTATATATTTGTAGCCGAGCCCTAACCCACATATTCTTGAGAATTCTCAGCTCGTCGGTCCAACTCGCGAACGCCTTGTCCACTTCACTCACGACTGCCTAATAGATAAATATTTTGAATATGCCACTGTCACTAACAGAAGAGTCATACCTCAGCGTGTCACTTTCGCAGCGGCCACCATGTCGACCGGACGGCCGGGATCAACTGCAGTTCCGACCAATTGATGCCGCGACAGGAATTTTACCAACGACCAATGGATCTGCGCGTATTCGGTTAGATGATGGCGGAGAATGTATTGTTGGTGTCAAGGCCGAGGTGATTACGGTCTCGCGATCAGATGACGTGCATGTTGAGGTTGATTGCGATATGTAAGATCTACGTGCTAAACACGGCCATGATTATATTAGCTTATCAATAGCATAGTGTCGGGTTATTGCCTAGTAGTCCGCTACAGAATTTACTATGCTCGACGTTAGAAACGGCGATTAAGAATTCACTGCCGTCTCGGTTACTTCGAATTACGAATAAGTACAGTTACAAGATATTCGTTGACGGCATTATTCTCGACCACGTATCGCATCCTCTCACGTTACTTTCGATGACGACGTACTTGGCGCTTCTGGACACGCGTCTGCCCCGTCTTACGCCGGAACCGCTCGGAGCGAATGACAACGATAAGGACGAGATTGGAATTCCGCAATTTTCGAGCGACTGGGCTGACGCGGATAGACTGTGCATGAGTTGGTCGCCGCCTCTTGTCCAGCTTGCGATAATTGTGGGCAAGAATGTGTTTGTGGATGCGACCGGAGAGGAAGCTGAAGTTAGCGATGGTGGATTGTTGACTGTTTGGCATGATGGCCGGGTAGTAGGCTTGCGGGTAGTGAAGACGCGCGACTCATCTAAGCAAGTTTTTAGTATCGCCAGCATCAGTAACGCCGTTGAAATACTAGCGAGTGCATCTCGAGACATAGAAAAAGCGCTTAAAGGAATCAGAACATCATAGACGATTACGCGACGCGGGTTGATCTTGTACATTATGGATTGGCATTTATGTGATTTGTATGATAGTGAAAAACGCTGAAGTAGCATTTCCGGAATAGCATTAGTTTATTCATCGATTAGCCGCCGTGTCCGCAGCCAGCCGTCGCTCACGTCGCTCTTTTAATAAAACCTTCCCAAAGTTATCTAGCGAATTTGGCTTTAGCCCCAGCCGTTTCGCATCCGTGACTTGTAATGCATACTGGATATTACTGTCGTTCGCCTCCGCCATCCGATTAACCTCATCGATGATAGCTTTCCGCCGACAAAAGAACTGCTTCTCTGCACTGTTGGCGCGCCATTGGGTTCCGTAATTGTACTCGAGGTACTTTATGCTTGGCCTTCCGTCGAGCCCGTTCTCCCATTCTTCCCAGAGCTCAAACACGGACTCGAGCTCCCTTGACATTTTGTATGTCGGAGCTGGCCGGTGAGGTGTTCGCACTACTGGTGTTGCCGAAGTTGGACGTGCAAGAATTGTAGACGTTGAGGATATTGGTGTCGTCATGCTGACGGACCGACGTGATGTCTCTGGTACTGTAACAGACTCTTCAGGAAGGCCGGTGGACGTTGGTCGTGCATTGAATATCGATGTGGATGTATTAATCCCTGTGCCAGCACCAGTTATCGGCGACCGTCGCGACGCAGACGCGTTCCAAGCATCCGACAGAGTTCGCTCGGTGCCATGCTCCAAATCATGCGCGACCGATCTCAGAGCTTCAGCGAAAACAGTTCTGAGATCAACCAAGGATTGCTTAATCTCTGTCGCCAATAAGGCCTTAAACTCGTCTGACATCGCTTGTTTCACGCCGGCAACCATTGCGTCCTGAAACGTGGCGACGAGGCTTTCCCGGTCGGCCAGTATACCGTCCCGCAGGCTCTCTGCAATTGCAGGGACCATGCCGTCGTTGAGGCTATCCCACGCCTGGTCTTCGGACGAACTTCGACGTTGCTCGGTCATGTCGATTGCAATGCTGTCGACTGTCATGCAAATATTGCACTAGCTAGTGTTATTGACGGACATGATGCTATTGTTTTGTGATATATTGCAGTCTACGTGAATAAAGGCGTCGCGCGTTGCGATTGCCACTTGTATCGCCCACACCAGCACGTGACATAATTGATCTATGAAATTTCCACAGGCCTGTCCCTTAGCAGACAATTCTAAGGCTACGATAGGCCAAGATGAATACCGAATGTCACTTATTTCATCACATCCTGCAAATACAGCATATGTGGATATGGTTGGAAGTGTACGCGGGATTGTTCGGGTGGCTGGGCTGGCCCCGCATTATCCCGGTTTACCCTAACCCATAATTACCAGTCGTGCCGTGGACGCGTCCGAAAGCGGCAGTCGCGCTGGTGCCGGCGTTGTTATACTTTTCGCGCCAAATCGCGTTGCTTGTGTACAAGGGAGGAAAGGATCTTGAGCTAGTACAAAGACTAATTCCAAAGTAGTGGAGACTGGTCCGGTCATGATTTGACCATTTTATCTTTTTTCTCCATACCCACATTCTGCTCGTTTGTTCCCTGCCTCGCGCTCTCTTAGGTACAGAACATACGGGCGGGTAGTGACTTTCGCCGACAATTCAGGATCCTCATCGCCTTTGAGCGCCAGTTCTGACAGCCGAGAGATGTTCTTCCGCAACAAGCAACCGCAGCTGCAACGCGTGCATTACGCTGAGTACGATATGTTTCAGCATAGTGCTCCCAGCGGATCAGCGTTGGGAATGCAGCAGAGTGCGGGAGTATCACGCAAGAGGACTATTCACGAGGCATACGACGAAGACGTAGAGGATCCATTGTCCAGTGGCTATACGCTCGGGAAGATTGTGGGCATGAAGAAGCGGAGCGAGAGGCCCATCGAGACGCATATTCACGGTATATCCCGTTTCCAATCTTTTGTTATTTCGTTTTTAATTGGAATCGGTGCTAACTAATTCTCAGCGTCAACTATGCGACGGCTTTTCGAGGCAGTACAAACGCAGAAACACCTCCACACCGGATCCCGAGAGTCAGTATCCTCCGCCCGCGATCTGTCGTGCGAGGACTGCGATAATGTGATCATGTTAGACGAGTACACGTCCGATCCGGAGTCATATTCTTGCTTCAGTTGCAACCGAACAGTATGCTGGCGCTGCTCTTTGCGATCCCAGCTAACTAACAACGCGCTTGAATGTCTTCCATGCGCAAACTCGCGGTCCGCAGGGCGATAAGTGGCAGATTGTTTATCAGGTTTCGAGTGGTAATGTTTGTATCATAGGATTTTGGTTTGTTACATAGCTCGGGGATCGGGCAGGCTGGCATCTATTTGTTATTTATTATTAATTTAAATCGCTAAATCTTGCTATACCTAGCGGAGTCGGGTTAGAGAAATACGGGTGGGGTTGTACCATCTAAATGGCAACTGACCAGTTACCGTTCGTACACGCACAACCTTTGGCACACTGTGTTCACAATTTTCCAAACACTCTTTGGCTTAACTAATCCTTTGCTATGCATTTGAATGGCTGTTTCTTCCCTCAAATAAGATTTCGGACACTCGATTGTACTGGCCATGGAGGTCGGATCTAGTGAGACCTCGCTGGTCTTTGTCATGACAAGGACCTATGGCTTGATAGTCGCCATGTTATAAGTCTGCATACTTAAGGAGTTACCGCGATTTCAAAACCTCTCTAGTCTGTATGAGAATGTAATGTCGACGTCACAGCAGAGATAGAACCATGAATTGATATGCAAATGAAAGCATGCAATTACGCTATGGTCCGATACCTTACAGGAACCACAAGTGGATTGGTGAGATGAAAGAAGGCTTTATAGAAGTCTGGCGCAAAATCGGCTGTGTTAGATATGGGACTATTACAATTACGATATTTTGGTGTGGCCAGTGTGCTTACACACATGTATTAGCCATTGATTGAAAAAGAAAAGTTATGTGACCTTCTCCCGACAGAGATTGTATTAGAGATGAAGCTTATGAGAGCCATCATTGACAATGCTGTGGGTAGATTCTCTGATTTAGTCGCTCAGTGATCCTCGTCCCAAATACCTTGGAGCTTAAGCGTAAATTATTGACCTTGGCTTGTCCAAGTTTTATTCGAGTGAATCAAAGACTATCTTGTATCATTAACTTGTGTGCGGAAGAAGTGGTCTAGTGCGGCATGGTGGCAGTTATGGTTGGATGTCGTGGATTATTTGTGATATAGTTTAGAGCGTAATTAAATGTATAACTAGTTAACTGAGTTATATATATTACTAAGTTATCCATAACTAAAAATTTTAACTTACTGGTCATTTCAATGGTAGATTTGGGTATATGATTGCGGAAGTTAGTGACGTTAGAAGCGGAGAGATTGCTTTATAATGTGTCCAAAAATTGAACCTCAAGGACGTCATAGTAGCGGTGCCAAAGTTATCAGTGGGGAGCCGCATGAGAGATCGAGCAATATGTTGCCCGCAATGTAGTAAACAATTCATCGCGTATTATATAGATTGGAATATTTTCGTAAGTCAGAATTTAATAGCCAAATACTTGGTCGAAGTACTTACCATTTCAATTGCACGTACTTTGACGAGCTCGCAAAGAGTAGATATTTACTATAATGAGATAGGAGGCAAATAATAGCTCAATATGTCATCGGTCGCATCATCCTCACAAGCTGCCCAGGCGGCCGCCGCCCCAGCAGTTCCTCCGTAAGTCGTCATGTCACTTCACATGAGTTGCGGGTCCTAATATTAGGTGTACATAGGAGGGTCATCAGGGCGCTGGCTATCTTCACTATCGCGATGGTGACGGCTCCGCTGAGTTCGTTTTACATATCACTGAACTACATCTTCGGTACGTCATTCGTGGTTTTCGTCGTTATGTCAGTAGTGTTTATGGGCAAAGGACATTAAGCTAATTGCTACGGCTAGGTGGAAATAGACAGTGGGCGGGTCTCGTCGCGGCTCTTGTTGCGAATGTAGTTGTTCTGGGCTACGTCATGTTCGCATGGAACGAGGACGGAATGTTGTCTAAAGGCAGCACACCCGACGATGACGAAGAAACGAAAAAGTCAAAATGATTTTGCTACTTTGCTCTCACTTTGTAAATAAATTTGGGCTGTGTGATTGGATATATGGCTAAGGGATGATGCCATGTAATGTGGCCCAGAGGACGAGTTGTGACGCTCTTTTCGTATATATTCAAATGGGCGTCTGTAATGTTGTACTTAATGAATGTTGTGAATCGACCTGCTGTTTGCAATGGTTTGAAAATGTGCTCAAGCCGATGCTGTTTAAAGGGATTCACCCAACCTCTGCATAAGCACAAAACATAGTGCCTTATCCCACTTTTCACTCGTCTTCGGAATCCTACACGTACACAATCATACTCATATTAGCGTTACTATGCATGGTTATTAGACGAAAATGTCAAACCTACAAAAGAATTTGCTGAAATCAAAACTATCGACGTCATCCACATTGGATCAAGTCCTTCATGAAGCAGCAGATGAAGGCGTTTGGGAGGAGCGCGATCTCGCTGACGCCAATTCGCCAACTCCTCCTCACGATATCCCACCTGCCGAATTCGCGGTCCCAGAAATGTATGCTCGCAGAATTTGCTTTGGTTGGAATATAATAACCCTTCCTTGACAGACGTCCACGAAAGCAGTATTACAAAGCAACGCCGTGGAAGGCGTATTGGCGCGAATCAGATTCACCTGACCTCTCAACCCCACCATGCGCATTCAAGGTATACTACACTACGCCGACACCATCGGCTTCTAAATCCCCGACATGGTTCATATTTCACCACGGTGCGGGGTCAAGCGGCTTGACATTTTCTGTCCTGGCGGCTCGTATCCATGAATCTCTCCCAGAAGTCGGCGTCCTGGCTTACGACGCGCGAGGGCACGGGGCAACGAAGGCCACTGATCCGGACGAGAAGGAGGCGAGTTTAGATATACTCGCGCGGGATTTTCTTAATATTGTCGCCTACGCAATACGCCTTTCGCCTTTGCCTGCGGACAGCAAAAAACCAGTTGAGGTAGTATTTATAGGGCACTCTCTGGGCGGAGCCGTCGTGACTGAAGCTGTCCGACGATTTCCAGAATTGTGGTCGCCCGACAACCTTCCGAAGCCAATTATAAGCGGGCTAGTCATTCTTGATGTTGTCGAGGGATCTGCCTTGGAGGGATTGGGCAGTATGCGGTCGTACGTCGCCAGCCGGCCGCAGTATTTCAGGTCGCTCGAGGACGGTATCCGGTGGCAGTAAGTCAAAATTTCACTTTTGCAAATGAATGCATCTGATGACAAGACAGTGTTAAATCGCATACTGTCCGCAACGCAGTTTCAGCATCAGTCTCTGTCCCTGGGATTATTCGGCCAGGCGCAAATGGGCGATACGAATGGATTACGGATTTATTATTGACTGAGCCGTTTTGGAAATCCTGGTTCGTGGATCTGTCGTCGAAATTTCTAGAAGCGCGGTCGGCGAAGATGCTCGTACTAGCTGGCACGGACAGGTTGGATAAGAGATTGACAATTGGCCAGATGCAGGGGAAGTACCAACTGGAGGTATTGCCTGATGTTGGGCATTTTATACAGGAGGATGCGCCCGAGAAATTAGCTGCGCTGGTACGTTTTTAGATCTTCGTTATTGTGTTTGATTGTTCAGTACGAAACTATGTGTGACTGGTGCTAATATACAAACGACATAGCTCGAACAGTTCTGGCAAAGAAATAGACGGGGAGCGGCACTTGAAATCAAAGCCTTAAACGCGCATTCGCTGGTATGGGGAACGGCAGGCACTTCTGCACCGGCGGTAATGCCGCGTCCGAATCAGTAATGCACACAAGCCGCCGATTTGGAATCAGTGAGCCATAGAAATACTCGAAAGAGGAATGTCGCTGACGTCATCCCACCAACTTTTCTGCTGATAACAAAGAAGAACAGTTGCTGGATAGAGGAAGATGGAAGCAATTTTTTGGTGCCCGGACAGGCGGACGTCACCATGTGCAAGTTTGGTGCGGCGTTAACAAAATAGCCGATACAAAAATAGCCCCACTCAGAATGTTAATTCCTTTGTAGTGGATATATATATGTGTATATATTGTCTGACGGATGTGGCATTATACTGGTAAATCACATTCATATATGCTGTACTTATGACCAGCACTAACGCCAGGTCACGCGAATCTTTTGCAATCCACATTAGTTCAATCTCACAATATCGGGTTCGTTGATAACTCTGAATTCCATATGAACACACTTGCTGGCGTCTGCAGTTAGACACCCAGAATAGAGTCAATGAGTCATACTGTTATCGGCTTAGCGTCACGGGAACGAACGCACGCCACCGAAAGATTTGCAACTTAGCGCATGGCTGGGCTGACCCGGCATGCTTTTTGTTAGCTGCAGGACGACGTCATTGTGCACGCAGGTGGTCCCCGTCACATTTTTCTTTTCATGGTTTGTGCATGATGCGGTAAGGAGGAGGCTGAAACAGTAAATGAAGAATGTTACTTTGATAAGTCAGCCAAGTAATAAAAAATTGCAACCCTGGAGTTGCAACAAAATATGAAGGTCACTAATTGTGGTCGAATTAGCGAGCGCCGCAGTCAGTGACAGGTAAGGTGTTAGTTAGGTCTGACCGGGAGGGGGGAGAGTGCTTAGTTTGTAGGTTGGTAAGAGAGAAATAAAAAACTCCATTTTAGTTAACTAATATCATACATTTTGTAGAGCAGCACATATAACCTGCTGCTAACTTAATATAATAAAGCAGGGGGCGGCCCAACGAGCCCCATGATCAATGAAGGGGTTCGTCTAAAGAGGCTCCTTGCTGCAGGCAACATAGACTCGCACAAATGCACCGAGACCCTGGGTGGCCAACAAACAAATCCAAAACGTGCCAGCTGCTAAATCGCAACTTGTCATTATTTTTATCATGGAAATCACCTAGAATTACAGTCTGCTCTTCACTTTTCACACAAAAGCCGACTGTGGCGCCGAGGCTTGCGTGTTGAATTCAGCGCCGCGGGTCGGCAAACAACAGACAAGATTCAGGGCGAAGGCGCTATGCCAAAATAGGCTAGCGTTGCTCATCGCCGGCGCTCGGTATGGCGGCGCACGCGACTGAGCACGCCCCTTTTGCTTTTGCGTTCCGTTCGCTGTTGCCCGTGATCTGGCCCGCCCGTGCAGTCTGGGTTGCCCGTTTGCAAATGTCTATATAAGCACCTCCCCACTTCCCGACCTCTTCCCTCATCCATCCCTTGTTTGCTCTTACCTTTTCATCCATCGCTCCGTTATCCGTATCTTTACATTCTCTTGCCACTTCATCTACACAAATGGCTACTGCTACTACTGGTATGTATTGTGATCGATGTCGTTCTCCTTGTCATCAACTCTATCTGACTTGGACTGCCAGAACCAATCGTCGAGTCCGTTCCGGCGCCCGTTGTCGAAGAGCCCGTCGCATCACCTGCCCCAGCCGCCGAGTCCACTCCAGAAAGGACATCTAAGCGACGCAGCTTCATCCCATCCGGTGTCAGCGAGAAACTCAAGAAGTTTATAAACAAGGCTGTCCCCAAGAAAGAGAAGCCAGCCAAGGCGGCAGTCGCGGAAGAACCGGAGCCTGCTGCTACCACTGCCGCTGAGTCTGAGCCTGCCGTCACAGCTGAGGAACCCGCTGCATCAGAACCTGTTGCCGAGCCCGCTGCTACTGAAGAGCCCACGGCTACTACTGAGGCGCCAACGGAGGAGGCAAAGTAATTTAATCAATACTGCATCGTTACGTCTCTTTCATTGATGTTTGGGTGTCCGTTGTTCATCGCTAGGTGTTTTCTTGACTGGGATGGGTTATAGTCGTCGTTGTTTCGTTGTTTAATCGGGTGGTTCCTTTTCCAGTATATTAATATGTAATTTTTAATAACTTTCACTACTCAACGCTTCTTAATCATATTAATACTGATCCACTATTGGATTTTAATTATATTGTGAGTGTCGTGTGATTGGACGGTAGTAATAGTACATGTAAGAATAGTCTCTAATGTCATCTTCTCATCTCTATCTTTCAATCTTTGTTTTATGATTATTTTTTTTGTGGTTATGTACAGGTGCGATTCTTAATGTTCCTCCAAATGATCAGTTGTCAGCGAATTTGATTTAGTTCGGTTTGCAGTTGGTTGGTAATATTGTAATCAACGATGTCGAGGACTGTATATGCTTCTTATTATTCAGTAATTTTAGTTTAATTCCTCTTTTACAAGACCTTCTCCTCTTTGCTTCAAAGTAGAAGGTGCCTGTCACATGGTATATCGGTCGTGATTTCGTTAATGGCTTCCCTTTGTCGCTTATTTTGTTTGTACCGTTGCGTGGTACGATTAGGCGATTGCGTTTAAAGTTGCAGGTGACTTTTTGAAACAAAGGGAATATGCCTGTGGTTAGGGTATCGGAATCGGATGTACACGAAAATAAAAATAGATCCGGCTTCATCGTGTGATAAGAGTCACTGAACCCTAGACCCGTCCATTCAAATATTCCTCACAGCAAGAAAGATATCAACTTACAGCGCACGGCTCAAACAATTAAGCACCACGTTGACTAAACAGGAGAACATCCAGCTTGAAGCTATCAATCCCGAAACCGTATACTAACGCCAATTGAACTGGAGTAGTTCCCTAACCTTAATCCTGCAAGCACTGCTATCATACTACTATCATTAGGACAAAGTATGCTGCATACATGTGAATTGTGATTACGTCAGGTGACAAACTAGTTTGCGGTTGGTAGATATTACCCGTAATAATGAAATAACTAGTCTAGTCCAACAAACTTACATCCGTACAATATCGCCAAATGCCTATACTACAAAGCAATTTAGTAAAAAATCCACAAAACGTTCGCATCCATCATCAAAACTAACGACAAATAATGGAAAAGTGATCTCTCAGAATCATTAAATCAGTATTTTTTGGAAGCTCATTGAAAGAAAAATCTCACACAGTGTGAATATTAATCGTCATCGAGGTCACCTTCCGCGTCATTTTGATATCAAGATTATAAACAGAATGAAACCTACCATTGTATCCAAATCTCACAGAGATAATCACCTATTGCAAGTATGATTAGCCCAAAAAAATTGTTGCATATAGGGTTCAAATCATTTGAATCCGACAGTAGAGAACACCGAGCGGCAGGGAATGAAATGGATCCGACACTTTCATAAAAATATTTGTACACCGAAAGAGTTTTCAACATGCAAATTTATGCCCGCACGTCGTTAGACATTTATTTCTTCATTTCGCCATTCCCCTCCGCATCAATGCCTCACACCAATTAAACGAGAAGTGACAAATACCTGCGCACACGTTAACTTCATTCCCACGGACTTTTTTTAATTCATAATAAACGGGTCAGAAGGTAAACGGGAAATATTCGCTCATACAAGGCTGAAACTTGAAAGTAGTTGTATTGTGTCCGCATTTTTGGAGATCGGAGATGGAAAGATGTATTGGTACGAACCGTATAATCACCGCGATTTTTTCCCCGTTCCCCTCCCCCGCTCATGCAATCAATTAGAAAATTTCGGGACATACCTGTTGTTTATTAAATTATGAGAAGTAAAAACACAATGTCGCAATGCAGACAGTAGAATAATTGAAGGATATTGATAATGACTAAATTTTGCTGCGCTTTAATTTTTATTGGATCATGCGAAAAATTTATTGGCGCGCGCCCCGCTTTTTGTCGGCAACAGTGACTCGGAAGGGTTTGGGACTAGGGTTTGTTCTCGTAGGGTTAGCTTCTTTGAATTGATTGATGCTGTTCGATTTTTTTTTTAATGGCCCTCCCATTTAAAATGGAAACAAAAAAAAGAATCGCCCTTATAATGGTACTCCCATTAAGCCTAAAAGAATCCTTAGTCGACGACATCTTCCTCACGATTATACTAGAGTCCCATACAAAGGGAGGGGAAAAAGGGGACGGGGAAGAGGTGGACTAGGGATTAAACAAAAGCCGGGCAACAGTAGTACCTCGACCGGCTACTTAACTGTGGCCAACCCTGAACATTAAGTGTCTGGAGATACTTTTATTTCCCTACTCAACTGACTTGTAAACCATACACAGTTGAGAGCCTCAATGCATTTTTCAGTGGAGCTGAAACTCCAAAGCGTCTACCCAGGCCTCTTGTTTGAAGGCAGACCGGGTTGCAAAACAATATTGAAATGGTCTTCTGAAGGGGAGTGGAAGAGACAGTAATTGTGTCTGTCTTCTTCAATTAGCTCTATAATCTGTGAAGGCTGTATAGCCTCACGGCGACTTCCCTTATTAGTACGGGTCAATTTCAAAAATATCAAATATTGATACAGAAAGAGAAATCAGAGGCAAAAAATTAGCGTGAATTACTAGAGTCGCGTTTGAGTCGCGTTACGCGGTTGTAAACTCCCGGGCTGTTTTATTCTTAAACGCGTAAATTTCGTGGCTGAGGTAAATGAAGCTAATATGGAGGTCCCATTTAAATAAGTAAATGAAAGCACCGTTTAAAAAAAAGGAATTAATGTTACCAGAGTCCGACAGCGTTGGCCACAGGGCTTGATTATAAATGAAAGTTCTTTTCTGGTTTTTGTATGTATTGAACTAGTGATAACTATTTCTGCTGTAGAGTACTTATTTTAACATTATTAAGTCATCTTAATTCCCAAAAAATAACTATTTACAATAAAATCACCAATGCATATATGACATTTACTCAACGATATGAAAGTACAAAATACACAAAATATTTTTTAATTCTCTCAATGCTTATAAATAATTCCAAGTCAGAAATTTACATAGGTCCCCGTCAGGGTTTTACTTTCTATTAACACTGTTGTGCAACACATGCTCCTTCATAGCCAAGCTACAAAGGGCACAACAAGTTACCATCACTGTAGTCGTAATCAGCACAGCCCTGACAGCATCTAAATAACACAATGTCACATCCATCTTCCAATACTCTGGCACATTATTAATCTCATCCACCGAATCCTGCACTCGCTCAATCACTTCCTCACTTCCAGGTCCGGTTATTCGCTGGGAAAGTTTTGCGGATAACGTATTTTGGAAAATTGCTGCAGCAGTAGCGACGCCGACTGTCATCCCGATAGTCCGGAAACCGTAGGCGATTGACGTGCAGACTGCTTGAAACTCATGCGGGACAGCAGCGATAAGACCTACAAGTGTCGTGGTTAGGTACAACCCGCCTCCGAAGCCAGGCAAGAACAGTGCCACGGAGATAAACAACTTTGACGTGTCCAGCCCAACAGTCGCAAGCATTCCGGAGCCTAGGACGAGACAAATTCCCGCGACGACATTCACAGGGTAATATCGACCTGTCAAACGCATGTAGTAGCCGGCGAAGAAAGATCCTGATGCGCTACCAATGAATTGCGGGATTAAACTTGATCCGGACTCGGTCGGCGAGACACCTTTTACCGAGAGCAGGTATATCGCGACATAGAAAATGTTGGTAAAAAATCCCATGCTCAAGAACCAGCCCGTGAAAGCGGATCCAGCGACGGTCCGGTTCTTCACGAGACCGAGCGGGATAATGGGCTCCACGGCGATGTACAGCTCAGTGTAAACAAAAGCTGTGAGAAGCACCACAGAGCAAAGCAGGCTCACAATCACAACTGGATGGCGCCAAGGGAAGTAATTCCCGCCTGCGCTAACTCCAAACAAAAACAGAAAGAGCCCGCTCACAAGTGTGCCGGAGCCCAGAAAGTCGATACGCTTGAGAATCGTGTAATCAAGCTCAGTCTTTGAGAGCTTAAGATTCAATGAGATTGCCACGATCGAGAGCACGATGATCGGCCCTTGAATCGCGAACGTCCAACGCCAACCCACAGTGTCGGCTAGGAAACCGCCGACAATACCGCCAAAGGCTGCGCCGCAGCCGTAGAGAATGTTGCCGATGCCTTGCAGCAAACCGCGTTGCCTGAGGGACACAATGTCGCTAAGAATAATTGCACTGAGGGTATATAGACCGCCACCGCCAGCCCCAGCAATAACTCGTGCCGCAACTAGGAACCAGAGACTGGGTGCGATGCCACACAATATGGATCCAATTCCAAAGAGAACCTACTGCAGTCAGCCAGTCCAATCATAAGTAGACAACACATGCGCATACATTGCACGTAAGTAGTACCGGCTTTCGTCCAAACAAATCCGACAGCTTACCATACAATGGCTGGAACGTTGCCTGCGCTATAAGATACCCTGTAACGATCCACGACACGGATCTAAACTCATGGAAATCTGAGGCAATCTTGGACAACAGCGTCGCGACGACAGTACCATCCAACGCAGCTAGGAAGACACCGACATAGAGAGACAGAAAGACAGTGACTAGTGCGCTGGTCGTGAGCTCTTCTCGTTCTAGGTCATCGGCGAGTGCGTCGTCCTCCTCCTCCAATTTCTGTTGTTGGTCTTCGATGCCATCGAGTAGACGGGTTTCTTCAGACTCTTGAATTTCCAGCTCATCTATTCCTGAGCTCATCCTGTAATTGCCTATTACCGGCTGCCACGTATCCGAAATACCTTGTGAGCTGACTTACAAAACACTTCAGGAAATATTAAAAAAAAAGCAAAAGGCAGAAAATAGAGGAACCCCGATGGCAGGTGAGGTAGGTACACATCACGGGTTTCAGGACTATTCTGCCCCACCAAACTTAATTTCGTGGTCGATGGTTGTGCTCTATGACCGAGGATGAGTCACTCTCGGAGTGGCTTCTTAGTAGCAGGGTCACGTGATTTTGAATTGGTGAATCAGACTGGCATCACATTCAAGCATCCGCGAAGGTCCACTACTATTGAGGAAGGATATTCATTACCATCAACTGCGGGTCTCCGGTTGAAGTGCAAAGATGATGTCGCTTGTACTTGACAATTCCATGCCAGTCCGGCAAAATAACACTCTCTTCAAAGCCACTGTAACTAATTGCGTCCAATCGCCTACCTATCTGTGTGAGAAGGCGATGGAGCCGAAGAAATGCTGCAAGCCTACGGACTTGAGCGAAGATGTTCCTTCTTCACAACAGGATGAAAATCGACTTGATAGTTTTGCAAAGCTTCATGACATCATAAAACTTTTCAGTGGCATGTTTGATATTATTTAATCAAAGCGAGTATTCATACCGCAGCATTCGGCCATCGGCGTGATTCAGTAACAGAATATCGTCCAAGCGTAACAAAAAAAATTAGAATAATTCGCATGGCAAGTAACTGCGCCGTCAAACAGCGTGCGGTAGCTGGCTAGTTCATACAGTTTTGTTCGACGTCCATGGCATTGACAAGGCAAAGATATGGCCACAGCACCAATCGAAATGGGTAACTAACGAGTCGAACTCAGCTCCTGCATTGACACAAGTACTTTAGATCTGAGTTCCAAATCGATCTCGACATACTAAAACATGTCTTGCGATTTTGACGTTGACCCAGATTGTCCCTGCCTCCACCCACATCCGCTGTTGTCGCGGCAACACAGTCATCCAATATTTAGAGCTAGCCTAATTAGGCAGTTCAGCCCAATCCTGCTCTTAACCTGCGTTGGCGTCACATACCGTTCGCCTCTGATTCGCTCGCTGCCTTTAAACTTTCAAGATTCAAGAATGAGTGGCGTTACATGCCAACCGTTGTAATGCACGAGGTACGACAGTTTAGTCTCATGTTTTCACGTATTCTAGTCCATAGTTTCCGCTAATGATCATTTGGGCAACAGCCCACAGAACTTACTGCACAAACTCGTTGATATGTTTATATCCTACTATATTTGGAAGAGTGATGGAGCTCTCTCTGGGGGATGAGCTGTCGGCTGAGCCAGCGGAGACTCGTTCCTTGGAGCTCTTTTTTACTCTATATTCCTGTTTTTCGTTTCTTTCTTTCCTTCCTGTGTAATTCTTTTCTTGTGTCCTCTGTGAGGAAAGCAATTCGCTTTTAATTCCTTTTGCTTAAGGCTCAGCTGGTCTGTTGCCTTTCTTGCGGTCCTTTCTACTCACCGAGAATTGGTATATCGGCAGTCTATACTGGTCAATTGTGTGGTTGCTGGGCAACGATTTTTAACAATTGAATTTCATCTACGTAGCTTTTGATTTGGCAATGAAGAAAGCAGGATTCTGGGTCTTTGCCTGCAGTTTGTTATCGGCTATGATGGTGGGAACGGCGCATGGTTTCGATACGTCATCTAACACAAATATGGTTATGTACTGGGGTCAGAATTCATACGGCCAAGTAGGATCACAACTTGATCTGGCGTCCTATTGTCAGGATTCTACGAATGATGTGAGCTTTGGAAAAATAAAGAGCACGGAAAGTGGAGCTAATATGTTTAGATCATTGTTATTGCGTTTTTATCCATATTCTTTGATTCGTCAAGTGGGCTACCTGAGGTTAACTTTGCCGGATCATGTGAGTGCTATGCTGTTAGACCTGCTGGTGGTCTGATCTGAGGTTCTTACTGAGTTGAGGTAGGCGACGGAGGCTACTTTGATGGTACCAATCTGCTTCAATGCCCTCAGATTGCGTATGTCCTATGGTCCAATTTAGGTCTGCAACTTCTCTAATATCAAATATAGTGAAGACATTGTTGCTTGTCAGGCCAACGGCAAAAAGGTCTTTTTGTCGCTCGGAGGTGCATCTGGATCGTACGGTTTCGACTCTGAAAGTCAGGCCGAGACTTTTGCTGCCACGTTGTGGGAGCTTTTCGGAGGTGGCTCGTCGAGTACTCGTCCATTTGGCGACGCTGTCGTTGATGGATTTGATCTCGACATTGAGGGCGGTAGTTCTGCCGGCTACGCAGCTTTCGTTACGGCCATGCGATCGTACTATGCTGACTATCCCGACAAAGACATGTACATCTCTTGTGCACCACAGTGCCCAATCCCTGACTCGTTCCTTAATGACGCGATGGTTAATTCGTATTTTGATTTCTACTTTGTTCAATTTTTCAATAATTATTGTGGTATAGACCAGTGGAGTGGGACAGAGTCGACCAACTTCAATTTTGGGTCTTGGGATTCGTTTGCGAAGACTGCTAGCTACAATACGGACGTGAAAGTCTACCTAGGGGTTGCTGCATCTTCGACGGCTGCTGGTACGGGATATGTGACCATTGACACACTGAATGAGGCTGCTGCGCAGCTGATGTCGACTTATTCGAGTTTTGGCGGTATCATGATGTGGTGCGTATACTATTGATGCAATGCTTGTCACTACTGCTTATGCGAATACAGGGACGCATCCCAGGCGTATAACAATATTCCCGAAGACGGCCTAAATTACGCTCAATTGGCAAAGGCGGGACTCGTCATGGCGGCGTCCGCGGAAGTTAGCCCTTCTTTGGCTGATATTGCCACGGAAAGGGATTACTCGTCGCTCATCTCTTCGAGGACGATTGCCGATGTGATTACTGAAGCCACTGTTGCGGATACAGCGACTACTAGACCAAGTGATGAATCGGGATGGCCTTCGGCGACGGATGAGACCACTTTGCCCTTAACAGAAACAACTACATCATCGTCAGCAGAGGCAACTGTTCTTACTATTTCGTCGCTCACGTTGTCATCGCAAGTCCAAACTTTGATTGTTGGTAAGATGACAGACTTCTCGATTCTGTCGTCTACGAGCTACGTGACACCAACTGCGACATATCCTATTGTGTCTGTCTCTCCATCTGCAAGCGAGTCTATAACGAGCGCCACGTTTGAGGATGGAGAAACGGAAATTATTTCGTATACTAGCACTGTGTACAATGCAGCGTTTTCGACTTCTGTGGAGATCATTCTCTTCTCGACAGTTACTTCCCTGGCAGGCGAGGCAGATTCCATTAGTTCGATTGCTGGGCGCACCACGTCTTCTGTTGAGGAGTTTACGTCAGCATTGGCAAGCGTACAACAGACTTCCTCGTTACCTGGCGTTTGGACGTCGTCTACCGAAAGTATTAGCTCCCACAATGATGTTATGGCAGGGACTAGCGAAATATTTGTTTCAGCCCATACAGTTCATCTTACTGCCACGACATTTGTTGGAACTACAGAGTCATCGATTACTGAGATTGGTTCGCCTACACTGACTGTCGGAGACGTAACCAATACGGCGGAGGATGCGTCCGAATGGACAAGCGCATCATCCACGGAAGAGGGAAGTAGTTTAGCATACGCAGTCCTTCAGACTACCATCGGTAAACCTGCGCCTTCAACTTCTATATACACAATCTCTCCGGCTCCCAGCTTCACTGATTCTGAACAGGAGACGACGACTACGTCGGACACCGTCGGAACGAGCACTTATACTGTTATTGATACGACGCCGACTCTGTCAGCGAGCATGACGTTCATCACGAGTCCTCCATGGTCAGCTACCGCCTCTACTTCTTCCAGTACTGCGAGTGTTTCAAGCTCCAGTGAGGTGTCGTCGTGCCCGATTGATGGAGCTCCCTGTGCTGTGCATGGCGAATTGGCCTGCAACGGTTACTACTGGGGACAATGCGTGTGGGGCACTTGGGTTGTTCGGCAATGCTACACCGGTCTCATGTGCAAGACCGATGCTTCCTATGTCTACTGCGACTACCCTGGAGCAGATACCGTGACAACCTGTGCGGTAACAACACCATCTGATCTCACAAAGAGAAGCAGTCCGGCCGCAGCTCCGCGCCAACGAACGCATCCGCATATGCACACACGACGAAACACTTTCCACTCCCCGTTTTATGATCCTGAACTGGGAAAGAAGTACTTCCCCCATGTTCCGGTGAGAAGGCAAGTTGAATCGGACTCGATTGCTGTTATCAAGGACGCGGTTGATGTCTTGCCTCTGCCGAGATACTCTAATATGACGTTAGCGGCCACTGCGGCAGTTACCGACCCTGTGTATTCAAGTACGGTTATGTATTCCACTGCAGTGCCTACGCCAACTGTTATTCAACAAGTTCAGTTTGTTGCTGCTCGAGGCTATACTAGTAGTACGATGACTGCTCCCTATGCGAGCGCAACTGCGACTGCTACTGAAAGTGCAATAGTGTCTGCATCTGGATTAGACGAGGCCGCGGGTAGCGATTCCGGGGAGTACGTCCTGGGAATCTCAATCCAGCAACTGAACTCGACGAACTTTGTCGGTACGCTATCCGCGGCGCCACGAACAAATACGCCAATTGGCAGATCTTGGACGTTTGTTTTCTCATCTTCAGGCATCATTGATAAAGTGAGTAGAGGAGAACTGACGTCGCTTGGTAATGGTAGTTACCAGGTATCTAGTATAGATACGGAGGAAGCTAGCAGTTACATGGCAATCAGATTGACTTTTTGGGGAACTTATGCAGGGTCGTCTAGTGATGATGTTTGAACGATGTGTTGATTTTCCCGTTTGGCTTATATATTCATGATGATCTTGGTGTTAGATTGTTTTGTTTGGAATAGTTTTGGATTGTTTGATTACTACGATACTTCTCTGTCTCTTGTGTCTTCAATTAAGAGGCTGTCATTCTTTTGTACATGTTTTGTTTTTAGCTTAAGGTTCAACCTTTCTGATGCATCGATCTCGCTTTACTATTTTTTTCATATTGCGATTCTTGGCATTCGGTCATTACAATTTTTGAATTTTTTTATTGGTCATTGGTTTTCTGTTGTATTCTTTGAATTTATTAGATGATGTGTGTCGGTGTCAAAAGTGTGTAAGGCGCCAACAATGTCACGTGTAACTGTCGTTCATTCTTTTGTCCATTAATTATTGTTCAGGCGGACCCCCACAAGAAAAAGAAAAAGATAGCCATGATAACGACGGAACAGGACTGCGTTAATAGGCATGAGTCAGCACAGACAAGCGACAAGCGGCGCAGTCGAGGTCGGCATCGTAAATCAATTAGACCGTAAATAATTTGTCTTCGTCGTCGTCCTCTATTTTTTTATTCTACTATTCATTCTCTGTGCTCGTGTCGGCCAGTTCCGCTCTTTTCCTCAGCCAGTCTCGTTCGCGTGGCAGAAGTAAATATTCTCAATTTTGCCGTTTGTTGCCATAATCAGCCACCACCTGTCGTCAGTCGACGCTCACCAACCTTACTATCAAAAGCGAACATGTCACGGTGGCACTCCCACTCCCACTCAACCATTTCTTCCTCTGCCGCCCTCCGTCTTGCACAGCTCTCCTCCCACTTCACTCCTGCCGTATCTTCTGAACAGTCCTCTACAATGACAAAGCCCAAGACGTCCGCACAGGCAGCGCACCCGCTAACCCTGATCCCTGGCCCCGTCGAGTTCACCGACGAGGTGCTAGCCGCCATGGCCACGCCGTCCCAGTCCCACGTATCCCCGCAGTTCGTCGAGGTTTTCGGCGACGCCCTCGCGCTGCTCAGACAATTGTTCTTCAATACGGACAAGCAGGCTCAGACTTTCGCTATTGCTGGCGCAGGCACACTCGGCTGGGATTTCGTCGCTGCAAACTTGATCGAGCCTGGCGAGGAAGCGCTCGTCCTTCACACCGGTACGTCCTTTCATTCATCCATTGAGGAGGCTATTAATGGTCTCTGTTCCATTGCCGTGTCATTGCGTCATTCGTGAAGGCTTGCAATTGCGTGGATGTAGCTCTCCGTGAGGGGTAGAAGAAAAATTTTGTTGTGGCACGCTAACAGCTCTTACAGGTTACTTCGCCGACTCGTTGGCGGACTGCATCGCCACGTACGGTGGCAAGCCCACTCAATTGAAGGCGCCCATCGGCGACATCGTAACGCTTGACGCGATCGAAACTGCATTGAAGGAGAAGAAGTTCAAGGTAGTGACCATCACCCATGTCGACACCTCTACCGGCGTGCTTTCAGACATCAAGTCCATCGCCGCCCTCGTCCGGGCAGTGTCGCCTGAGACCCTGGTTATCGTCGACGGCGTCTGCTCTGTTGGCGTCGAGGAAATCAGGTTCGACGACTGGGACCTCGACCTCGTCCTTACCGCTCCTCAGAAAGCCATCGGCGTCCCTGCTGGTCTGTCGATCTTCATCGCGTCTGGCCGTGCGCTTGACGTTTTCCGAGCACGGAAAGTACCTCCGACTTCCTATTACGCCAGTTTTGCGAAGTGGTTGCCAATTATGCAAAACTACGAGGCCAAAAAGCCGTCATACTTCTCGACGCCGCCTGTCCAGAACATCCACGCGTTGCTGGCGTCGCTCAAGCAAATCCTCGCTGTCCCGCTAGCAGACCGATTTGCTGCACACGCCCGTATGTCCGACAGAATTAAGGCCACCATTGCGAGCTACGGCCTCAAACAGGTTGCCTTCCGCGAGGGCTACCAAGCCAACGGCATGACTGCCGTGTACCTCCCCGAGGGCGTCGCTTTACCTGATTTGCTCCCGCGGATTGCTAGCCGTGGCATCGTTCTCGCCGGTGGTCTGCACAAAGCAATTGCGACGAAGTACTTCCGAATCGGACATATGGGTGTGTCGGTCACCGATGAGGACCGCGAGGACTTCGACAAGGCGCTTGCCGCGATTAAAGAAAGCTTGGCTGAGGCAGGATATACTATGTGAAGTGAACCTGCATTTTGGTTTAGGGGTGAAAAAATTTAGATGTACACAAAATCTGTTTTGGTTCATTTTTTGGGTTTATATGTTTTGTGTCATGCATGGAAATACGTCGCACTGGCGGATTAATTCTGGAGTTTGACGTATGATATTTCAATTATGTAGAGGTATTTACGACATATTAATTGGTCACTATACACAAAAAGCTCCTTACGTGGCTCATTGCATTGTATAATCTGCTAAATACTGCCGTGTGCTACTCCTGATATCAATTTCTGCAGAATTGTCACCGAGAGATTTTGTCACATCTCCTATCGGTGTTAGAAAATGTGTCGTAAGTTGTTTTTTTTTTTGCAACATTGGCTCTGTTACTTTTGCTGTCCAGCATTCAGAAGCATGTTGGGTTAGGTTGAACCATTCCAGTTGCAAAACTTTGTTTTGAAAAGTAGCCGACAAGCATTCTTCAGTGCACGAAGAAGAACGCAGAAACAGAACCACCTTGTATTGCGTGTGGCGAGTCAACTGCGAGCTGTGTATACTAGATAAACGATACAGAAGGACATCCGGCGCGCGTTTGGCGGATGGGTAGGAAAGCCGAGCTACAGTGTGGAGTAAATAAATGTCTCTTCAATAGCTAGATCAACCAATCGCCAGGCACATTCTCCGCGAAGATTTAAGTACCGTGTAGCCGTTGGTAGAAACTGGATAGCTTACATTATGGTGTATTATTTTACGTCGAACGGGGAGGAAACGGGTAGACCTATGCTACTGTACATGGGCAAGCACAAGGAAGAAAGTGTGTGTCTGTGTACTTGCTATTTCGCAGAAATCTGCTAATTATTTAGATGAGGATTTAATTAAATATGGACGTGACACGGACGTGTGGTAAGTCACCATTAGCTTTTATTATTGTAAAATCGGAAATTAACGAAGATATCAGGTTCCACGTTGACAACCTGTCGTCGGCTCACGTCTACCTACGCCTCGAGCCCGGCGAGACGTGGGACACCTTACCGGCCGGTGTCCTGGAGGACTGTGCACAACTCACTAAAGCAAATTCGATCGAAGGAAATAAAAGAGACAATATCACGGTTATCTACACGCCGTGGACCAATCTGCGCAAAACGAACGGTATGGCTGTCGGACAGGTGGGTTTTAAGAAGGACAAGCTCGTGAAGAAAGTGCATATCCAGACTCGCGTCAATGCGATTGTGAATAGGCTTAATAAAACCAAAGTTGAGAAGTTTCCGGATTTTCAGTCTGAGAAGGTTGCGTACGAGAAGACACGGACACACGCACAGCGCGCGGTGCAAGCAGCAAGAAATAAGCGTGAGCTAGAAGCGGCAGAGGCAAAGAAAAAGGCGGCGTGGCAACAGGAGCATGCATATGATGATATATTTTCGGAGGAGAATCTTGCAAAGTCCAGTAACCAGAACAGAGGAGAGGATTGGGAGGATGATTTTATGTAATGTCATCTATATTTATAGAGTTCTCTCTAGAGAACATTGCATTTTCCAAATGTCGTCCATCTGTCGACAAGTTTATCATTGCTCGGCTTCCAAGCATTCCAAGGTGCCAGATCATTTGCTATTACATGATCATTATATTGTATTTACATTGAACGACTGTCTGCGCGGCCAGATACATCGGAATTTATTTCGTCTCGGCGTCTTCGACAGGTTCGGGGACGAGGACATTCGCCTTTTCTAGCAATTCCGCAAGCTCACCACTATCACGGCATTAGCAGCGTCAGAAATATAGTTGTAGTCAATAGAACATACGACTGATGCATAGCAATCAAAATATCACATCCTCCAATAAATTCGCCCTAAACATCCATTAGTCCCGCCAATCCCGAACTCTCACAAACAATAACTGACATTAACATAAAGCTGTGGAATTGTCGGCCAGTTGCTGTATTCCTTAATGCTTTGCCGCAACTCGTTATCCTCCAACACATTAAACGCAGAAAACTTTTCTGGGTCGACGCCTTGCAATCCCAAAATCTGGATAGTAGCACGCGAGAATCCACATTGCGGGAACTCGGGTGTTCCTTTCATGAACAGCACAACGGACGAGGACTTAATGGCGTTGTCGATCGCTGAGCGGGCATGTTCACTAAGATAGCGTGTTTGCTGAGCCTGTAGGATGCGGAGATAGAGAGGAGTTTGATTGGAGAATGTTGCCCGGACAGTGCTGGCGCCAACGTATGCCCGCGTCTGGTCGTCGTCGTTCGTTAGTATCAAGTCTTGTATACCTTTCTTCCGGTTCTATAGCAATGTGTTGGATACTTACCCGAGCCGTGCCGAATAGTGATCGTGCAAAAGACATTTGTCAGGTAATTTCGGAATTGCAGCGGCCAAAGTATTCTATATAGCACAGTAATACGGTCACGCACGTAGCCTGCTGTGTATTATTTCAAAGCAGTGAAATCTTTGTCGTGGAGGATGTATGAATAAGGATGCAATCATTATTTAAAGTTGACTGTGAAACTCAAATTCTACTATGAGCTAATCATGCACATTACGAACACCCGTAGTATACTTTGCTCAGACATTGATATACTGCAGTTTAAAACATAATGGCCTTATTACGAACAATTATTAGGATTAGCTAGGTATATATTACATGATAATTTACAGTACATCCCCATAAAGAGCCTGTCGCCACATTCGGTTTAGACTTGTAAACCCTCAAATCTGGCCAATCAAGATTCGCAAACTTCCCGACTTGCGATTGACCTATCCTGGAATGAAAAGTAAAACGTCCTGAAACGGCACAGTCAATAGACTTTCAATATATAGTATTGAGAACAGATGGCCCTGTTCGGAACCGTCAGACTCATTTTATGTTCGCGGCGCATCTTTGGAATGCTGGGACATATATGGCTGATTCGTAAAATTGTCGCGACTAAGTAAGCGAGGCACATGTCCAAACATCGACACACTTCTGAGCCGCACGACTTTGATCATCAGTTCATCACGATGTCGCATCGCACGAGCTACAAAATTCGATTCATTCGTGACGCTTGCATTCGACATCAAATCCACCTTTTCTTGCACAGCAATATCACAGAAACAAGAAATTGTGAACCTGTTGCTTAGGTTCGTTTTCTCTTTGGTTCGATTCTTCTCAGCTCGTTCTCTTGCTAAATTTCAGTTGACAACTGGTACGCCAATATGGACGCGACCTCGCGTCTCGCACCATCCACAACACCAGCGGCCACAGACACATATACTCCTACGCGCTCATCCTCCTCCGCCGCACTACCACAATTCGGACTAAACAGAGGTCATCTTCTGCGTCTCCACGACTTCCGACCTTCACCGCTACTTTACAGTCGCAGCCACACTACCTCGCCGCTCAACAGCCCTTACGTGTTATCCCCCAGTATACCTGCGTCCTTACGTGTCAATCGATTTAAAAACCTGTTTTCTACGTCCGAAAGTCCGAGTCGTGATGAACACACATCGGAGGGCGGATTCAAGTCTTGGGTCGACGGACTGAAAAGCAGAGCGAAGCGCGCGCTACAAGAGAATGAGAAAAGCGAGGCCGAGTTTAACGGATGGATTGAGTCGGAGGAAAGACGGCAACGAGCGCTATTTGAATTTCCGGCGTCAATATTCGCAGGGGATGAGGATGAGGATACGGTGCAGTCTGTGGCGTTCGAAACGTTGGGCCATGTCCTGCTTGAGGAGAAGCAGAAGCGGGAGACAGAAATTGCGGAGGAACGCGCATCAAAGAAACGCCGGCGGACGCAGGGACAAGAAGACGCGAGTATGAAGCCTCTGCCGCCGCCGATGAGTACCCCGGTGAATGTTTCCGGTGAACGGATACGACGGAGTCCGATCCGGATTTATGAGGATCCGCAGTCAAGGTCGGGATCAGAGTATAATGGATATGGCGGTAGCATACAAAGTGAGGATGAATACGGAGACATATATGCAGACGAGAATATTAATCCGCATCGTGTGGCCGGCATGGACGAACAGGCAGGTGATGAGGCAGTAGAACGAGGCGACAATGACGCCGAACCTGACGCAGAGGACGGAGAATCATTAGCGACAGCTCCCGATATTCAAGCGGAAGAACTCTCTGACGCAGGAAATCCCACAGAATATGACTACGAAGAAGATCAGGAAGAGCCTGCAGATCCGAGTTTGCATATCGAGCAAGAACAAGAAGATCCCGGTTTGCAGCTTTTCACTACTATCCTTCCAATAGATCCTGCACTTTTCTCAGCAGCCGAGGACCTTCGTCCAGACGCTCATAAGGCCGACGTGGAATACGGACACAGTGACAAGAAAGCCGAATATATGAATGATGAAGATGAAGATGAAGAACACAATGATTTGCGTGAAAATGAGTTTGCCGATGACGACGTGGAAGAGGAATTGGAAGAGGAATTGGAAGAGGAACTGGAAGAGGAATTGGAAGAGGAATTGGAAGAGGAATTGGAAGAGGAATTGGAAGAGGAATTGGTCGAAGAAAGAGACTACGACAGTCAAGAAGAGTACGACGACGGGTACGACGGGTACGATGAATACGATGACTTTGATGAAGAATATGAGCAGGATCAAGAGGCTAGTTTTCTGCCTCAGTTCGCTGGCAAGATTAAGCCAACTTCGACGTCGGTTGAAAATTATGCATATTCATCGCCGCCTGCATCGGATTTGGCAGAGGAGGAATACGAGTTGGAAGATGAGTTTGAGACTTCGGCAATAGACCAGCCTCCTACAAAGAAAGTCGTACAGTCAGAAGTCATCGAACTCTCCAGCGATGAATCTGGAGAAAACGAGGACAATGGATCGTCGCCATCCTTATCATCGGAATCTGATGAAGACAGCTATGACAATGAACCAGACGAACTAGAAGAGGAGCAGAAAGGATCTATGTGGACACCAAGTATACCTGGCACCAAATCTACTCGGGTGTTAAATGACCTAGTACAACGAAATCGGCCCAATCTTATTGATACTTTCCGTACGGCTCGGTATGCTCAAGACGAAGACCAATATTCCGATGATGGGGAATACGACGTGGAAGAATTTGAAAATGACAATCGCTCTGACGAGGGGTCTGGTGAGCAAGATGATGAAATCTCGGAGTCAGAATCAGAGCGATCATTCCAGCAGACCTTCCAAGACGACGAGGATCCTGAAGAGGAGCGGCAGATCGCACGAGAGGAGCGACGAAAAGAGCTTGCTACAGAAGAAGCGGATCAGGAAATCGTTGACGTTTCGGAAAAGTCTCAGATTAACGCTGAAGTGGAGGCCACTCGTACAGTCAACGAGGGGACAGAGGAATCAGGGGCCGTGGAAGATGACGAAGTGTTCATTGAAGAAGAAGCGCAAACACCACTTGTTCATGAATCAGATTCGGACCCAAATGAACGGTTTCCCGAGGAGGACGACTACTGGGAAGGTAACGATGACGCTCAACGTCCTGCGAGTACAGTTGCAAAGCCTCCAGAATTTGAAAAAGCGGAAAACGAGTATAGCATTGAAACACGGAAGCATTCTACTTTTAGTTTGGAAGGCGAAGACAACGAGACTGTAGCAGAAGCGGACTTGGACAACGTCTCTTTACAAGCCAATGGCCAGTGATCTAAGTAAGGGGAGACCGGAAACTGTACTATATATGTGCGATTTGTATATTGTGAAATGTAGTTGGAAACTACCCCTTGTACATTATGTCGATTATCATTCAAGTGTAATCTAGTTCGGTTGTTAGCATATTTATTCGTCGGACGATTGTAATATCGCACTCATCGATCCTGCTCAGATTGTTTCTTGGCACCATAAAAGCGCTTGCGACTTCCGCTTCATAATACCTGCAGACTACCGTCTTCCTGCCGACCTACCTCATCCGCGCGGTCGATCCTAGCTCCGCAATAAATCCAACCTGAACTCATGAACACGGCGCTGTACATTGTAACTGATATTTTTTTTCCTGTATTCTTTCGCCATTGACTACAATCTGTGTAGTTGCATACAGATCAGTCCCAAAAGAGAGAACATTTCATATCCACGGCCTTTATAAACTCGCCAGCTTGAACTAACCTTGGCTGGAAGTTACATGGATCAGCCGTACATACTGCATGATCCGGTTCAGGTAGACATACGGCGTGGGACTGAGTAGCGGGCAGATTGAGAGGGAGGTGACAGGACGACGGTTCGAGAGACGGGTAGTTCAGACCTTTTACCATACCATCATAGCAGTTTTTGAGTAGCCCGTCATATTAACAACTTACCAATTTAATTAATTTGAGTATCCCAAATCGGGAAAGAAATGATCGCTAGCTCAAAAGGCTCATTTAGTTTATATGGCATGGCATTAGATGATGGGAGTGTACATGGACAGCGATGATGCAATCTCCCAGTCCAATTTTGGCCCACTCGCGACCCTTGCTCCACAATAGTATGGAGGGTCTCACGCTGCGACGCTGCGGTTCCCATAAAAAAGCCTGATGTTTCCACCTGCTTCCCAGGACACATCCAGCAGCGTGAAATTCGATATCCGCAATGTCTGTTATTTTAGCATCTGCAGGCTACGACCATACCATTAGATTTTGGGAAGCATTGTCCGGGATCTGCCAGCGAACCATCCAGCATCCAGACTCGCAAGTAAATCGTCTGGCTATCACCCCCGACAAACGGTTCTTAGCGGCAGCAGGACGACTCAATGTAAAGCTATATGATATTAGAGGGTCAAATCCTAATCCAGTATGAAATCTTGGACTACGATATGGTATTCCGTGCATCAGGTTGTTCTAATTGACTTTAGGTCACGACGTTTGAAGGCCATACGAACAATGTCACTGCGGTTGGCTTCCAAAGCGATGGCAAATGGATGGTCACTTCCTCTGAAGATGGGACGGTAAAAGTTTGGGATATGCGCGCACCGATGGTCCAGCGGAACTACAAACATCGAGTTCCCGTGAATGATGTAGTGATCCATCCTAACCAGGGTGAACTGATTAGCTGCGACGAAGGTGGAAACGTCAGGATCTGGGATCTTGGAGAGAATACATGCACTCATCAGCTAATTCCACAAGATGATGTGCCGGTGCGATCAGTCTCTGTCGCGACAGACGGATCAATGCTTGTTGCAGGAAATAACAAAGGGAATTGCTATGTCTGGAAGATGGTTAACAGCAGGGATACTACTTCATTGCATCCTGTAACAAAATTTCGTGCACATACGAAGTATATTACCAGAGTTCTCCTGTCACCAGATGTGAAGCACCTCTCTACATGCTCGGCTGATCATACTGCAAGGATATGGTCTACGGAAGGTTTTGATCTGGAAACGACATTGACTGGCCATCAGAGATGGGTGTGGGATTGTGCGTTCAGTGCAGATTCGGCATACCTTGTTACTGCCTGCTCAGATCATTATGCCCGCTTGTGGGAGTTAAGTTCGGGCCAGATTATCAGACAGTATAATGGCCATCATAAGGGAGCGGTTTGCGTAGCGCTCAATGATGTTTAGCTCTGCGTCACGTCATGTCTATTAGCATTAGCTTTTTATTTGTTTCAACTAATCTGCATGGTATTTCGGCGTTTTGTGATAATTTTTGGTATATTCTCGTTGCATAGATAAGCTTTTGGTATAATATGATTGTCATGATATCATCCGATTCTCGATACATATTTGTCTATTGCATTTCGACGTATAGCAATACTGACTGTCATTATCCAATTCCTATTCATAGGTTTAATAAGGAACGACTGCCCCCGATAATTTTAGGCTTTTGATAGCTTCAATCAGGTAAACATCGACTTCTTCTTCTATCTCTAAATCGAAGTTTTTCAGCCGCGACGATCCTTCGTGTGATTTGAGCTAGCGTCAGTATTGTGCAAACATGCATGGCATATGCGTCTTAGCCTTTCCGATATTTTCCTTTCTCAACATCTATAACTCTGCAAATCGACAGTCTAGCCGTATTCTCATGTCTGCTTCTGCAAACACCTAAAGCAGGACACACGCAATGGTCAATGTATCTCGGAACAAATAAAACGTGGCTCTACTCGACTTTCGGACATGTAAACTGATATATTTTGCTTGTACCGCTCATCAACTACCCCCTTTCAACAGCCTTACACTTTTAAATCGACAACCCTGAACCATAGGATTTGCTGCAATACTCCACGACCATGGGTATGTTCGCATAACAGCAAACTAGACACGTGGCTTTGGGGAGCTGATGGTAGCGCGAGGTTTGGAAAGAATGGTGGTCGTTGTGTTGATTGTGGCCTGATGTGAATGACGCTTGCGGCCATGTAAGTCGTGGTAGAGGTATAACTGCATGATATAGTTCTCGGGTAGATTGAGGTTTGCGTTTTGCATGTCGGACGAAACCCGCGACTCTTGCTGAATGTTCATTGCGAATTTTTGTGCGCGATGGTGTAGAAATTTGTAGAAGGTGAGAAGACTTACTGTCAGTAACTCTTCTAATAATAGAATTTTTAATGACTGGCGTGTGTTGGGATGATGTTAGCTGGTATCAATATATATTGAAGAAAGACTAAAGAGGTGATACTTTACACGAGGTTTGAGCTAAAAGGAGCAAATGCAGAAGCCGACCACAAACATTTATTTACTGTCAGTATCTGCTGACTTAACGCATTTTTAGGGGACCATGCCATACAAAGAATTTGGCAGAGAAACTAAATACCACTTATGCCCACGGCACAGCTAAGAGATGAAAACAGAACTCGATACCCCACAAGCTAAACAGTTCAGGTTATAGAAAATGGACGCGATAACTCAAAACTTCTGCCCATTAGTATATTAGGTGACGACAGCGGGTTCTTCGCTCCAAATACTCCTCCATAACCAATATTCCTCTGGTTATAATAACCACCAGTAAGGTAACCCATCTGACCGTCACGGTTGTTAAGATATGCCTCATATCTGTGCATTTGATACTGTAGTGACTCAAATTGTTCACTGAAGGGGTTTCCATTCGGTTCTGCGTAATGTGAACCTCCAGATTTACTTGTTCCTTGATCATCTGGCATAAAATTATTGTCATCACTAGTATAAGTTGTCGGACGCCCGTTGTTTACCCTCATGACGGTGAACTGCAAAGTGATGGATTCCTCAGCTTGCCTCTCCATCAACAATGTAATCTTTGTCCACCGTGCGATCGACTTCATCTTGCTGTTACTGTCAAGCTGACTATCGGCAATGGTCAAAAGCAGTGCGATTTCCCGGTCATCGTCTTGTTTGGTAAGTGAGCTGTTGGTGCTGGCAGGAACTAGGTGCTGCAGCAACTGGCGAAGTCGAGGCTGCGTCGATTTGCCTGAAATATCTTTGCCGGGCATCCTAAAAATATATCTATGAATACAGACAGATAAAATATACGTTAATTCAAAATTATACAAAACAACAAAATGAGTATGACTGAACAAAATCAGTGAGCAGTCTTGCACTTTCATGTCAAGCTGGGCATCTTCAATGCTATTGCCCTCACGTCAGTGTATAGCAAGGTCTAATTCCCATGAAGCTGGTCTAGGCACCTCTCACTATTTAATGTATAATGAATTCGTTCACGCTTCAGTTCATGTAGATCCGGAATATTCTCCGACTCGAGATTGCTAATCCACTCGCGCTCTAATCTTCGAGTTAATCGATTAGCGTGCGGCTCATTATGCCCTATAGTCTGCTACGGTTCGTCCATAATTAAGGCTTAGTTTGCGGCGTAACAGTTGATTGACTCTAGTTCGACGTCCATCGTCATTGACCGGACAATAAGCGACGGTCTACGCAGTTGACATACTAGCACCCCGACAACCACCAGCTTATCTCCATGACCAGCACTACACTCTTTGTCCCGCAGAAATACAAAAGCGTCTGGTGATCTCTTATCAGCACTACGCTGTCACGGTGCGTCCTGAGTGAACAAGATCATGAGTAGCCGCGCGCCTTCAGGCCCCGGCCTTACGCCGCATCTTTTGGGAATTATGCTTGTTATCACCACCCCCAATGGCCCGCAATTCGTGTTTAACTATCCTCAGACTGCCAATGCGCCATCTTCAAGACAAGTCAAAGGCAAGTCAGCGGCTTCCGCTTCGCCTAGCCTGCCCGGCAGTATTCGGTACAGGAAGCGCGACGGCGACACGTCGCCATTGCCTTATTCAACCCCATCGTCGCCTGCATTGGGTGCGATGCCGGCCACGTCGTCAAAGTTGTATAGATTTGACTCCCCGGATTCGTCACCCTCTAGTTCGGCTTACAGTTCGTCTTCGTCATATTCTTCATCGTCCTCAGACTCGGACGATGACAAGCTGCGCTTTTCATCATCAGAAGAGGTAGAGGATTCAGACGATGACGACGCAGATATTGACAATACACTGGACTTAGAAATCGACATTGTGGAGTCCTTGGATGCCAACAGCTTACGCAGCCGCCAGGGTCGGCCGTCATCATCTCCACGGACAGGTGCCAGGAGTTTATCACAAATTCTTGCGCTAGGCTCTGGATCAGACGTTATCCCAGGTGGTGGAGCTGTAGCTAACCAACCGGCTCGCCATAGTCATAAGCAGTCGCGAAGGCGGAGGAAGCAAGTTGCAGGGGGAGGTTTGCTCCGGTCTTACGGGCCAAGAAGTCATACTTCTAGTGGTCACTCGTCTAATGGACTACGGACAAATTTGTCAAGTTCACTGGTTCTAGGGGATTTTCCAGCACATGTGCCGGCAAGTATGCCGGAGCCTGCACGCTCCTTGGCTTCGTCGTCGCAATTGCAGCGCAGAAGTATATCACCCTCTGCAGAAGCGGTTTCGTCCCCACGGCTTACAGCGGTGTCGACCATAGATACTACTACAATTGCAAATAATACCAAACTGGACGATATTGTGAGTGCTCTCCGTACATCTAATGTAGCGCCATCATCACGAAGTGTGTCAAGCACACGTGACGCAATTTCTCGGCGAAAGAGTCTTGATTATCATCACCATCATCACCATGATCGTCGACGAAAAAGTACTACTGATAACATCATCCAAAATTCTAACGAGAGCGACGATGAGGAACGGTCAGGGAACGCCGACCGCAACAGTCATCCTTCATCAGGAATCCATCAACAACCACAGTGGGAGAAAAGTTTTGGCTATGACACTGACTTCTTAGCTGCATTGCTTTGTCCGAGGCGAAGCATGTGCGACACAAAATTCGAGCTTACTGTTGGAGATCTTGCCTTGTTGGGTTTACCGATGCATGCATGGGTGGACGGGAAATGGAAGCGCAGCGCAGCGGATCGCGTACGGAAGTTGCGAAGATCGCACGGTGGATCTGCTTCTGCGTCAGTTACAATAAAGTCCATAACGTCTGACTCTGACAGATTCGATAGCGTGTTCGGATACGAAGAGGAAGGCGACGATGCTGATCAAGAATATTTCGATGATGACATGGAGGTAGAGAACAGCACCAATGCATTGGAACGATCTTTGCTGAGTTTAACGTTGGAGTCTAATCAAGCCTCCGGTCACGAGAATGTGAAAGATACTGGTGGAAGCGACGAGAAAAGCATGACAAATTCGGCAGCCGATGACGAAAGAAGTAGCCTAGCGAATAATATCAACAATATGTTTCATGCATTCCAAAATCGAAGTGCGAACTATGCAGCTGCTGCAAGCGATAGCAATTACGAAGGGTTAATCGATCGAAGTGCGGATGAGATTAGCGACAATTTTCCAAGTGACGATCAGAGTGGTCCGTCTTCTTCAGTCGAACCATCTTCTATTTCTGGTTCGCGAGCGCCGTCAGCGATGCAATCCCCTTTGCTGGAAGCATCACTTCAGCCGCTTCGTAATAAGTCTGCTTCAAATGATGAAAAAAGTTCTATGAATATGTTTCATGTGGTTTTTGCTATGAACCCGCCAGAGCTGGAATACAATGTGCGTGTTGATGAGATGTATGACTACGTTGCGGCACCACTGGCGGAGTGTCTGCGCTATGAACAGCATAAGTCGAACTACGTCTGGAAGCAAGCGCAGATGATGATTAGACTCCGGGAGAGTGCTGCCATGAGCGGTATGCCTCAGGAGGAGCTCTGGGCGCAAACTTTGACGAAATCGTCACTCGCGCTCGCGCTGGCACAGATATTCCTTGCAGTATCGACGTCGTCTATTGCAAAGGTTGTAATCAATGGAAGTACTCGATCTTTTCAGATTCCGATCCAGATGCATTCTGCAACGCTACCTTCCATATTGGAACCTGTCACAATTCCAGGATTTTATCTCACTACAGAGGACTACTCCGTTAGAATGGGCACGGATCTGGAAGATAGTCAACAAAATGGACAAGGTGGCATGCCATTTTTGGAACATGCATTGCTATTGCTGGATGAGGCAGACAAGATTATCAATGAACTCCAGACAGATCCACGGAGTCCAATGGCAAAGTTCATTCGCTCTGTCTCTCCTACCGAATCGTATGTTGCCTATGTGTCATGGTTATCAATTTGTGTACTGACGTTCGTAGGTTGACGAAGGTGTCAGCTAACACTGAGCTTTCATTACGTGATGCGGAAAGCTATGCGAGACATTTGATCTACTGGCGGCGCGCTCGGATTATTATCCCTGTTCACAGACGAGGTATCTATATCGTGGCACCAACGGCGCCTCTGTCTTGGTAGGTCTTTTTTTTGCCTACGAAAGTTATAGCTCGCTAAGGCCATCTAGTCTACGAACACATTCGAAGCTGTTTGCTAAGACATTCCCGTCATTACCATCACTCTCTCGCATACTGGAAGAAATATCGTCTCACGAGCCCCGCCCATATGGTACCCTCATCCCGTCACACAATATGCGTGAAAGGTACCTCGATGCGCTAGCATGGCTATTGCGATTTGGCTACTTAGCACAACTGCGTACTTTTATTTGGCTCCGTATTTCCAAGGCGATCAAGAAGTCAGTAGCTAATGACGAACGGTTACGAAGAGTTCTCGAAAGTAGCAGGGGAAAATATGATCATGACGAAGACGACGACGATGATGATGATGATGATGATGATGATGGGTACGATATTGTTTTGTCCGATACTGCTTCGATGTCTCGTCGCCAAGGCGAAAATGCAGCGGCCTCACTAAGTCAGCTTTTCGCAGAAGAAAATCAATTGGAGGATACGATTATTCTCGAGCCGGACCGCGCGAATGTACTTGAACGCAAGTGGATGGACAAGATCGTCGCAGGACAGAATGGAGATATGGTAGAGTTATTTTGGAAAGTGGCTAAATATATGAATGGTAAAGTAGCGTTTGAAGATGTTCCCGGCAAAGAAGGGATTGAGCGAAGGGACGTGAGAAATTTGCTGGCAATTGTCAAGGAGCATATCATCATTTCCAGGCATTGGTAACGCTGCGTGGTTGATTAATTTATGTATTGGAGTATTGGGAATATTTTAATTATATGTATATATGGTATATGCTGTTCGTGGACTGTTTTGTATAAATTTGGGGTTGCATGATCAATGTAAGCTAGGGGGATTAGCACGCTGTGAACGAACGAGGCGCACAAATAAACGACCCTGGCGTATTAGTCGTACATCAGGGTTTGGGAACACGGTTTCCACATGGCAATAATCTAGATCAGTGTCAGTGTCGACTTCTCACGGACGAATATTCATGTTCGTCTCGTGTAATAACAATCTTGAGATCACCTGCAATGGTTTTGGGAAAATCAGTCACTAAAAATGACTGACAACAAGAAATCCAAGAAATCCAAAGCAACTCGCCACGAAGTAGCCGTCTCAGTTCAGGCACCTGTGCCAACTTCACTTCAACGGCCTCGAGTAGTTACAGAACGAGATTTGCTACATAAGCATCATCGACTTTTGAGGCACAACGATGATGACAACATTGAACCCGGCGATTCTTGTACTGTAGAGGAAACTGGACAACGACGCAGCGATAGAGTAGAAAGAGCAGACGAATATGGCAAAGAGATAGCCAGGGCATATTATAAGAAATTGGTAAAGGACTTTCCACTACTTGACTTGTCGAGATACAAGGAGGGTATGGTTGCTCTGCGATGGAGAACGATGGCGGAGTTTTGCAAGAATAAAGGTGGGCCGCAAGGCGTTTGTGGAGAAATTTCATGTGAAGTACAAGATGAAGACTACACGCCAAATGCGGAGAACGACTGTGATTATGATTCTACGCAGTCAAGATGTCACCTAGAAAAGCGGCAAGTTCTATTTAACTATTTGGAAGATTCTGCCGACGGGACGCGTCAAGAGCAGAAGTCGATTATGGTGTCATGCTGGCTCTGTCCTCGCCATGGGCGCAGACTTGATAAGTCTCATGAATACGAAAAAGCATTACGAGATGCGGTTTCTAGTCGCAGTAGTGAGTCAAAGGAAAGAAGAAATGGCAGGCAATGTCGTCGTCATGGACAGCATCCTTACGTGTATTGACATAGGCGGTCAGACTCGCATTTGCATTCTAATTACCGCGAACGATCGCAACGATATTCGTACGACGATGAGCAAGATATGAATCTCGTTAGAAGTGACTGATATTAACATAAAGTCTGCATATTCTTCTTGAGTTTTGCATTATTCTTCTTTGCCTGGAATGGAGTACGGGGGCAGCTGCATCCTATAGTGTATTATATTAAGCAATGACGCAGTTTAGAATATGGGTCCATTATTCAACGAAGAAATGATCAATTATAGTACAAAATCCTAAGTAGCATGTATGCATATCCATGTACAAGTAATAGTGCTCCTACCGTATGTAGCTACTCCGTATCTCGATCAGGACGTCAAATACTATTTCGCGTCGGCACTACACTCTGCTGCATGTTCGGTCTCAATTGGTGCAGCTTGATCAATTGCGACTTCAGAAGTGTCCTTCAGAGGATGTGAGTCTCCACTTATACTCTGGTCCTTGGAAAAGAAAAGACCTGATGAGTGAACAACGTGTACGCGAATCATTTGCTTGCGTGTGCGTCCGGTAAGCTGACGTCGGACGAAGCTAACGGGGGCTTTGCTGCCTTGATAACTGTTTCTGTTGCGATCGAAGCAGGAGCTGGAGATTTTATTGGAGTCTCGGCATCTTGTGTCTGTCCATGACTGGGAGGCTGCTTGTCAGGTAATGCGATGATGCCTTCTCGAACTAATCTGTCACGCTCCTCTCTAATTCAAAATGTTAGACACTACTAATAGCTGCTAGGCTCGATATTGATTACCGAAATATGGGATCAAAGAATGCAAATCCTGCGACAACAGTTAATTACGACTCAAGTCACGCCTGAATTTGGCCGTTCCTTTGTTTAGATACACTTACCGCTATATACGCCAGCCATGCCGGCCACGATAGGTGGCAATATCCGTAAAAGTATCCGTCTAGACATGTACTATAAATAAACCAAAAAGAGCTGAATCTTGTAAATGACACGACGAAGAGATTTGGAATTTACTGGTTGCGGTACTTCGGTTTAATTATTAAGGTTTATGGATTGACGAGACCTAGCCGCGACTGAACAATATCTAATTTGTCGATTGGGCAAAGCCTACTGTGAATGTACAATCTATCTGGTGGCCAGTCGCACTGTTGAGGGGTCTTCCACAAAAAATATATAACGACCCCGGTTTTGGCACATTGCTAATTTGACCCGTTGATCTAATCAATATTTGCTACGCCGCCTGTTTGAGTTAGTCTCCTTGAGCTTTGGGTTGGTATTGGCATTGGTTGTTCAATGGCGGATTCCCAAATGGCATACTGTATGAAATTACAGTGAAAACACAGTGCTACGTCCATGTAACATGTACCGGACACTCCGCCACATGGTCTGATTGGAGAGCTATCTATGCTCCTTTTCAAGGAATCCTAACATAGTGTACAATACATAAGCTTCATCACCGTATTGCGCTGTGAATTCCTAACTTTAGGCGTGGTTACGCCCGAGGAGTGGCTATCCAGCGAAATCCCGCTATAGCACTCTTCCTTTCTAATTAATCCCCGGTAGGAGAAGAATTAATATAGAAAGAGCACATGATCCTCTGATATGTCGTTAGTCAAAGCTACTTTAATTGGCATAATATTGCCAATTACATACCGTAGCATGATCGAATACCATCGTGCCTTTCTCCCCGAACCGCTCCAAGGACCCATCCGAAAGTCTTTTTAGGTTTGCTTCCATTTTCATTCCTATGAAAACGTGATCCAACACCTTCCGTTCCAAGTGCAGGATAAGTTTCTCATTCTCTGGAAACGGACAATCATCCGGAGCTGACTCATCCTCCAGTACATGCCACCACGGAACTACCACTATCTCACCCAGGGCATTCTCATCTTTTTCTTGCGGTAAGTGAATTTCGACAACTTCCACCGGCAAAGAATACTCATCTACATAGCACAGTGAGCCTACTCGCTCTAATAGATGCTCACAATTATCCCGATATAAGACTTTGGACACTGTTTTCAGTGCTTCACTTTCTGTCATTCTAAAATCGTACGCAGATTGGACTCGGATTTCCTCCCATGGTTCGTCAGTGGGATTCATTCGTTCCTCGAACTGCTTGTCTTCGGTCCACTCTATCTGTTGATCAAATTCAACTTTCGGAGCAGTCTGTTGCCATCTTTCAAAGCTCTCCTGAATTGGCACGATAGGAATGTCCTTGCTTGCTGTTTCGTTCTTGTTGGATCTGCAATCGTTGTCATTCTCATGAGAGCCTTCCGCGACATTTTCGATCTGCACCGTTCCCGCGCTACGGCTCTGATCGACTTGCGCAGCATCGACGTCATCACCATCATCGGGAAGGTTCGCTAGATCAGAATGATCTAGCTCATTTTTAAATGCAAACTTGATCTCGGGCTCTATTGGGTTCACCAAAACCTTACTCTCGTCTAGTTCTTGAAGCACACTTTCTTCGGTGAGTTTTGCCATCTCCGCGGGAATATCAATTGGAACAGCATCTCCTGTACGTTTCGCCATATCGTATCCGACTTCAGGATCTAAGAACACATCATAGATAGACTTTGGAAGTGACGGATTATGATGGCCAAATTCTCCGCCCAGCAAGAAGGAAACAGCAGTGTTAAATTGTCCAAGGAGAACATTACTAAGTTTGACAGCGGCGGGAAGTTCTTTTCGAGACACTGCGGCGATATATAGCGTGTCAATTAGTGCAGGAGTAAACTCCGGACAAACTTCGTGAAAGAGAAGCTAAAATATGGTTAACGATAATCGAACCTCAATGATACTAAAACCAAGCTCTTACGTAGCGCACAAAGTTATCAACAACCGTGATCGCCTCTTGCAATGGGCCTTCTTTGGTCAAGAAAAGTTCGAATGGGATATGATGAGCAAAGAACTTCCTGCTGCGCAGAGTCCAATCTTCATCATCCAGCACTTCGTCGTATCCACCAACCCCAGACTTCTGCAGACTCTGGCCATCATCTTCGTTCCCATCTTCATCATCTGACTCTATTTCGCCCGCAACCATCTGATTCTCAGCCTTGGGCTTGTAAATTTTTCCGAAACTAAGATAAACCTGGAAAATTCTTGCTCGGTGCTTATCAAGAAAACGTTTCTTCTTATATCGCACTAAACAAGCATCAATCCTCTCCCTGAAGCTATGCTTAGCCGGATTATACTCTTTCCGCTCCTCAGCCCACTCTTCCGGACGCACTGGATTATCCGCATAGTACTCTTCAAACCCCGTACCAATTGCCAGAGCCTTTTTGGATTTGCTCTTCTTTTTTCTGGGTTTCTTTTTTTTCTTTGCTGGAGCAGTACCCATCTCAGTTACTGTTGCCGTTCCATCAGGCAATACCTGTTCGTCATTGTCTCCAATGTCAGGTGTAGCGGTTTCGGATCTACTTTCTGCCAGAGGCGATTCAACTGTATTGTCGTGCGATGGCGTATGGATTCCATTTCGATCTGCCATAGCCTGAGCAGCGCTTTGAGCCAACCTTCCGAACTCAGGCTCCTCCATCATGCTAGCTGGTGGAAAATTGAACTATGGTCAGGGTGAGCCGACTGCAAACGTGCTTCGTTTGATTTCTAGGCAATAGTCGAGATCTGATTTGTAAGTAACCGCTTTCATCTAAAGCCTGACAAGATGTAGCAATTTATTCCGAAAAAGGAAGTAATAGTAAGGAAAAGTCGCGATGAACCATTTTGACACGATCCACCCCTATCACGACTCCACCCTTTGAAGTTTTGATATATTTGAGCCGCACCAACAGTTAAAGGAGATGGCCTTTACTCCAAGTACATATTCCTCGCTAATACGACAATGGGTACTCCACTGGCGATTAACATCTCCACGGCTGTGTCATTTGACAATAAGGTCGCAGGTCACGATGGTGTCTTGCAAGATCCGAGTGGTGTGGTCGTCATCAAACCTGCCGCAGAAATAGAAATCGATTTTTACGAATCTTTAATACTACACCCTTCATTTGCATCGGTTGCTCCTAAATTTTATGGTGTGCTGGAATTGAATGCACAAAGTGCGATTACTGAAGCTTCCGGCGAGGTACACAGGATGACAGGCGCGGAGCGTGCAATTGTTCTTGAGAATGTTGCGGCAGGATTTGCCAAGGCGTCTGTTATCGACGTTAAATTAGGACGACAGCTATGGGACGAACAAGCCTCTATAGAAAAGAGAAAGCGATTGGATGATGTAGCTGCAAAAACCACTAGTGGATCACTTTGTATGCGAATTGCGGGCATGAAGACTTGGGATCAAGACAAAGGAGACTACGTCGTGTACGACAGATACTATGGGCGGAGTTTCGATGTTAAAACCGTTAAAGAAGGGATGGACACATTTATTGTTAAATCACTAGGTACAGATCGGAGAAAAGAAGTTATTAAGAGAATTATCACCGGGATTTCTCTGATTGCAGAAGCTCTTGAGAAAGAAGAATCTCGAATGTATTCTGCAAGTATCCTGGCAGTCTACGAGAGCGATCCGACAGCATTTGACGAGGCTCTTAAGGAAGAACGGGAGCGACCAGAGAAAATTTATGACGGCTACGATGAATCGGAAGAAGAATTCGAAGAGTCGGTTAGCGAAACTGTCGAAATCAACGGGCAGATTGTTGAACAGGTATCGATGTTCTCAACAGGTGATATCGTAGTAGGCGAAGACGAGGGGGACGAGGAGGTGAAATCTGTTTGCCGTGTCAAGCTGATTGATTTTGCGCATGCGACATGGACACCAGGGGAAGGAATGGATATGAATGCATTAGAGGGGGTTTATAATTTAAGAAGGCTGTTCGACGAGTTGCTGTCCACGCTATAGAACCATGCTTTAGGATGTGATAAAGTTAGATGGCACAAGCCGTATAGTAAACACCTACTACGGTCCACATATATTTTGTTCGTGACAGATCGCGTGTCTTATGCATAACTAATTACATTTGTATGTCTTCGTTCAACACTTTAACACTTAAGAACAACCTTTCCGGTCGACAATCTGGTCTCTAAAGCCTCTGCAGCGGATCTATAGTCTTCAAGCGGATAGACTTTATAAACAGTAATCTTCAAACTTCCATCAGCAATGGCCTTCCACAACTCACTGGTATAGAACTCCCACTCCTCGGGAGTGGCCATGTAGTTACCACGCATCGGTCTTAACAGTTTAATATTTTTCTGTGAGAGTCTAGCCACATTAAATGGAGGGACTGCACCGCTGGCATTGCCAAAAGTAATCATGGAGCCCTTTCGGCGGACGAGACTAAAGGATCCCTCAAACGTTGCCTTTCCAACGCCATCAAAGACAGCATGAACGCCCAGGCCGTCTGTGAGTTCGAGAACCTTCTTGACGTAGTCGTCCTCGGTATAATTAATAACATACTCCGCGCCAGCATTCTTAGCGAGCGCGGCCTTCTCTGGCGTCGACACAGTACCAATGGCATGTGCGCCAATGTTGTTAATCAACTGGCACAGCAATAATCCCATACCACCAGCCGCAGCCTGAACAAGAATCCAGTCACCTGGCTTGACCTCATAAGCGTCCTTCACCAAACTGAGAGCAGTCAGTCCCTGCAGGAGTGACGCAGCGGCGGTCTTGAAATCAATGTCCTCGGGAATAACGCTCACGCTCCCACTCTCGTCGACAGCTGAGTATTCTGCGAATGCGCCAGAGCCGAGCCAAGCAACTCTATCACCAACTTTGAACTTGGTAACTGATGATCCAATGGCAACGACAGTACCAGCAGCCTCACCACCGGCAATATAGGGAGTGCTTGCAGGATACAGACCTGACCTGAAGTAGGAATCAATAAAATCTATTGACAGTTAGTAAACCTCATCTAGCATTTCGGCTGGCCATAACTAAGAGTATAAGTTTTTAATATCGCATACTTAATCCAGCATATTCGTTCTTCACAAGGATCTTAGTTGCGGAGACTTCAGGAATTGGAGCATCTTCGAACTGCAAGACCTCGCGACCGCCGGTCTTGGGGACGACAAAGGCCTTCTGCTTAACTGGAATTGAGGACATATTTCTCAACGCAATTGGACTGAACAATGGCCTCTGAATAAGTAAACGAGATCTTGTCTGAATAGAGGATAATGATGCTGCTCGTACAGATTTAAATAATATAGTGAATCTATACTGCCAGCAGCTGTCGAACATTGAATAGTCCAGGCGGTGTGAGCTAAAGTATAGGCTTAAATGACAAAGCAATTGTCACATCAACTGCAGTCGTCACTGTTGACGACAACGCTAAAGTACTCGCGCACTTACAAACGTAAATAGAGCGTGATGTGCCGCTTGCGGAGCGAAACGATACATACGAGCGGCATATCACCACCCCCTGTGACGGCATGAATTTTTTTGTAAGCTTGGTTATGGTGGATGACGTCAGGAAGATTGCATACAGATACCTGGGGCCAGAAGGTAGATATGACCCAGTTATTCATTTCAAAATAATATTTTCAGCAGTAAATCAAATTAGTGATTATGAGTCATTAGCCATTACATACATTCTGTTCTAGTCTTGTAATTGCTTTGGGTTCAGCTCGCTGGCGTGTGTTTTAGTGACTTTAGCTAAAAAGTTGTGTCCACTTACTAAATAGCGAGATAACTCCGATATTGACACTTTATAGGCTTCGCAACCTCACTCTTTATAAGATGCGGTAACGACTTTCAGGTAACGGTCCGCCCCTGAATAAATAGTCGGGATAGTGTAGCCGAAGTGTTCCCCGATGACTAATGACTTCATTAACCATGCGCCGGTTCACGTCATTTCTCAATCGAAAATGAAGTAATAAACTTCAGTGTAAAGATAGAAGAGAATCGCATTTCGAATATGAGGACAGGAGAAAGAACACGCATATTTTGGTGACGATTAAATTAGGGGCTACATATTGTATATTATGTTGTGGGTCACTTCGGAATTGATAGATGAGGTCTCGCGACAAATTTGCAGAATTACACGATACTAGTGATGAGTTACTTCAGCCCATATTGACGTTCTTTGGTAGTGATAGAGAGAGGCTCTCACATCAACAATTGCAACATTGAGAGAAGAATTATCTTCAGTGGATTGCAACTGAGAAGCAAGCCCAACGCCGCTTTAGGGATATCCGACATCAGCCGACAGCTTTAATTTACTTGAATATCTGTACGCGGAAGAATTCTGTCAAGCCGTCTTCTTCAAAAAGAAAGCCGTGCATTATCAGACCTGGGAACATGGATCATTTCATCGGGTTAGGGTGTGCTGACATTGCGAAGTCGTTTGTGTGTGGATAATAGGGTTGCGACGAAACTGTTGGTTAGTATTATGAGCTGCAGCGTGGATTCGAAATTTAGTCTCGTCTTATACTTGAAATCATATCCAGCTTTTTCCTGTTCGACTCTTCTCAATTGATCGTCATACATATCTATCGTCATTCTGTTATATGCAATATGGCGGCCAAGCAGCAATATGAAGAGCTTGCCATACCGCCGAAAGAAGGCGAGCGAAATGTTCACAAGATCTGCTGTCCTTACAACAATTGCTCCTCTGTAATTCTATCACCTGGAATGGGAGTTTTACGGAAACGTACACGAATTCCAAGGGTAAGCTATTTAGGAAGCCTATGCTCCGGTTCGATACATGTTCCTGACAAGCATAGTCGTTCACTGATCCGGAGAAGGACGAGAAGGAGCAACCCACGAGCGAAGCAAATAATGTAGAAGAAGAATTATTTTGGGTTCTTGGAGACCCCTTTGATTTTGACAACCTTGGATTTAGCAAAAGCTCTTCAGCGGGTGTGAAATTTCTTGCTTGTGCGGATTGTGACCGCGGTCCCTTGGGATATCATGATTCGAACTTTGTGGCAGAAGATGGGGCAAAAGAATTTTTATTAAGTGCAAATCTGGTGTTATATCAATGAGCATATCAGTTGGTGTCAAAAGATGAGATTTGCGTTGTGAATATTTCGTACCTGGAAGCAACTGCTGAAAGTTCAAGGCGCGGTTGCTTGGATCGGCGTTTATGAGTTAAGTGTGTATTGCATAAGCTGGCTTAGATCTAGATGAAGTAAATTATATATATATATATCTCCTTCATCGTAATATCAACCACAAGTATCTGTTGAAGAAGAACGAAGCAGTTCCTGTTTGTGATTCAAATTCGTAAAATGTGCAAGTGCTCGAGTCACAGATCACAAACCGTTTTGTAACCAACCTTCACGCGTCGCGTCTGGCTGACAATTGATTCCCCGCGCAACATCCACGAAATTCTGCCCATCCGCTTGGATATGATTGAGATCCGTCTCCTCCTTTGCATTATTGATTGATTTGTGTTCACTGTGGGTAATGTTGGAGTAATTGGTGAACTGGTGATCTCTCCAAGATTATCCATAATATCAAAAATGGACCCGCTTCGCCACGATACCTCATCGCAATCTGTCAAAGACACGAGCTTTGAAGTCGAAGATGTGTATGAAGATGATGAATTGACGCTGCAGCAATCAAATGGTTTTGCCGAAGCCGACGTTTTCTCACTGCAAGAGCAGCAGCCCACGTCACGGGATGACACTAAAGTGGCAGTGGATCAGAAGGCTCCCCACAGAAGTTCATCACCGACGCATCGTCTTCGACTCAGTCTTAATGAGCGGCAGCTGCGAGCAGTTACCTTCCCACTCCAATCGCAGCTGCAAATTCTTGCAGGCCCTGGTACTGGCAAAACGAAAACTTTGATCTCGCGGGTGATCTTTTTACTGTCGCAAGGCGTGCATCCGTCGAATATCATCGTCACAACTTTCACGGTGAAAGCTGCTAATGAAATGCGTGAGCGTATCGCAGCGATGGTCGGTCCGTCCGTGGCGTCTCGTCTGGTGCTCGGCACATTTCATTCGATCGCTCGCAGGTATCTGATAAAGTACGGGTATTTAATCGGCTTACCCACTGGTTTTCAAATTGCAGACGAAACAGACGCGTTGCATTTTATACAGAGCGTTATGAAAGAAGTGGACCCTGAAAGTGACAAGAACGATTGTAGACATGCCCGGAATGCAATTTCGAATATGAAATCGCGCGCGATCCAGCCAAGTAGTCTCTCGGCGTTGGAGTACACTACGCAAGAAATGATGCAAGTATACAGCCTGTACCAGGGCAAGTTAGCTGAAGCTAATTTTCTGGATGTAAATGACCTTGCAGATTGCATCTGATTCGCTAATGCTAACGAAGGCGACAGTTTGATGACTTGCTACTGAAATGCATGGAACTGCTGCGGACTAATCCCCTGGTGGTATCGAACATACAAGCTGTTCTTGTAGACGAATTCCAGGACACCAACGTCGTGCAGTACCAACTCATGAAGCTCTTCGCGGCCAGAAGGTCGAACATCACTATAGTTGGTGATCCAGATCAAAGTATCTATGCATTTCGGGCAGCAGAGTCCACAAATCTCATGCGTATGCGACAAGATTTTCAGGATACGAGCGTTGTCAGTCTCGAAGAAAATTACCGATCGTCGGGACACATTCTGAATGCGGCATTGGCCGTGATCCAACAGGATACCGAGCGAATACAAAAGACAGTGCTGCCGAATCACGATGAAGGCCATATGCCAGTATTCTTTCCGGCTCGAAATCCGTATATCGAAGCCAGGCACATTGTCAAAGAGATCCAGCGATTAATCGACTTAAGCTGTGGCATGCTTAAGCCTCACGATTTTGCGATTCTTGTGCGGTCCGCGCGATTGACACGCCCGATCGAGAGCGAACTTACAAAAGCAGGAATCGACTACCGTATCGTTGGTGGATTTCGATTCTGGGAACGAGAAGAGATCAAGCTACTTGTGAACTACTTAGTGGTTGTCAAATCTCGACGAAGTCCTGCGCTGTTGGATATTATTAACAGCCCGAGGCGAGGAATCGGCAGTGTGATGCAGGCGGCATTATTGAATCATGCGAATGCATATCAAGTGCCGATTTGGGATGCAATTCAACGGGCAATTGATGGTCAGGTGCGGGTTAACGCCAAAGTCAGATCTTCGTTAAAACAATTTGTGGATATCATTACTGAAGCGGAGAGACTTGTGCAGGACAGTTCACGCGAGACGCCATTGGCGGATGCATTGGACTACTTGATTACGGCTTTGGACTACAAAGAAGCTCTTCGGAAAGATCGGGGAGATACGTGGGCTGCTCGATGGGAAAATGTGACGGATTTGAAGGAGCATATTCGATATTTCTGTGCAACAGCACCTGATCCCGAATTGCCTGACATTGACGGAGTTGAGGGCACCAAGGCAGCTGACGATGTTCTGAGCAGGTTTCTGGCGACAGTAAACCTGGCTCCGTCTGAAGCTGAGAGTAGCGCATTTGATCCGACTATGGTGTTGACAATTTCGACGATCCATGGCTCGAAAGGGTTAGAATGGCCCGTGGTGTTTATACCGGGAGTATATGAGGGATCTATCCCGCATGCGCTATCGCTTGCGAAGGAAGTTGATTTGGCTGAAGAACGAAGGCTTCTGTACGTGGCCATGACGAGAGCTAAAGGTGAAAACATTTGACATATCATCTCGTACGATGCTAACACAGATAGGAATGCTGTATCTCTCGTATCCAGCGATGCTGACAGGTACCGCCATGTACTCAGCAAGCAAGGCGGACTGGGAGCCGACTTGTGTAGAGTCCTCGTTCGTCTCAACGATCAAGCACAAGTTCCAGAATTTGTTGCCAAATGTAACACATGGGAGCATGGTTACACTTGGAGAAATCCTGGATCGTGAACCGCCAAGCTTAGTGAACTTTTCGGAAGCAAAGAAAGCGTGGTGTGCGACCCCTCTTGGTTTTTTTTGTCGTTTTGTCTTAAATTTATAGGAGTGGTTGCTAATGATGGATACAGCGCGCCAACCCCAGCCAGCCCTGATGAGTACTGGGCGTCCTTGGCGGCCGACAAAAGTCCGTACGACAATCACGGCGCAGCCGACGCGCAAGTATCACGCTACAGGTACATCTACGACGAGTACGACTGCGACGTTGTATCCGGCCAGTACGACGAGTCGGGGAGATATGAATACAATAACTCTGCTTCTGGGCCTTATAGGTGGCGCAGCCGGACAGCGTCAGGCGGATCGTCTCGTTCGAGCACCTTTCAGTCGCACAATAGACAGCGAACCGTGTCGGGCGGGTCTGTCACAACCTTGGCGGCGATTACGGCCCAAGGCGGATATAGTGGATCCGGGCGCGGGAATGACGTTACTGGACAATTTGCAGCGTCGTTTATTAGCGGGCGGGATGCTATGCAGACGATGGCTTTTGAGATAAGCTCGAAAGCGGATATTCCGGTCCGGCATGTCGGTACCAGTGCTGGTGGATTGAGAACGAGGGCGAAGGTGTCTGGAGTGGAGGATTCGAGCTTACGGAAGACGACGTTCGAGACGGCCAAGTCTGGTTTGTTTTCTCGGTCGTGCGAGTTACGGACAGGGTCGTCTACGCAGCCATCTGCATCCACGTCGTTCTCGCAATCCAGCAACTTCATACCCGCATCGTCATCCAAATCTGCCAAGGACATGCGTGTAATGAAATCAACGGCGACGTCGAAATTAAGCTCGACTAAATTGCAATCCAAGCAAAAGAAGGAACTACTTCATGGACAACAAACACTTGCAGCATTCATGAGCAATGCAAGACCGACAACCACTGCACGAGGCTCAGCGAAATTGAAGCAATCGATTGCTATGGGAGCGAAACCAAAAGGAGCGAGAGTTCCGTTGGCGGACGCGATTGCGAACACGTCGGGGATCGTTGCCCATGTTGGCGGCGCTAGAGTCGTGACATTGTCTTCGTCACCTTGAGCAGATAATGGGTTAAATTGGTTATCTAATATGGCTTGGAGTCAAAGGGATTAGAGTGTTTGTTTGTTTATTTGTAAGGTATGGGACGTAGTGATGCTGCTTTGCTACAATGAAACTTATCTATCTACTTATCATGGGCTCGAGATAGCAATTAAGCCGGCAATTTCCCGTAGACAGCTGCAGCAGGAAGATTTTGTAATCTCATGCTGATAGACTGTCAGGTTTATAGAATTCTTTGCGGTATGCACAGGAGGGGTTCGCATAGTTGAGTGATGTGGCATATAACCGACGTCGGTTCAAGTTTACGCCATGCGTTGCCAAGGTCCGGGGTGCGAGATTTGCTGGTTTGTGGGGAGTAGTCGTGGAAAGATAAGACGAGCGAGAATGTTTACCCCGCGCGGTCCGGTTAGAGTGTATGTGGCGGCTGCGAAGAGAAATCGTAGGTTTGGATCGAAAACGCCTTTGATTCCCAGCAACGGCGATCAACACAATCGATTTACCTGTGCTGTCGAGAAAAAAAGAAAGAGTAGAAGTCCCTTGGATGTTTGCGGACATCGAATCCCGCGTACGCCCGTCTTTGCCCGAGGATTTGTCGTCAGACGATAATTAGAGGATATTTCGTGCGGACAAAAGGCGCCTTCGGAAACGTGTTAGTCGCGTACACAAGTAAGCTTTTGTCTAGCTCAATATTAGATTTGCGTTCCCCCACATCAGGACACGAAACCCTCGGTTGAGGTCGGCAGCCTTGAAGTTACTACTCTTCGACCGCCGGGGGAATGCGCAGTCTCTGCACCGAATGCGTCGGCATAATAAATATTGCGATGAAATTACGTATGCGTGCTATATTATAACAACTGCGGTGGGGCGCGGCGCGATTTCGATATAGCCGATCGTGCCCAACCCCGTCAGCTCATCCTCGGTCGTACTTGCAATGGCTAGGCAACTACAATTACGATCCAACATGGAGTAAATAATAATTTAAATAAAATAATTTATAATATATCAGCTGGCTTGCATCGAACGTTGTTATGTATGTGTCTGTGTCAAATTTATTTCAAAAATAAAAACCCGAAATATACCCGAAGTAAGGGGGCGGAGCTATTCCCGGAAGCGGTCAGCATTTAACTTTTTTCGATTCGGTGTTATGTGGTGTGACTGGGGGGACCCTTCAGGGGGCTGTCAGGGTAATTCTCGGGGCCCGGATAAAAATAATACGCGCGTTAGCCAGCTTCGGAATAGTGCCACATAGAACCCCCACCAGCCTACTGTAAGTGCTGTGGGACCAGCATGGCATCCGTGTTTCCTGATTCCGCTAGCCGCCATTCTGAATGCGAAACTTCTGTCAGATCTGGACTGGATGTACGGATTAATGGGTAGCATTTAGACCCTGCTGCTGGCTCAGGATTAGATGGCATTGACATGGAGAAGACGTGGAGTAGTTAAACCACACCGTAGTTAGTCGAAAGGAAAGATGTGTCCAACGACAATGCAGGTGCGCGAAAGGCAATTTCAAAATAATTAAGACAAATGGTAATGTCCGTCGATTCGAAATTTGACGCCGTCAAGGGGTGAATCACTAACCGCGTTCCGCATTCGGATCATTGTGGTGAGCTTGAATTACTCCGATGACTATACGATTTGCATTACACTCGTAGCAGTGCGATGGTCCCTGTAGGATATCGGTCCCCTTCGTCGGATCCAGGAAATTCGATTTCACGTGATCTTATGCTGACGCGGACCACCGATCAGGCAGTCGTTCCACACTGCTGCAATATTAGTGCGAAAGAAAGACTCCATTCGCCACTTCTGGTAAGCACGACAAAAAATTTTGCGCGCGCTTCATACCTCGCGACTTCTTAGGACACAGCAGTATTATACCAAACATCAGGTGTTTGACTGGTCCAGCGGGGGTTGAGTCGCCGCGGCTGCCGGGCCCCGCAGCCTAATTTGTGCGTTCCGATGGAGACACCTAACCCTGTTCCCCAAACTTTGGCCGAGCGGTTTGTCTTGATTTCACGGGGTAGTGCAGTTCGAGATCAAGGGCAATGTTAAGTATATTGAGATATGTCATGTATTTAGAATGTCTGCTTAGAACCAGGCGCTATCTCGAACCGGAAGCAGCCAATCGCGGTCCCAGTTATGATATGATATCTGGAGTCGGTAAAACGTATTTCCGTGACCAAGTTGTGCGAATTATTTTCGTTCCGTTCGTTTTCGTGGGACTCAGCATTACCCCACGCGAAATTATTCCGGTGGGTTAGGGGTTTTGTGACTTTAGTTTGCGGCGGGTCTCAGTTAGTGGGTTACGAGTGCTGGGCCGCAAAGCGAGGTAATTGTTGAAATTTTGAATAGTAAAGAATTGAGTTAGAAAATGAGGAGAGCAAGAGACTTGAGAGAAGGCGCGAGTGAGTGAGATTGACAAAGGGGGGTTCTTCTGCTCGCCGCCGCGAGATTGCTGTCCCGGTTATGTGAGAGAATGATAGTGGATTGTGGAGCAGTGAGTGCGCCGCGATGCGGAGAAAATTACAGTAAATAGAGTAGATTGAACACTTTGTTAGGGCTGGTCGCCTCATTTCCGAAGTACAGCGTTTGCGTATCGGGTAAGTGTGGAGAAGCGATTGATATGGACACGAGTGGGGCAGATTGGCTGACAGGACAAAAGCCCCACACTGTTGTATTTATATTGGCCTATATGAAGTAGGCTAAGCGATGTGAATGCAGGCAGAGAAGACAAGCGAAGGCAAAGACAGAAGCAGGGCTGCTATCACATCGGCAATGCGGGCAAGTGTTCTGGAAAACGACGATTGCGGAGAAGTTACCTTTGTAGTTGCAACTGCAGGTCACAACGACGCTAGGCCGCAAGCGGACATCGGCTGCATGCCGTTCGGATTAGCGTTACCCAATTGACCCCCACCGAGTGGCTGAGCATGCCACGACATAAAGTACAAATTTTTGCGACGGTTGTGGCCGAAGTGACTGCCGGCGGAAGCGGGGACCCCATGGAGTTGATTAGGCAGTTCGCCACTAAAGGCATTCTGCAATCCGGCAGCGGGTAACTGTTTCTTCACGAATGGTTTTTCCTTTCTATGGAACTCGGCTGCAGTCGGCACGCCTAGTTTGGTTCTCTGGTCTATTACTACTGTAAACGTCTTTCCTTCTCTGTCCCGCGCCTCTCCCGACTTCCCCATCTCCTCGCCGCCACTCCGCCCGTTCCCTCCGACTCTTTCCCTCCTCCTCCTCCTTTTCCCCCCATTCTCCCCTCACCCGTTTCTTGTTATCATTGTTTGTCTATATAGCGCCACGCTCTCCCCCTTCCCCCCCTTTTTTCCGGCTCATCCATGCGCAAGACGCTTTCTGTCCCTGCGATCGCAGACCTAGTCAATCCTTCATCGTCATCCTCCTCGTCTACTGCTTCTCCAACTTCCAATCCGTCGCCACATTCCTATTCCACAGACTCCTCAAATCAACAAAATCAGACTATGGCCACTCTCCATGCCCAGCCTCCTGCGGCTCCGCACCATCCTCCGGCAGAGCTCCCGCGGCCGTACAAATGTCCAATGTGCGACAAAGCCTTCCATAGACTCGAGCACCAAACCCGACACATCCGCACACACACCGGCGAGAAACCCCACGCCTGCACGTTCCCCGGCTGTCAGAAGCGATTCTCCCGATCGGACGAACTCACGCGGCATTCGCGCATCCACACAAACGCAAACCCGCGGCGGAGCTATAAAGCGGCCCAGCAGCCTGCTGCACAAGGAGAAGAGAATGCGAGCGTCAAGTTCAGCAAGAGCGCGCCAACTTCGAAAGCAACAAGTCCGAACGTGTCGCCGCCTCATGTCCATGTCCAGATCCAGACTCGGGCCTCAAGCGGGTACTCGTCCGGCACTTCGACCCCCACATCGACGGGTCTTCCACTGCCGTTCGACATGCACATGCTGGCGACAGCGGCATCGCAACAGCTCGAGCGTGAAAACAGTGCCCACTCTGCCCGCTCGCGGTCGTCGCTCTCCATCCTATCCGCCGCTAGCAACCACCACAGAGGGTTTCCTGGCCTGGCTCCGCTAACCCCATTCAACGCGCCGACATCGACGACGAGACCGCATGATGACGACATGTTTGTGCCCCGCGTCTCGAAGCGATCTCGACCAAACTCGCCAGTGTCCACGGCACCGTCGTCGCCAACCTTTTCGTCTTCCGATAGTCCAACTCCGGACCATACGCCGCTCGTCACTCCCGCGCATTCGCCACGACTGCATCCGCGGGAATTGGAAGCACTCCAGGGCGTGCAACTGCCGTCAATACGATCACTCTCACTGCGACACATGCCGCCGCCACTCATGCCACTCGAAGTCGATTCAAGCCAGAATTCTCCGGGCGGCATCGCGAGCGGGAATGTCAGTCGGTCCACATCCGGTACTAACTTGCGGCTACTCCCAATCTCGGACTTCCTCGCGCCTCCCGTACCGTCCTCGACTTCGGTACCACCAATAAAAATCTTCGCGCCGACGTCGTCTCCGAACCAGGCTCCCATGGATCTGAATTCGAAGCGAGTACTTCCTCCGCCTACATCCGCGCCAGGAGGTACTCGCATGTCCGTCGCGGACCTGATTCACGGCACATCAAGCAACTCGTCCAGCTCCAGTTCGAGCATCAACGAGGACGCACGGTGGTAATTATATGTTGCTTGTTCTTGATCGTTAATCGTTGGATATGGGAATAACTTTGGCTTTGTTGTGGGTATTCAGTATTTATATCATTAGACTGTGGTTTATTTGGTTTTATGGGTGCAATTGATAGACTTGTTTTGTTATTTGCTATTTGCTTACGGTTTATTATATTGTCTTTGCGTCTCTCTTCTCTTGTTTTATATACTGGGATCGGTGTATTTATCTATGACTGTTACGTATTATTTTGTGGTGGCAATTAAATTACTACAATTTTGTCAACATTGACTGAAGCTATGTAAAGAAACCCCGCGTTTGGTTCGCGATCACATGCATATTGGGGAAAACACACGTGCGAGGTTTTGTTTGATCTACAAAATTGCTGCTGCAGCCGAAATGAGCCAAATCCGCATGTGAAAAGTTATTGCATACCTAATCTAATCTATCTATTATTCTCGTTGTTGAACCTGAATGAGGCAAAGCGTTCTCCGGAATTGTCAACCTCTGTCTGTCCTTTCGTCCGGACGAAGGCCTCTTGTCTCTGTAATCTCACGCACTCTCTTCAGGCACAAAGCCATCCTCAACTTAGTCGAGGTTTTGACTGGATCACCAACCGCCTTCGAATAGCTGCATATTATGTCACGTGACAATGACGTAATACAAAAAAACCAAATGTTATCGCAAATTACTGCATCCCCCAATGCAGACCTAGCGAATATCAGGAAACGAGCATTCATAACTAAACGCCAAAGGACGAGCTTGCTGATGCCGCCGGACGATACCACTTGCGCTTTATGTGGCGAGTCGACTTGGATTGCACTCGCGGGCCCCGAGTCCGAGTTAGAGTCCGATTCGGACAATGAAATGATTCCTGAACAAGCAGCGGCTACGTCGACGAGATACCCGAAGCCAGTGGACGAGGCAGACATGGTTCCTGACGACGTTGTCCTGCACAACTGTCCGTCCGCCCACCATTTTCACTGGCAATGTTTCCTGTCGCATTCCGAGCCCGAAACTCACTGTCCCGCATGCCACACCGCCATTGTTCCCAACGACGACGATGCGAAGCTATTAGCTACCATAAGGAATGAGGGTGGCCAAGAGGATGACTTTGATTTACGACCCGTGTTGATCGAAGAACGATTATTCGCAACATCACCGCACCTGCGCACACACGCAGCGTTATGTGCGGCATGCTTCACAGGCGACGAAGCCTCCGTCCTCGACATCCTCTCGTCGCCATCGTCGTCGCCGGCCGAAATATCTCACTTGATAAACACTCCCGATCTCGACAAGCATTGGACGCCGCTGTTCTACGCTGCCGTGTCTGGCCGCACCGGCATCGTCGCGTTGTTGCTCAACAACGGCGCTGACCCGAACGTCCGCGACAAGTTCGAGCATGTGCCTGCCGAATACGCGAACGAGGAAGGTCATGTGGAAGTGCTAGATTTGCTGAGAGGAGCAAGAGGTGTATATTAGTCCATTTTTCTATATTCTATGTATTTAATTGTATTTTTTATCCTCTCCGTGATAAGAGAAGACGTGAGTTGCGTGATACTTTGCACGTACTTAACCCTTACCCAGTATCCTTACTCGAAAATTTGTCAGAAGGCTCGCGAGATTCGGGGAACAACGTCCAAACAATTCGACGACATCAATTTGCGCCACGATAATTTTGGTTAATTCGACCCAGCGGAGATAGACCGTAGGACACGCATTCCGTACCAAGAACATGCGGGTATCACCACTGTCACCGCTGAACGCGACATGCCGGAATATCGCGCGGCGAGCGACGAATATAATACCGATAATTTCGGTTTCGCACTCACAGTTCCGGTCCGCGTCTAGTAATGCGCAGAAGAACAGTGCGAATGGTAGTAGTCAGAGAGGCCGGCAGCGGACTCAGGCCCAGGATATGGAATGTATGGTGGTGGTTTTTTTTTTAATGGGATGAGTATTAAACAAAGCATTTAGCATACGAAACTCGAATCCGCGAAGCAGCACGCATCCGCGATCTCGCAAACGCATCACTATCCCGCCCACCAGTCTACTCTTCGTCGTCGTCATCGCCGTCATCCTCCACGTCCTCATCCTGGGACCAAACGATCCGAGAAACCACATCGTCCGTCGAAGTCATGCGAGACATCATCGCACAGTTCCCCACCCGCGACGCCATCGCCCGTGTCGCGGCCGAAAGACCGTTCGACGACGCCCTCGCGGGTGACGACAAACGGCAGCGTGTCACCGCCGTCGCCGACTCAATCTCAGAGCTCGGCATCGATCCCCGCCGCGTCTCACACTTTGCGCCGGGAAACGTCTATCAACCGTCCCAGTTCGCGCTCACCGCCGACCCCCGCGCAATCGCGGCCGGCAAGTTCTACGGCGACAGGTTCAAGCTCATCGGCCGCAGCCCGCTCGAGTTCTACAAGGATGCACATTTCCTGTCCGAATTTGTTTCGCCAATGGGACAAATCTACGCCCGCGAGATTACAGGACTATCGCGCAAAAATCATAGGTTCGTCGTACGGGCTATCAAACGTGCTCGGGCGGCAGGTTTACTATCCACCGTTCACCGCGCCATCACGCGGTTGCAATATTAATTTTTCGGTTTATCATCATGGCCATGTATATTTTCCCAACCCGAAAAAAAAAATGTACATAATACAAAGTAATTAACTCGTCATGTCCCACTGGGCCGTAAATGCGCGGTGGCATTCTTGAATAATGATTGCCACATGTACGCTTCGGAAAGTAACAGCTCGACATCCTTCTCGGTCCAGGATTGTGTTGGGAGAGACTGCAGGAACATCATGATTTCCTGGAAATCCATCGTCTGGATTTGCGCAGACCATTTCACTAAGAATGCTGCGCATACATACAAATGAAAGTCTGAAAACCCAGTCGACCCTTCCGCCTATCCAGAATTAGTACCCAATGCCGCACAAATAACCGAAGACTCACCATATACGTATCCCACATGCGAATCGTGTTCTTCACACTAACTTCTCGCATCAACAAGCAATTCATCCACCGGAAACTGAACTGAATAAACTCCACATTCTCTGCCTGCAGATGTTTCGCCAGATGGGAATCGATCCGCTGCGTAAGGTCTTTAAGCGCGGCAACCTGACGCTGGATACCCGGTTGCGCAAATATATAATTATCCTGAATGCCGTCTAACAGTTTCGTCAGGCACCAAAAACTATCTGCCTCGACCACATCGAGGACTTCTTTGGGGATCTGACCAGGGTCAAACGATTCCACGTCAGCGTCGATGTAAGCTGACAAGAATACTTGGAAAAATGGCGTGACGAGATCGTTGATTCCCTGGACGTACCCGCTTGCCGGATGCCGAATGGCCCACACATATAATATCCGCTCTAAACTGCGCTGCGTGGCCTCGAACGAGTACAATTTTAAATGCGGGTTCGTCCGTGGGACGTCGATGTTGATTTGGTGCCACACGGCATGGTCGACCCCGTTCCCGAACGCCTGCTTCGCACCGTCCGCATATTCCCTGCGTTTCCGAGCCAGCGTCGAAACTCGTCTGTCGGCGTTAGATGGAAGATAGCCGAGTAGCAATTGCCATGACATTGGCCGTAGCTCGTCTGGAATCCCTGACCACGCGAGATTGCGTAACGCGGAGATATCAACGTTGCTGGACTGGAGAACTCGTTTAAACTTGTTGATGCGCGATATGCGCGCGTTGAGCAGCTCGATTTCGGCTGCCGACGCGGTGTCGGCAGATGATACGGCAGGGTGGTAGATCATGTGGAGCGAGTTCGCCGGGTCTTTCACGATTCTGTCATAGTGCGGCCTCAGACCGGCTGTGCTGCCTCCATTGCGACGTGATGTCGGGTATAGTTCTAGTCTAGGCGAATGAGATTGAGAACTTGTGCCGTCTTGAGCGGCCATCGGCGACTGTGTCCGTGGGAGTGTGTTCGGCGGGGAAACGGATCTTGAGTTCGGATTGATGCCTAGAGCCATGACATCCTTATCGAAGCTGGCATCCCAGTCGTCATCGAGGTCTGTGTAGGATATGTGTCGATCAAATCGTGGTGCAAAAGTTGATTCGGTTTTAGACTTTGAAGATGCCCTTTTGCGTTGGTTAGTGACCGCAAAGAAATAAATAATCCAGAGAAATCTCCTACCTTAATATATCTGCATGTGAATATCCAGCGCCATACGGTTTTGGATCATCTGATAACACCGGTCTACTCGTCTATCAGCGCCTATAGGTCTGCCAAGTACCCGTGCCCACTCACCGATAACCTTGCGCCGACTGCTGCTGTCTAACGGTCGATTTCAAAAATGTTGCTGCCGCTGTATTCCGTCCAACTGTTCAACCCGTAAACAACGCTACTCCGATCTATCGGGAAAAATATTAAAATACCTAACTGCACCATCTCCTGGTGTCCATTAAACTGGCACATCGTCAGCGACTGCTTCTGTGCGCTGATCTTGCTGCTACCACGTCCAAACTCACCTTCTTAGAGCTCATCGCATATGATTTATGGGAATAGAATATGCCGTCACCACTGCGCCGTCGCCCAGCTCGGATTTAGTATCTCACGATAGTAATCGGCCACGGGTGAATATTACCCAACGCACCGCACCGCGCGGGTATGTTATCCGCTAACCCCTCAAAACCCAAATGTTGACTCGCAGGCACTTCGGTCAAGTACGGAAAACACTCAGCGCTGGTGTGTGTATTCGACGGTTATGATCTTTGGTTGATGTAAATAATAAGTGTTGCTCGCACAGGCGACTCGCTTGGGAGTGCCTTTTTGTCCCCCTGTGACCGTATTTCGAACCAACAATTAAGGACGACGAAACGTAAACCGGCTTACCCGGCGTTTTGTGTGGAAAATAATAATACAACTCCGGACCCCCTCAGACTTCTGGTGGCGATAGCAGAAGAAATTCGCGAATAGGACACGTAGTAGTAGACGGTTATCGACATATGCGAGATTACATTTATTGCAAAGAATGCGATTCATTATGGCATTATCCAGTCTGGACATCAGAAGACCGCGTGACATGATTCACATTCATTATGACTACCTAAAATAAAAGCATCTCAAAAACATACCCAGAACATATTTAACAACAAAAAAAAAACTCCCTATACCAACATATAATAAAAAACCACAGTATGAATGCAAAAACGTATATATCCATGCGCGAATTCCCAAACTACAGTAAGCATAGTGTGAAGTAACAGGAAGTCATAATTTATAAGATAATTGCCGTAAGTGTATGGTCGAATATATATACATATAGATAGATGTTGGCCAAATTTGGATACCAATGGTGGTAGTAGGTAAGAGATTCGTAGGAAAGGTACAAAGATGGGAATATTGTATGGAACCCATGCCAAAGCAGCCGAATGCCTACCCGCAATGAAGGTGACATATCGAGATAAATTGATAAATAGAGACACTGGAAAATAGGTCGGCAAATTTCGGAATGGCGGCCGCTTGATCGATCAATAAAAATCACTCCGCATCTGTATTTCGCTTGTCGATACTATCGACCGAGAGCGACACAGCATGCTTCTTTTCCAGACTTGACGACCATGAACTAGAATTATTATCAATCTGGGGATCAAAATCCTTGAGCCACGGATCATTCAAAACTTCCTCCATCGTCGGTCGCCCTGCAACATCACGGTTCAGCATTCTTCGCATCAAATTCTCGCTCTCTGCGCTTAACCTGTACGGTATCCGTAACTCTGCATTTATAATCTCGTTGCTATCGTAGAATGGGTTTTCCTTGTACATGATTGTGTAAAGAAGAATACCTGCCGCCCATACGTCCTGCTCGCTTCCTCCGTAGGATTGTCCACGAAGGACTTCCGGCGCCGCATAGTCGATTGTACCGACGAAGACCGTAAACGGTCCATTTTTCAAATAAGCAGCGCTTCCAAAATCAATAAGTTTGATATTGCCGTCGCCATCCAATATTATATTTTCGTCCTTGATATCCCGATGTACGACGCCAACTTTGTGAAGATGGTCCACAGCGGACGCGACTTGATAGAAAATACTTCTGCATTCCGCCTCTTCCATGTTCGTCCGGAGTTCGATGTAGTCAAACAGATCCATGCCCGGGATCCCGTGCGGCGCCATCTCGATGTAGTAATTTACTTCATCTTCAAAGAAATCCAGCATGTCAACGACATTACGGTGTGGGTAATTCCGAAGATACTGCAAAACGTGAATTTCGAGCGGAATAGTCCCTAATTTGCGATCTCGTATCCAGGTATCGACTAATATCCGCTTCTTGGTCACATACTTCAGTACGACTTTCTACCAGAAGTCAGTCATGAATTCATTTTCGCAAAACAAGCGGGACCGATCCGCACTACACCATCCTGGCCGATACATACAGGTTCAGTACACACCTCATGCCGTGGCGGCTTATATTGCGCCAACTTCACTTGCCCGTATGCTCCCTGTCCCATGTCTTCCAATATGGTAAACCACTGGATCGACTTTTTGTCGTGGTACATGTCCGTAGTATTTGGCTCGGCTACGACCAAATCCGTCGACATTGGCTCTGAAGTGTTTGTCGGTGCCACAGTGCTAGCTTCCAAAGAACCCATCTCTGAGCCCGATGACGAGGTCAGACTTGGCAATTTTGGTGTACCGATGGGCGAGGATACGGCGCTGCTCGACGAGCTTGAAGCCGACTCGTGCTCGAGCTCGTGCTCGTGTTCGTGTTCGTGCTCGTCCGAGTTCGAAATGTGGAACCCCCGAATGTTGTCTGTCACGACGTCTGCAGTGTCGGCCATGTGGACTTGTTGGCGCGGGGAGGAGGGTGATGAAGGCGGCGAGTCAGCGAACGATGATGAGTCGTCTGTCAGTGTCGACGAGTGACCTGTGGATGACAAAGTCGTGGTTACGTTTGTCGTCTGGCTGTTTACTAATACCACATTCCTATCCGCAAATGAGAACGATGGTCTTGGCTTGGGTGTCGTAGTAGAAATCGTCAACGTGCTCAGTGTCTTAGTTGCTGCTGTGGCGACGAATAGGTTCGTGTGCATAAATCACAAAAGTAATATCCCCACACCGGCAAACTATTGAAATCCACAGACACACGAAAATAAAAGATAGAACACTTTAATTTGCTACTCAATAAACCCCGTTATCCATTGACTTTATGCAGTTGCTGTTGCGGTGTGGTCTCGTGAGATGATGCAAAAATTATTGTAGGGAGCAAAGAGCCGGGATAACGCACTGGTTCCGTCACAGCACTGGTTATCTAGAGAGATCCTTGTTCGTACCGACTTGGTTACCAAACCCGACAGAATATTTCGTTTTTTTTTTCAACCAAACACACACACAACGAGTAAAATGTAGTGACACCTTTGCAAAGAGGATTTAGTTGAACTTCGTTGGTTGGGGTGGTGGGAAGGTTTTACGTTTGGTTCGAACTGATCTCTTTTGACTGCACACTGCTTTTTTTATTATTACGCATAACTGGTTTAGCCTGGTTTCAACCAGGCCAGATTACAAGGTGATAACAAACTCTGTGGCGAGCCCATTTTGCGGCTCATTATTGAGCAGCTGACCCTTTATAGAATTGTGAAACCGGGCAAGTTCAGAATTGGTTCAGGAAGTTTTGAGTGGGGGAAGGAGACAAAAAAAAAGCCAACACATTATTTTTTGCATGGGACCGGCTCGGGCCGGGAAGAAGGAAATCAAGACGATGAATGGCGTGTGACCAATAAATTCTATCAAGACCCCTTCACTTAAGTTATACTTAAATTGTAAAGCAAAAACAATGGGATACTACTCTATATATAGCTCCCTATCAATCTTTTGTCTGCGTCATTGAATGTAAAAAGTATGTTTCCCACGTGCGATAAATTGTTTCGTCTAGTTAAAAACCGAGACCTTTAATGGTGGGCCATCAAACTTGAATAGCAACTGACATATCCAGAATAAAGTATCTTTCGACTCATGATACTGCGTGGAACTATGTATGATTTCATCTTATCCGCTGTACTGAGAGATCAACATTACCATTGGATTGCAATATACCTCCCACAGTGAATCCATGAGAGCAAATCATCAAGCAAAGAGATATAACTCTTCTTATCCCTGAACTTCTACTTCGGTTGGCTGCGGTTGCCTCCGGTTAGCCCTTTATTTAGGCTCACAGACAACAGCATTGGCAAATGGAATAAAGCGCAGTAGTAGGGAGATCTATTTTACAAATACGGATGTCGACAACGACGAGAATTACAACCCATGAAGAACATATGAAAACACATTCCAACATGCATCTTTTAATAACAGCAATACACACAATCTAATTGGACATGACGGGCGACGCGGAATGATGACTGAGGAAAGATTCTATTATTTCGGGCATGAGAAGCGATCGTTTAAGCAGTGGACTTCTTGAGGAAGCTAATGAGATCATTGCGGTCCTTTGGCTTCTTGAGACCAGCGAATGCCATCTTGGTGCCGGGAATGTACTTCTTGGGGTTCTCGAGGTAGTCGAAGAGAGTGTCCTCAGCCCACAGGACACCGGCCTTTTTGTTGGCATCAGTGTAGGTGTAACCGGCGGCCTGGCCGGACTGTCTGCCGAAAACACCGTTGAGGTTGGGACCAACCTTGTTGGCACCACCAGCCTCAGTCTGTGCAAATTGTTAGAGCAGTGGTTTCGTAACGAATAGTATGTAGTAGCTGGCAGATTGCAGAATACCGCTACAGTAGCATCGCTAACCGAAATTCACAAAGCCACAGAACCAAAAGATATCAAATCATATACATACAGTGTGGCACTGGGCACATCGAGTCTTGAAAAGGGAAGCACCCTTGGTAGCGTCACCTGGTAATCCAGAGTCATTTATGATATTCAACTAGCGGAAACGAGACACCGGGAGTAAAATCCGGCGCCAAAGCATGTCGACACGCGCAAATACGAAATCTAACATACCTGGAGCGTAAGGCATTGTGAATTAGTGCGTACAAGTAAATTGACAGAGAAAATGGTAAAGATGCAACGAAAGCGAACCAAAAGGCAGTGAAGAAAAGGATCAGAAGATGATCGAATATAAATTGTCCCCCCGGACGCGACTGAGCCGCGTTGCGCCATACTAGAATGGGCCCTAACCCTCCCGCCTTTCCGAACATCTCGGCGGTCGTACAGAATTTTCCGCGCTCCCATTGGCCGCCACTCCGAGCTTAGACGCCGGGTAAAATTTGTCTTCTCGTCCCGGAATCCTCCGACCAATCACGAGCACTCCGTCCTCAATCCGGTGGCTTCAAACCATAAGCTAAACTTGTAAACGGGCTGCATCGAACATATCCAAAAAATTACCTTGGTTTTTATCACAGAATCGCAGCCACCTTCCCACGATATTCAGCAAAATCCACCCGTTCTCCACGCAAAATTTCGTGTCGTGCTCGTTGAATTTTTTTGGTCGTTCGTCAGCCACGATTGTGGCGCATACTCCTTCATTCGCTAGTGCTCCTACTATCCACAATAATAAGGGATCATACCACTCCTCAATCATCATTATTCTTGAGCTCGTTAATTCTGGCATTATTGACATTTTTTATCACCCAATATCGACCTCTTTCAAACGTAAAATCTGACCGAGAAAATATCGCATTGTGGGTAGTAAGTAGCCTTTCGGCAATATAATATAGCGATTCTGTTTAACCAATTAGGCTACCACAATATTTCACTGGCATTTCTATCCTGGTCTTAAATTTATTGCGCCCAAGCTCTGCCTTTCCGATAGCTCTTTATTCGGCATATACAACATATCTCGCAAACAATAATAACTTACAAGTACAAAAGTTGAGTAGTTGAGTATTACTGACAAATAACCCTTCCCATCGACGATACGCTATTTACTAAATCATTCCTATACTGTAATAACACGATTTCAAACGCAAGAAGATACTAAAACAATAAAAGCAAAGGAAAAAAAAATTAATAATGGCAATAAAGAAGCTGCAACCCGTAACACCGGTACCCCTAAACACATTTAACTCATACTATACAATTATAAACACATCTAACATCTTCTGTGTAATATGGTATATGTACACACGCATACCGCTCAATCCTTCTTCACCTCCTCTGTCTTCCCCTTTTCCGTCTCCTTCTCCTTGCCACCGGGATTTTGCTTCTTTCGATAATCCGCAAAAGACAGCTTCTTCACCGGCCGCGGTGGCTGCGGAGTGGGGCCCACACAGCTCGGCATCACTGGCGAGGGCGACGTCAGTGCAAACGGTGAGTGCATCGGATTTGCCGCCGTAGCGCTCACGGAACCAGGGGTACCTAGCGGCGGCACAATTTGGCCTTGGCCTGGCTGTTGAATACCCGTGAACGCCACCTGGAAAGGAGATTGTGGTGGGAGCTGAACCCGCAGGCCGGTTGGCTTCACGCCATTTGTGCTTGAGGCGGTAGTCGTGGTATCCGATGTAGTGGGTGCTGCTGGACCTATCCGCTGCGGCGGTGTGGGCGGATGAGGTTGTGATTGTAAGGGCGATTGTATGTGTTGCTGTGGTGGCGGATGTGTTAACGCCGGAGGGGATTGTGAAGGCAGCGGGGGACGCGAATCTTCAGTGCTCGTAGTTTGTCGCGGTTCAGTTGCTGTAATAGACGGACTTTGCCGTCTCGCTTGAAGGTCGGTTTCGCGTCGAATCTCTTCTACCGAATCAGAGAACAGTTCTGCTAAATTGGGACCACTCTTGGACTTCGGTGGTGGACCCGATGGTGATGTCGGAACCCATGGTCCACCGGCAGCCGCCTCCGAATTCGCTGACACGCGAATCGACACTGACTCGGTCAATGGTGGTCGTGGTAAAGGTGATTGCGATTTCCGTTTACTGTGCGCTAAAATGTTGGAAGAAGTCGACGCTGGAATTGTGACTGGAGATAGAACCGGTGAAGACGATCCCATAGATCTGTCATCACGCTCTTTGTGCCTCGCCTTAGCTACATCAGGCGAATTATGCCGCTCTTCCTTGACAGTGGCTGTACTCCCCTTTCGCGAACTAACATCTGTGTCTGACGGCGAAACCGGCTCACTCGTACCAGCTTTGCCTCTACTCGACATCGAATCCGGTGACATCTTCGCCAACTCCTTTTCTCTTGTCCTGAAAAATTTGCGCACAAGTAATAATTTTGGTGGCAACCAGTCTACGTCGTCGTCTGTCGACATTTCACTCTCGGCAACGTCCGGATGGTCAACTCCATTAGTAGTCTTCCGATCAATAGGATCACGCCTGTGTGACTGTGAAGGGCGACGATCAGCGACAGGAGATGATCTATCCGAATTTATGGAGGGCGATTGTTGCCTGGCCTTGAGTAGTCTACCATGCCCATTCGGCCCACCGTCCGTATGTTTTGGAGACGGACTGCCGCTCTGCTGAGAGGACCGCTTGCGTTTCTTGATAACTCCAGCGCCAACCGTCCCACTTTGCACATCCTGATGACTATGACTATGATGGTGACTGTGTTCCCTTTCCTCTTCTTGCTCAAGCTGCTTGATGCGAGCCATCATTTTGCGCTCTTCCCGCGCGGACAGCATCGTGCCAAAGACCGATTGCGACAGGGTCGTCGTCGCTAAATACAAACAGGCAAATAGACGGCGCGAGAGGATAGGCGACTGGTGGCCACATTATCTGTTACAAACGTGTGTGGTGGATCAGGCCTCCTGCATGCCGCTGACTAGCTGGGCAGATTTGAGTTGTTGCAATCTGAGCTTGGCCACAATTATTCTGGCTCGCGTTGGCTGTTACTCTTGCTGACGAAACGAGATAGATTGATGAGCGGTCGGTGGATGCCCCAGCGTGGTGCGTGTGGGTAGGCTAGGACGTTCGGTGGGTGGTTAGTGAAAGTCGAAGAGTGACAAGGTTAAAAAGCAAAGGGCGATGTGAGATGGATGACCCGCGATGGACGAGCAGCCCTAACCGTCATCCACTGCGCAGCAGTTAGGGTGCCAAAGCCGGGTCAGATGAGGCAGATTGTAGCTTGCGTTTCTGGCGAAACGTTGCAACTTTAGCCTGCCAGTGTGTCTAATTTTCAAGACACGCACTGTCCAATCAACGCCATTCGACTGCCCGGATGCCGCCTATTCCTCGAGACTTTAGCAATTATTTAAATTATTTACGTTCATGGATCTTGTAGCTGCTGTCGCGCTGCATCGACTAACATAGATATGCTGAGTGATTGAACGCGGAGCCGATTCTGCAAGCTTATCAAACATTGTTAAGCTGCAGGACTGCTTGTTTTTGTTGAAAACAATAGACGTAGATCTATTCCTTGACAGCGGGATTACACCTGTCGGTGATAAGCAGTACCATTCGACATGCTTCCAGTCCTGTCAGGTGTTCTAGCTTTAGTATACAAAACGATTTATTCCAGCCGTAGCAAAATAATCCAATAAGATATATCTACGGAGTTTGTGAATTACATTTAGTCATTCCTCGCCTTCTTCTTCACTGGCTTCTCGTCCTCTGACTCATCGTCATCGTCGTCGCCATCAATAACATCCTCGTCGTCTTCATCTTCTTCACCAGACGCGGACTCATCATCGCCACTGCTCGCGTGGTTCTCGTCGAACTCCTCCGCGATGTCACTGTCATCCGAATCAGCCTGGAAATCCTCGTCAACAGACTCCTCGTCTTCGGACGCAGAGCCCCGCTCTCCTCGCGGTGCAACCTCGACATCCGAATCATCAGACTCACTACCGAGCGCTGCAGCAAGGAAGGTTTGGTCGTCGACTAAATCATTCTTAATCTTGATGTTCTTAGACTTCAGATAGGATTCGATTCCACTCTGCTCCTCGCGGTTAATGCTGGAGTACTGATGCGATATGCCGGTGACTAGCGTAACCGTCAAGTCGAACGTTCGAGATGACGAAACAGACCCGCCAACACGCGACAGCGTCACGGAACTGACATCTGAGTGTGCCATATACACTGTAGGCTTAGGAATGAACAAGAAACTTTTCTCGAGGAAATAAAGATATCCTTCACTGGCTTTCAGTGAGCACTTGACACCGGCTTGGCCATGCGCGCTAGACCATTATATTAACAAACAATTGACGAAACACCCAACGAATCCGACATACCTTTGGAATTGACCAGGCACTGTAATCTTGCGACCCGATAAACCTCGGAAAACTTGGCCGATGACTTCGTGTGCAGCTTGATCGTACTTCTTCTTCAATTTGTCGGCATACTTCTCCTCAAACTCATCACTGTTAGACCAATTAGCATCTGAAGTTAAAACAATATATTAAAATGTCACATACTCCTCGAGATTGAGCTCGACCTCAATTTCCTCCTCCTTCAAGAACTGAATTACTAAAAATGTGTATCGTGTCTGACCCTGTCGCAATGGCGGATCAAGCTGGATGACCAAAACGTTATGTAGTTCGTCAGGCTTGGGTAACAGGAATAACTTCTGAATCGATGTGTACTGAATTTTGTAGTCATACGTCTTACCGCGCAGACGCATGTATGACGGATACATGTCGATGTCGTATCGGCCTCTGTAATCACGTGAGATGTTGGTCCACTCCATTTGCTATCCAGATATACAAACCTTGGCGTGAGAAACATAATATCTGAAAAGGAAACAATAGTTTCGCCGGCAACTTGTCCAATGTCCGCGCGCTCTTTAATAGTTTCGTAAAATGCAGAGGCGGCGTTTTGCTCCTCAATATCTGACTGATCATCGTCGTCATCTTCATTTTTAGGTACGGTACCAGGAACGTAGAATCGCATCTCAACGAGCTCGTCGCGCACACCGGCTGGACCGCGAATCGCCACATCGTGATCAACGCTCAGTTCGATTGCAACTTCGCTCTTGCCAACCAAATTCGAATTATTAACCTGCGCGTACGGGACCTCAAACGCCGGTCGATTCGAAACATTAAACACAAGTTCTGATCTCTCAAACTCTGTTTTCCCCCAATTCCACCCTTTGATCGAATGCGGCCGAGTCTCCAGAACTGTATCAAAGTGATGCTTGATCGTGTTTTTCAGCCGATCAAAGTCGTCGAGATCAAACCCATCAAATTGAATAACACCGCGATCTTTCGTCAACACGCGGCATTCATAACCTTTTGCAGCTCTACTCCAGTGCGCCGAAACGAACTCCGACTGTGGAAGAAGAAACGGCGGCTGAGTTGCGTTCTTCGAGGACGCCTTCCATCCTAGACCTGAGTTTGCAAATCGTAATCGTCCCGGCCGAGATGATTGATTAAAATATATATTCTCAAATTGCGTCATGTCCGACATTTTGACGTCGTGGTATTATATCGGATGATATGCGAAATCGTGAAAGTGCTGATCCTGGCAGCGCTGATGAGTAGATAGATAGTCTTGTTTGCATTGACGCGTCGATTTTTTCAAGACGCGGGAGTCAAGAGGTTGTGAGTCTGTGACTCATGTGATCCACACTGGCCTCTGCAACCAATTTGATTCACAAATTTATTAGACTACAATCTACTGCCTACAGCTTAGCTTGAATTGAATAGTAAAGAATGCAAAGAATAAATTGATATGCATAAATTCAATGCCCAAACCATGCACAGTCTATTATACACCGGTCATTATCCACAATCATGTCATAACCATCAAAGTACCAAACGCCGACTCTTCTATAGGTTACTTTTACTCATCTTAGTCTGTAACATTTCCGCTTCCGCCCACATTTCTTCCTCTGTTCGTGGCATTCGCTCCAAATCAGACAGATCTGGACTGGAAAGACCAACAGTATTAATGGACTTGAGCTGCTGGAAAGAGAGTTCAATGTCCGCGTCCTTGGAGTTTAAAAGGTGGTACACATCATCGACGTTCGGTAGATCATCTAACTTGCGGGGAATAATGTGGCAATGGACCTATAAAAATGCACTTAGAATTGGCCATAAAACTGTCAATTGCTATGAGAAATTACGTGAGGAACGGACTGACCAGCCAGTGGACCGTCTTGTATGGCGATATTCATAGATTGCCCTTTATACACATCTTCTATAACTTCTGATACTTTCTGGACAGTGAGGAATAAATCGGCGATCTATTTGCATTAGAGCTCACTCCACCCAGAGGCTGGTGATGCGATCATACCTCGTCAGCCGATAGATCCTTTACTCTGGGCACTACTCGGTAGGGACAAACCAATACCTAATCAAGCAATTAGTATATGCGGAGCTACGACACCTCTTCCTCTGTACTGACATGTCCAGGTAATAATGGTTTCACGTTCACGAGGGCAAATGAATGTCTCGATTTCTAGATTGATGAGCTACTCCAACTCCTCAGCAAATGCAGCAGTGACAACTCACATAAAACACCTGCCTCGTCACGACGAATGACCCAAAATATATTATAGACATAATGTAACCGGATGCATATAGATTTCAAAATGAGGACAGAAAATGTCGCGACTGCGAGCATTTCAGTTCAGATTGAATTTCAATTCACGTGACTTGACTCGGCCAATGGGGCGTCCGGAATTAGCCTCACGGTTCTGGAGATCACTAGCATCGCGTGCATGTGTTGACTGCCGGCCGCACTATCAGAGATATAGACAATACTGTCAGTCGTACCGCCGCCGTTCTTCGCTACTATCACCTCCCCAACACATTTTTTATACGTCTAGGACCTTTGGACGGGCATCTTCGCCCTTGTAGCAATCAAGCGCTCCGCAGTTCAGCTTAATCTCCTGCTCGCCGCCCTGGCGTCCCCCAAGTGCGCCGATTGCAGCGCAGTGCGCATCCTATCATAATATTACTTGATATGCAATAATGGCCGAGTTCGCCAAGTCCCTATTCCATTTCTCCCCATTTCATTCTTCGGCTGCCGCTGTACGGCAGGGACAGGCGCCGAGCGACTGTGATCCAGCGCCGGATGCCGTGGATCCGGCTGTGCAGCAACAGGTCAGGCAAGCCCCGCAATCACAGCAGCCAGCGCCTGAGAAAGCGGACAAGAAGATCGAGAAGCACGACAAGGTGGAGAAATCGTCCAAGTTCTCTTTTTTTAGTTCTCGGTCTGCTACTCCAAAGTCAAGAACCGGGTCGGCATCACCAGTTGCTTCGCAGGATACTCAGACTCAAATTAACCAGCTGAGCCAGCCGCTCTCGAGCTCAACAGTCAAGGCCGATGAAGAGGACCCCCATTCGCAACTCGCCACCCCGAAGCCTGATCTTGTCGATAAGCGGTTTCCGTCTCTACAACATACTTTTGCAGAGGTATGCGTTTTGCTTTTCGAAAAGACACCAAGGCAAGTTGCTGACATATGCAGGGACCTACGCCTCCAGAATCACCGTCTCCGCAGCACACAGCCTCAGCGTCTGTGACCGAGCCATCGTCACCATCATCTTCATTCTCTTTTTCGAACTTAAATTCCAGTTCGGCAACTGCATCAGTTAAGGCTCCTAAGGGACGGTTGATAGTGAAGATCATACAGGCCCGGAACTTGCGTGTGACTTCGCGTGACCCGTTCCCATACGTCGTCTGCACATTCGAATCAAATGAGTTTATCACACGTGGTCCTAGTCTTACGTCGGCCGATCCGCAAAATAGTCGGATTAGTTCTTTTGTCAACAAGATAGATCCAAGCAAAGCGGGCGGAAACGGCTCATCGTCAGTTATAACGAACGGTATCGCCATTCCGTCTCGCAGTCGGCAGTCCTCTACTACGAACTTGTCCGAATTAACAAGTCGGGCAAATTCAGGTGCTAATCCGAGCTGGAAGCATGAGGCGGTTTTCGATGTGCTGGGCGACAATTCGGAAATTGACGTTAGTATCTACGATCAACACAACAATGACTGCTTCCTAGGGCATGTTCGGATTAAGCCAATTTTACGGCACGAGCAGATTTTTGATGAGTGGTATAAATTGCAGCCTCGTGTGAAGGGTGAGCAAGTGTCGGGCGACGTGCGTTTGCAGATGTTGTATGAAGCTGTTAGCAAGCGTCACTATGGCCCCGATGATTTCGAGATCTTGCGTCTGATTGGAAAAGGTACCTTTGGACAGGTTTACCAGGTTCGAAAGAAAGACACAGATAGAATTTACGCTATGAAGGTTTTATCGAAGAAAGTTATTGTGCAGAAGAAAGAAGTCGCGCATACTATCGGCGAGCGTAACATTCTAGTCCGGACTGCCACCGCTGATTCACCATTCATTGTTGGTCTCAAATTCTCATTTCAGACTCCTACTGACTTGTATCTTGTCACGGATTACATGTCCGGTGGTGAACTATTCTGGCATCTGCAGAAAGAGGGCCGGTTCGCGGAAAAGCGAGCCAAATTCTATATTGCAGAATTGATTCTTGCGCTGGAGCATTTGCACAACTATGACATCGTGTATCGCGACTTAAAGCCTGAGAATATTTTGCTGGATGCGAATGGACATATTGCGTTATGTGACTTTGGCCTGTCGAAGGCAAATCTGGCATCAAATGCAACGACAAACACGTTTTGCGGTACTACGGAATATCTCGCACCTGAAGTGCTTCTTGACGATCAGGGATACACGAAGATGGTTGACTTTTGGTCTCTCGGTGTTCTAATTTTCGAAATGTGCTGTGGGTGGTCACCGTTCTACGCCGAGGACACTCAGCAAATGTACAAAAATATCGCATTCGGAAAGGTTCGGTTTCCAAAGGACGCGTTATCGCAAGAAGGCAAGAGCTTTGTCAAAGGGCTGCTAAATCGCAACCCCAAACATCGCTTAGGCGCTATCGAGGATGCTCGGGAGCTTAAGGCGCACCCCTTCTTTGCGGACATTGATTGGGATCTGCTTGTGCAGAAGAAAGTTCCGCCTCCATTTAAGCCACATTTGTCTTCAGAGACGGATACGTCGAACTTTGATCCGGAGTTTACAAATGCGTCTACGAGTGTATTACAGGGAAGCAGATTCCTGCAGGGTTCCACGCCGTTGTCACCAACTCTTCAGGCGAACTTTCAGGGATTCACGTTGTATGTTATAATTATTTTGAGCTGGATTTAATGGTACTGATTGAGGTAGTGTCGATGAGTCGTCTATAGATGACCACTTTGCTGAACGGAGATTGCCGCCTATGGACGAGGAGGACGATGACTTGTATTTGGATCGGCCAGGCAAATTGTTGCGGCATGACACCTCTGCGACGCTGACTGTGACCAAGAAGTGGTCTGCGCGCAAAGACTCGATCGTGAGCACGCGAAGTTCAGGCATGCACAGTATTCATGTGTCTGACGAGGTTGCCGGTGACATGGACATGGACGACGTAGGAGAGGAAGCTGAGCGCATGGATTCGCTGAAATTCAACGACCGACACACCGATGACGAAGACGGTGAAGAATTGTCGCGCAAGATGAGTGGGATAGAGGACGACAAGCGGAGTTTCTCGGATGACGACTCTTATGTGAATGGGCAACGGATCGACATATGATGGACTCTGGTTCAACATGTTTCATAATATTTAGATAATAGGTAATATTTTAGTAGTACCATGGCGTATCGTATATTTCCCTTTCGCTATTTTGGAATTTTCATTGATCATGGTGAATGCATTTGTATTCAGCCTGGTGGGAAGTTAACTTGAGTTGAATCGCTGTTGCCGCTTATATACATTACAACATTATTTGGTCTTCATTTATCTGTCTACATATATTTTTCTAATACTGTTATGATAACGTCGATATATATGATTTATTCGAGTGAGTTTGTTGCTAGTAAGGCTTATTTCATTTTGTTGGTCCCATGTATTTGTCGTTTACATTGTTTGTTGTCATTTCGATAAGTTGTTCCTAAATTGGTCCGCGCTCTGAGAGTTTGACTCGATAATACAGAGTAATATAAAATTTGCACGTTCTAGGGGGGGCTGAGGAAGTTAGCTGTTTTGGTATTAGGTGTCGAAATTGACGGGCGGTTGTTTTGGTTGCTATGGCGATGATCTCCAAAACTTTGACGCGCGATGCGATGATCGACAAATGCGGCGCATAGACGTCATGGGTTGCCTATCCTCTCCAAATCTTGTGATCGCGCAGACTGACAGCCCACTGAGAACATGAAATTCGATGATGAGTTTGTGTTTAGTAGATTAAAATTTATACTCCCCTGTTCCTTGCTCATTACTAGCATTTTTGTCATCCGTACAGGAATCAGGAAGCAATGTCTGGGGATCACACCCAACAGCAATACACAGGCGAGAAGCTGCCCAGGTATCCGCCGTCTGAGGCGACCTTCACTCAGTCAGCCCCCAGCTACCAGCCACAGCTTCCACCTCCGCCAAACGCGAGCACCAAGCCGTACCAGAACAAGGACGACCTGAAGGCCGCAACGTTCGAGGAGCAGTTCAAGCTCGAGAAGCCACGGTGGAATGATCTTTGGGCAGTATTCCTTTTGATTGGTGTTCTAGGCGGGTTCACTGTAGTCTCGGGCATCGCGATCCACGCATATGCGGAGACAAGGAGTTTTCTCGGCGGCGGCATCTACGGCAGCGGCGAGAGCTTCTCATTGAACACGAATACTATCATTCTGCTCGTTTTCGTGGTCGTCATCGCGCTCATATTGTCCCTCGCGTATTTCATGCTTGCGCGCGTATTCACGAAACAGTTCATCTGGATCACGGGAATTATAAACATTATACTCGGTTTGGGGACCGCAATCTACTACTTTACCGAGCACTATTATTCCGCAGCGATCGTGTTTTTGCTCTTTGCACTTTTCGGCGCGTTCTGCTTTTTCTCATGGATTAGGCGGATCCCATTTGCGACGCTAATTCTGCAGACTGTAATGGACATCTGCCGCGCTCACCCGTCAGTCCTCATTGTCTCTCTCGTCGGAACACTTGTCGTTTCTGCGTTTGCCGCGTGGTTCTCTGTCACGCTCGTGGCGGTGTATGTGAAATACAACCCGACCGCGGACTCCCAGAGCTGCGGCACCACCGCTGGTGGGAACTGTTCGCATGCGACGCTGATTGGACTGATTATCTTTATTACGTTCTGCGGGTACTACATCTCGGAAGTCATCAAGAGCATCATCCACACGACCATCTCGGGCGTGTACGGGTCCTGGTACTTCTGCTCGCGTTCGACGGAGGGGATGCCGCGGTGGCCGGCGCTCGGCGCGTTCAAACGTTCGATGACGTACTCGTTGGGTTCGATCTCATTCGGCAGTCTTCTTGTATCGATTATCCAGTTACTACAGCAACTGGCTGCGTTGGCCCAGCAGGCCGCGAGACAAGATAATAACTGGATTGCGGTTATCATTATTTGCTTTATCCGGTGTCTCCTCGTGGTGTTGAATTGGGCAGTTCGGTTCTTCAATCACTACGCGTACTGCTACATCGCACTCTACGGAGCCGCATACATCCCGGCTGCCAAAGAGACGTGGAAACTGATCAAGGATCGCGGAATCGACGCGCTCATAAACGACTGCCTCATCGATCCGGTGCTCAACCTCGGTGCGACATTCGTGGCATATGTCACCGCGCTGTTCGCGTACCTATACCTCAAGTACACGAATCCCGCATATAATGAGGGCGGGAACTATAATGCCCCGATTGTTGGCTTTTCTTTTGTTATCGGCCTGCAGATTTGTAATATAGCGACCGTACCTATCAAGTCTGGTACTGCCACCTTTTTCACGGCAATGGCAAGGGATCCGGATGTGTTGAGGATGAGTTATCCAGAGTTGTATAATCAGATTTTCGGCCTGTATCCTAGGGTGCAGGAGCGCATTCATTCCTGAGCCAGGTTGTAATTAATGGGATCGTGGGATGGGATGGTTTGGAGTAATAAATGGATTCGTGTTTAATACCGTTATACTGTATTGTTATTATTATTTTGTAAATTGATGGAATATGTGGGCGTTATGACTAATACAATCTGTGTGTGACACACTTACAATAATTTGTCCAACGTCATACTACTGCATTGGCTATGGACACGCGTACTCCATTCAATAAACACCGCGGGAACGCACCCGGTTCAGAACTGTGGTCAAAACACAAAACAAATGGTACTAAATACCCATATTCCCAATTTCCAAACAGACCAGAAAACAACCCAAAACTGGAACAAAATATACAACACATTTCGTATGTGAACGTTGATGAACCATAATAAAGCTCGGTACCGGAGCATTAGCAAAATATCAAATCATGGATACACACTGGTAAATACAGTAAATATATCACCCCGAAATATCATACATTGCATCAGTTTCATAGTGATATCCATCATCATCGCATTATATCGTATTACACATAAACGGCATAAATGAGTGTAAAGTTATCAAGCGCAGACAGTCAACGCCAATCATAAAAGAGCGTCATGTCATGAAAAGGCATAGCAAGTCCGCCAACTTGCACGAGGAGCGTCAGCGGTATGGTTTAACCAAAAATTCGTCGCATAGACGACTAAAGGAGTGCAGGTCGCTAGCGAGGAGAGAACGAGTTGTAGTAGCATCGTCTCGAGGGAAGGCCCCTGGGATCGACTCTAACTGATCTAGAGAGTGAAAAGAATCATAAACGAAGGTCGTATGAACCAACTGCGAAAGCCGATATGAAAGAGCGTGGCGAACAATAAAAAGCACAGCACCGAGTGTAGACGTTCACAAGATAACACACATTCCACCTATTTTCTTCTTGCGCTTGGGTTTTGAGTCAGAGGTCGACAAGCTTGCTTCGCTGTGTTTTCCGCTACTCCGTTTCGATGATCGGTGGCGTCCTGTTTCGTATCCACCGATAGTGCTGATGGAGTGCGTTTGCCTGTGTTTCTCGGTCGGAGTATGCACGGGGCTGGCGGTATGCGTTGTCGACGCGTCCGACGAACCCGAGTCAGAGTCTCGCCTTTGTATTTGCCGGACGACGTCGACAAAGATATCGCTAACATGTACACACGTTCTCGCGGACGTCTATCTTGTCAGCATCTGTAATGCCGAGGAAAACAAAACATATTCCTCGTCGAAACAAACTCACCTCGTAAAACGAGTTAGTGCGCCATTTCATGGCCAAATGCTTTGCTTCTTGAAACGGCACGGTCCGGGCATGCGCTAAATCGCATTTATTCCCTGCCAACACAATCGGCACTGTCTTTGTACCTTTGATTCTGCACACCTGGTCATACAACTTTGACAGCTCCAGCAAGCTAGACCGATCTGTCACGCTGTACACGAGAACGAAACCTTGCCCGTTCTTGATATATAGCTCTCGCATGGCGGTGAATTGCTCAACTCCTGCCGTGTCGAGGATTTCGAGTATGCAGGGGCGACCGTCGATATCGACTTGCTTCCGGTACGAGTCTTCTATTGTCGGATCGTAGGATTCGAGGAAAACGCCTTGTGAGAATTGGACTGGTTGTGCTAAGTTAGCATTCTCCATGACAAACCTGCAAAATGCGCAACAAACCTGATAACGCAGACTTGCCGACTCCACCAGCGCCAAGCACCACGATCTTGTATTCTATATTGCAGATATTAGCACGCGCAACAAATTAAACACACGAGCACATGGTAAAACAAAACAACAATGGCGGCCATACCCCTCATCCTTCGTATCGGTGGCCGCGTAGTAACAGAGCAATATTGCGGCCGGGGACAATTATTTCGAAACGCGGATCAGAACCGTCGATTTTCGAGATTTTGCAATTGCTATCGAAGAGTGGGCACTAATAAGCACCGTGTCGATTGTATCTCAAAGCACAACACACGCGCCTTTGGTTATTTGCTCGTGCCTTCCACCGAATACTTCACAAATCGAAAGCAACGGTAACGAGAATATACCTAACCGACAAACAAATGCCACTCCGTTTGCACTGTTAGAGAAGGAGTAAGGCAACAGCCAGCGAATCAGAATGGTCGGAACAGGCGCGCCCTTGCTTAATTCCGGTGGTGGCCTCAGGGTTGGAGTCCTGCAGTGGCCACTATACTGGATTAGGTAATATCCAAACAATATCGGAACGCCACGCTTGTGAGAATGAACTTTAATTTTCGCGCAGAGGGAGCGAAGTGGGAAAATCGCAGTCAATTAGTCAATTTGAGTGAATGATCTTGATTAATTGCTAGTGATGACGGTAATGCAAGCGAGATGCTGGCTGGGGAGGCAAGATGGTTGATGATATGGTGATGGCGAGTAGGAGCGAGCGACGGAGTCGAGTTCAGGAGGCGATGTAGGCCTGCGGCAAGGGGCACATCGCCAAACATCCCTGGTGAAGAGCTTAATATTTACCCAGATAAAATCCATTAGATATCATAGCGATGGCCAAGCACTAAGTTATAATAATGAATGCTAAATACATCTTATTCAATCAGATGTAATCACTTATTTGGCATCGATTCAAATATGCAGATAATGAGATCTCGACCTGATCAAGTCAACTCAAGAATGAAGGAACTTCATGTAAGGTCAAACACAAAATGTCTTAAACTACCAGACGACGCGTCTATAACATCTTAATAGTAATTATTATATCAATTAATGACGTACCAGTACAAAGTAGAAAGGACCGAGTCTACATCAAACACGCGCGAAACACATTAACGCGTTCGCGACCTCAGCGCCATCACAGCCCTAACCTCATTTCCCCTTGCCCTATGTGCAGAAGTTTCTTCCTCTGCCAGGCAGATAGACAACGGGAGAAACAAGTAGAGTATTTGATCTGGATCCGCTACGGGTAATTGATATATTTCTGCAAATATAGGTCATTGAAGAGCCCGTACGCACGTTTACACTGAACAGCACAAGCTACATAAGCTCATCGACCAAATTTGATAAGATAGCTGGCACGTTGGCCATCAATTTCGCCGCGGATCATCGGGCTCTTCACAATACTGTAAAAGTACACGCCATCCTAACCACGGCTATTATTCAGTGCTTCGCATCCGTAAACGCTAGATACACTGACCATGCGGAAAACACAACAGCTGTTTTTGCTTTCATAGTCGACTAGACAAACTGGGCCGCAAGGAACGCGGCTGAGTTTATGTCCATCTTGGTTATGGCCATGATTCACACGAAATTACATCATAATACTAAATAAGATATATTAAAATTAAATAGCGTACAGTTCTTCTCATTCATACTCCGATAGCAAGAGTATAATGTCAATACAATAACCCTCAAAACCAGTCACGATATCACGACGACCTGAGCACGAAACAAAACTGAACACGAAACAAAATGTACAAGAGAGTAGTCATAGACGAGATTCCATAAACCTCACACAAAAAAGTAGCGCTTCGCGAGATACATACTCGGAATACAGAGAACTGATAGAACCTAACTTTACACGTGTACAACAAATCACAAAAACCTGCAAAAATAGTAAATCCATTCCCCTACTAAAACAAACTTATTTTTCTTGACGTGACGTATTCACAGTTAGAAAAAAAAAAAGGAAAAATAAAGAAACAAATTTCGTCACGCTCGTTCCGACGGCATACCAGGCGGCATTGGCTCGCCTTCCGCTGCACTCTTCTTCCATTCTGTTGGTTGCACCGAATCCGCGCACTTTTCGCAGTGCTCGACAAATACTCTTGGAGACGCAAACATCTTCTGACACAGTCGGCACCATCCTGCGTCCGTATCCTTGAGCTGGACAAAGTGGACTAGTCGCAAATGCCGCTTGAGAACGTCTAATCTATTGAAGGCGCCGCCGTTGCGATGGCAGGTCGGATCGGTCCGCCAGTATGGACAGTGGAAGTTTGGAGAGTAGTGCGACCGTAGATGCCGTCGCTGGTCCGAGTGTCGTGCAAAAGTCCATTTGCAGCCGGCATGCGGGCATTTATATGGCCGCGACGCGGACGGAGTTTGTCCGGACGAAGCACCTGGGGAGCCAACAGATGTGGTAGAGGATGACGCTTTGTCGCGCTTGGTGCTGTGACCAGAAGCGGACGGCTGCTGGCCATGCGAAGGAGCGCTTGCTTGGCGGTACTCAGCATTCGCATTCGCACCAGTGCGGACGGGGTTGGCAGGGATAACACCGGAGAGGGCGGGATCGGTGGCATGGTGCCTGTATCCCCCATCGGGATGAATGACGGATGGCAATGATGGAAGCGAGAGCGGTTGCGGCTGGGGAGTGAGTTGCTGGTGGGAGGGGATAGGCGACACAGGGGACTGCACGTAGGCGTAAGCATTCGATGACACGCCTGAGACCGAAGTCGCCGCGGACGAAAACGTGGCCGATGATGAGTTGGAAAGGGTCGACATTGCAGACGGCGACGTGACCGAGACGGCGGACATAGGGGACAGCAGCTGGGTGTCGATCGGCGGATTTGCACTGTTTGTGTAGATGTGCCCAGGTTGCAGATGGCCGTTCTGCTGATGTTGGTCGTGCTCGTTGGAGTCAGAGAGCAGGTCTGCGATCGAGGTGCGGTTGCGATGACGAGTTACTCGCCTGTCGTCCTGGGAGTCATCTTCTGGCATGACGATGCGTGGGAGCGGGGCATGGTGGTGCTGGGGCGACTGGCGCTGCTGTGCGGCGGTAGCGGTTGACGACCCGCGATCGAGGTCGAGCAGGGCGATGGCGCCTTGGTATTCGCTCAAATGGGCCATTCGGCTGTGAGTGCGTGTATGTAAATTCGCAAAGTTGAAGGATGTGAATATACGTGATGGCTGCTTTGTGCTGGCTGCTTTGTGCTGGCTGCTTGTTTTGATGAGAAAAGAGAGTGTGTGAAGACAGACGAAAAAGCCGTCAGAAGAGGGCGGCGGGCGCGGCGCGGGCGGCTCGGCCTCGTGGATGCCGCTCAAAGGGTTAGGGTTATGTTTTCCGCCGCACTCACACACGCCCTGCGGCTCCAAATTTGTTTTGGCGTTTGTTAGGCGAAAGCTTATTAAGGACGACGTATGCAAGCGCTCCGCAGCGATGGTACCAACTTATGGTGTCTTGCTGCGGGGATCGCTGCACTAGTACGGAAGAGGCAGTCTGGAGGGTCCCAGTGAGGCGCAGCACTGTTAAGGCCGCAGAAATTAACCCTATCCCTTAGATCCGTTTGTCCTCACCAGCGTACTTCTCAGCATGATACTGTTGAATGACAGTTACGGCGTAAATGCGTATGTAATGTGTAAAGACCACACGATGTGCGGCTGTGTGGCTAGCCGAGACCATCCTTGGATAAATTGTGGGCAAAAGCAGTATTCGTCATCCTATCCAACATTGTAGATGACTTAGTGAGCTCGAACGGTTAGCTGTTCGGTAATGCGTATACAAATAGCTTGGAAGGCAACAACTGCTATAGAGGAAGGGGGTTCAATCGGGCAAATTCTGCCGAGAAAAGGAGCCCCACAACCAACGAAAGCCGCTTGCGTTGCCTCGCGCTTTGCGGCGCGACTTAAGCTACGGTCTGAATCAATGTATCCGTTGTGTTTTGTATTGCAATTATCTAGTATATACAATCTCCTTCTATCCGCAACTTCATTGTACAAAAATAGGTTGTTGCCGAATACGTCTCGTTGAAGTCGGTCGTCTGACAGTCAACAGCCAAATCTCAAGCTATCCCCCACATCACGGCATTCACAGCAATATTGTAATAATGTTTGATGTTTTTTATGTATATTGTATTTCTAGTGCTAGCTACCGACAAGTAATGCAAACCATTTCGCGTAGAATTTGTAAGCACGTCCACTTCACACTCCAGGTAAGTCCCCTCCGACATCGCCAAGTATAATCAGCATTAAATGGAAATACCGAGAGCGATGGCAGTGAGATGGCAGTAACAAGAGTAATATGTAAGATAAATATGTATAACTGGTCTGAATACACTGTGTGAAAACGAGAGCGTACCTGACTGCGAGACAACGTGGCTTCTATAACCACCAGGGACCCTCACAAGTCCCTTATATTACCAATGGCGACCAGTGCGACATATTCGTCAGTGGTCTCATCTTCTCAGTCTGTGAATGGATTCCTGATGCAATCTTGTTTTATAGCTATTTGATACTGATACTGATGCCGATTGCACAGTGTCGCATGGCGGGCGAATTATATATATATATTATATATATATATGCATTGCTCCGTAATAATGGTACACGTGGCGCCAGTCACGCGTCGCAAAACTCTGAGCCGCCTCAGTAATAACCCAATGACTTCACCGATCAATCTTCGTTCTCTGTGATCGTTCTTGTTTACAAGAAAATTTTTTCTACGTTCTGTCATAATTTTTACGAATTCTCCTCTGGTCCAATTGAAGCAGCCATGGCTCCGTTGTTCGCCGCAAAGGTCAAGTCTGCTCTGTCAGGCGACACGCTCCTGCTCACGCCAGTGCGCCCCCCACAGCCGGGACAAGTACCTGCTGAGCGCACTTTTTCGCTGGCCTACATTACTGCTCCACGTCTCAAGAGAGACGAAGGCGATGAGGTATGATTTCTTGTTTTATCGGGCTCTCATGAGCGTGGATGAGAGGATGGACGACAGACGAATTACGCGGCGAGAGGATTTGAGCAAATAAAAACATGCAATGGAAATCCCGAACTATTCCATGTCTAACGCTTCCAATTGGAGATTCCCACATGGAGCCACGCTCTTTTGTGATTGACAATTGTTAGAATGTGTTGCATCAGTGCTAATTGCTTTTTTCGTCTGCATGCATCCACTTTATCTGTTTTCCATCCTCCTGCCGCTTTCAATTCAGCTAACAATCGTAGCCCTTCGCTTTCCAATCCCGCGAGCATCTTCGTCTTCAACTAGTCGGTCAAATTGTGCAATGCGAAGTCCTCTATACCACCCCGACTACAAACCGAGAATACGGTGTCGTCTACCTCCCCAACAAGGTCTCCGTCAACGAGCAACTGATCTCCGCCGGCACCGTTCGTGTCCGCCAGACCAGTGCCAAAGAATCAGCCGAACCAAACGAACTTCTCGAGAAGTACCGCTCGCTCGAGGCAGCGGCCAAGGAAGGCGCTGTGGGCCTCTGGGCACCCAAGATCGATTCTTGCACCAAGTTTTACGACCTCCCAGCTGGGTTTGCGGACAGGTACAAGGGCCAGCAAATCGACGCCATCGTCGAGCGCATTATTAATGGCGATCGTACACTTGTCAGGCTTTTACTTCCCGGGCAGCACGTCCAAGTCCCGCTTCTGATTGCAGGTGTCCGCGCCCCGCGATCCGCTTCGACAACCGCCGGTGCGGTGGAGCCTGGGGAGCCGCTCGGTGACGACGCCAAATACTACGTCGAGGCGCGCTTGCTTCAACGCAACGTCAAGGTCGAGGTTCTCGGTGCGTCGAACCAGGGCGTGCTGGTCGGCATAGTTTTGCATCCTGCCGGTAACATTGCGGAAAAATTGCTCGAGAACGGATTGGCCCATGTCAGCGACTGGCAGAGCAACTTCCTCGGCGCGACGAACATGAGCAGGCTTCGCGTAGCCGAACAGACCGCGAAAGCAAAGGGTATTAATTTATGGCGCGGTGTGACTGTGCCAAGTGCGAAGGGAGGGGCCGAGTCGGATAAATCCTTCACGGCGACGGTTGCGCGCGTGATATCAGCTGATACGCTGTCGTTGAGAACGAAGACCGGTGAAGAGAAGATTGTCCAATTGGCGAGTATTCGGGGACCGAGACAGACTGACGCGCAGCAAGCTTCTTATGTCAATGCCGCGCGCGAGTTTGTGAGGAAGAAAGCGATTGGCAAGCACGTCAAGGTTGTCATTCTGCACACGCGGCCAAAGTCGGAGCAGTTTGAAGAACGAGATATGGCGACTGTGGAGCTCGCGAGAGCTGCTGGTCAGTCTACGGGCTCTTCCGATCTAGCCGCCTTGTTAGTTGAGAATGGATACGCGACCGTGATCAGGCATCGCAAAGATCAAGTCGAAGATCGGAGTCCGATTTGGGACGAGTTACTTGAAAAGGAGGATGCAGCTATCAAGGGGAAGAAAGGTTTCCATTCCGGAGTCGTGTTACCCGTCGAGCGCATTGTCAATGCTTCGGAATCTCATGCCAGAGCATCGGCGTTCTTGCCTTCGCTCTTGCGTCAGAAACGCGTCCCAGCCATTGTCGAGTACGTCAACTCCGGTAGCAGATTGCGTTTGCTTTTGCCGCGAGAAAACGCACGAATCAAGTTCGCCCTTGCTGGCGTATCGACTCCTCGTGTCGCAATGATAAACCCCGGTGCAGTCTCTGGCCCAGAGAAATCAGAGACATTTGGCGAGGAAGCTCTGGATTTCACTGCGCGCAGGTTGATGCAGCGCGATGTCGAGATTGATGTTACGCATGCCGATCGCTCCGGAGGTTTTTTTGGATTATTGCATATTCCGGGTACGAAGGACACGTTTGCGAAGACGTTGTTGGAAGAGGGCCTTGCGAGACTGGACGAATATTCTGCGCAGGAAGCTGCTGTTTTGGCCCAGTTCCGCACTGCTGAAGAGATGGCTCAGGCTACGAAAAAGGGTCTATGGAAGGATGACAAGGGCAAGGCTAAGGCTGTTGAAGTGCCTGTTGCGGTTCCCGCCCAGGGAGCGACGAGAAAGAGAGAATATCTTAATGTTATCGTAACCAATGTAGAGCCAAATGGCTCTTTCAGCTATGTTGTTCTTGATGATAGTACGTTTTGTACGATGACTACAAATGGTTAAAATACTAACTATAGAAAATAGGCGTCGGTAGATTTTCTACGCTTACGAGTACTTTAACAGCTCAACAACCGGCCGCAATCTCTGCTCGACCTCGCAACAACGACCTTGTGGCGTACCCGATCCCTGGTACCAAGTCACTCGGCCGTTTCCGCGTGACGCAAATTGATAACTTGCGTAAGCAAGCCAGTCTTACATCCGTCGACTTCGGACTGATTGTCTCCTCCGCACCACTCGCCAAGTTGCGAACTTTGCCGTCTCAGTTTTCACCGACGCTCTCCGGCGTCCCCGCGCTTGCAAAGGCCGGAAAATTGTCGTTGGTCAAGTGGCCTGAGTTTCAAGAGGATTACCTCGACGATGCAGTCAACTATTTCTACGACATTGTCCTCTCGACGCCGGGGACGCTTCTCGCCACTGGGAACGAGCCTCAGAAACTCGTCGCGGTTGTGGACGGAAGTACTGTTGATGGTGCGTCGCTAACTACGCTTTTTGAGGCGAGCGATATCGATAAGAGCATTAATACCAAATTGGCGGAAGAAGGTTGGGTGTATGTGACGTCTGACAAAGTGCTCCGACGTGGTGTTGAGAGGGGGTATGTTGGATCTAAGGAACTGACGGATTTGAGAAAAGTTATTGAGGATGCGAAAAGGGAGCGTAAAGGAATTTGGGAATATGGCGACGTTACACCGGATGAGGAGTGAGTATCATATTGCATTTTTGGGTATGAATGTAAAAAGTTTCGGAAAATGGGGAAAGAAAATATTATCTTGTGGAAGAATATAATTGGTCTGTTCTAAGACATCGCCGGGCTATTTCCCTTTATGTGAATGACGATTCTCTGAGCGCAAATATCCGGCTCTGTCCTAACTGTCAGCTATTGACTGACAATAACATTTCACAAAAAATAGTCTATCTGTCAGCCTCCCAGGAGTTCTATTTTTTTTTTTTTTGGCTGCGGTCGATGGAGTGGTCTGCCTGGCAATGAGGTCAGAGGATGATACGTCAATATTCTGTCAAATTTTAATCTATCGACTGACTGATCGCACATATCGGCATTGTCAATAATTGCAGATTTTAAAGGCAGTTCAATGGATATGACGCTCACACTAATCAAATTATCGAAGTGGCTGGACCATCCTTGCTTACAATAGTCAACACGGGCTCGAGCTTCGATCCCCCTAACCCATCTTCCAGATTGCTCAACTCCGGAAACGTAATATGAGAAATGCCGTAACCGTCACGCAATCACAGCAATTGTAACTGGGTCGGGCGAAGGTCAGAGAAAATACAAGTGACGACATTGGCCATACGCGAAAGGGCTCGCTGACGAAATTGTGCTTGGTCCGCTTGGTCGCAGTCCGCAGAGAGGGTATAGTCCATCAGCCTCCTGTCCAACTTTCCCTCTAACGTGCCATTCGTTTATTCCGATCGTCTCTCAAGTCACATTTCTTCCATCGCAATTCAATTCACTTATCGTCAATAATGGTTAAGGCCGGTATGTGTTTTGCGACTGATTTATGATGTTTGGCTCGTTTCGTTTGGTGATGATTAAAATTTTGAGAAGCGAAGACGGGTGTGACCGACTTGGAAGATAATTTTCGTCTCTATGTCGCACATCCGACGCTGGCTTTCAACTGATTTAAGTCAAACGGAACAGTTGGAGTATCGGAGCGTTATGCTAACTTGAATCGCAGTCGCTGTTCTCCGAGGAGATTCCACCGTCTCCGGCACTGTTACTTTCGAGCAGGCTGCCGAAGGCGGCCCCACTACCATCACCTGGGACATCAAGGGCAACGACGCTAACGCTCTCCGTGGTTTCCATGTCCACGAATTCGGCGACAACACCAACGGCTGCACTTCCGCTGGCGGCCACTTCAACCCGTTCGGCAAGACCCACGGTGCCCCTACCGACGACGTCCGTCACGTTGGCGATCTCGGCAATGTCACTACCGACGCTGCGGGCAATGCCAAAGGCTCGACTGCTGACAGCTTGATCACTTTGATCGGACCTCAGAGTATTCTTGGCCGAACCATCGTTATCCACGGCGGCACTGACGATCTCGGCAAGGGTGGACACCCCGACTCACTCAAGACTGGCAACGCTGGTCCCCGACCTGCTTGCGGTACGTCGTTCAGTAATTCATTTACTTAGATCAAACAGTTAACTAATGCGATGTAGGTGTCATTGGTATTTCCGCCTAACTTAATCGTTCTTTCGCATGTCGCTAAGCTGAACGTCTTATGACGAGAAAATAAAATGGATTTTCGAATGTAAATGTTGACTTTATGCTTTGTTGAGATTTGCTACGGTGCGAATTAGCATACGAAAATATAATTGTGCGAATTTGACGTATTTGTTTTCTGTTCTTAAAAATGCGTAGAAAGCGTGGTTTCGGTCAAGTCGTATATTAGTAGCAGGTAGCCGTCCGCGTAGACTTTTTTAATGTAGGCTATATTAACGCAAGTTCGGTTTGCAATAAAAACTAAGTGAAATTATGGATGTTATTACGGTTGTAGGTGAACGCCAACATCGATAACTGTGATGAGATCTCACTATGGTTTTGCGCCAGGAATATCGGCGACTAGTTTACGATTATTTGCTACAAGATTCTTCTTGGCAGTTCAGCTTGCTCAAATAACTATGCGACAGCCACGTAATTATGACGACGAATAGTAGTTAGTAACTTAACAGCAAATAAGTGAAGGTTTCGATGTCGCTCTTGGGTCTTGTACCGCCTTATGCCAAATGTTACTTGCAGAACGCGTCAACAAAGCGTACGCATGTCTACAATCACGCCGACCCACGATTAAACAAACGCGGCCAGCGGAGCAGGCGGTTTCGCGATGAGTAGGGATGGCTTTAATAACATTTATTACAACATACACTCTGAACCTGCACCACGCGTTCCGCCTCGGCCGCCTCCTCATCCATTACGGGCGTCTCGCACAGCAATGCAAGTCAACAATGACATCCCGCCTGCGTTACCCCCTAAAGTCCCGCTAAATGGATCGTCAAGCTCGAGAGAGTATTCGCGTGCGGAGTTTTCGTCATCGCCAGTGCCAGACTGGGAGCAGTTCAATAGATATGGCGGAATCTTGGGCACGGCTTCTCTGTCCACTCCGGCGTTTTCTGTTGATGGCAATCCTGTAGCGAGCGTATGTTATGTATTGTGATACAGATAGTACAATGCATGACTAATGTTGAATAGAATCCAAGTATGCATCCAAGGAGAGACGTGTTCGATAGATTTCTGGAGGTTCCAACGGTGGATTACAGCAATATTTCCATATTCTCAGAGTCGCCTCCTCAAAGCGAATACTACTATGACGAGAATAATTCGTATTCGTCGCAGCAAGATTTGGGATATGAAAATCCAGTTAGGAGACCGGATATGGAGCCTACGACCGGTCCTATCCAGCGAATGTCGTCGCCTGTTCGGACGCCGCCTGTGCCTGTGGAAGTCCTGCTATCGCGAGGTTCACCGGCTAACATACCTCAGTCTCGACCGCCGGTACCTCCGCCGCACGAGACTTCGTCGTCACAGAGTCCTACGTCCATACGGTATCCGACGTCGAGAGACACGTCGCAGATGAGCCCAACTGCAGAAACCCAGTCGAGTTATCGGCGGAACAACGTTTATACATTTTCGAGCCATATGATGAACAAGTCGATCGCGCAACCAAATACGCGACCGCCACTGCCACATGAGTTCATACGGGCCGCGGATTCAAAATCGACGTTACAGCAAGTGCTACAGCGACAGCCGGATATCGCACGACATCAGATCCCGCGATTCCTTGTGCCAGACAATTTGTCAAGCTCCAGAGTATATCAGTCTCAAGATGCCTCAACGGTCGTCCAAGGGGAATCTCATCCGGCAGGTCCATACATCCCGTCTGACTACTTCGAAAAGAACTCTGTCGCGGTACCAAACTTCAAACATGTGTCCCTCCCACTTAGCCCCACTGGGTCTGGGTTGAGATCGGGGTCCAACTCACCCTCGTGGTCACCCGTCAGAGACGAGCAATTCCCAGAGCGTAGCTCCCCTGTTACGTATGGAGATATATCTCCGTTCTCAACTACATTCGGTTCTACTGGCGTTACAGAGCCTTCGGACAACTCAGGAGCTGGTACACCTTCACCTAACGTGACACGTATTTACAGTTCGCTGAATTTGCTCGCCAATGTCGGATACAACTTGGACACCGAGGATGGACTGCATGTGGAAATCTATTCTCCTGGCAATTCTCCCGTACCACCACAACATGGCGTTCCCTTGGAGGATGAATCCGACCATCATGAGGCGGGCAATGACGATCGATTCGCATTCGACAACCGTTCGTACTCACAGTCATCAGACGCATTCTCGTACTCCACATCCGAACCCAGGTCGCCCGAGGAAAGCGGTACTTCAACTCCACCGAAGCCACCGCAGCACTTCACGCCTTATGGCTCGATTCTATACTCAGAACGAGCGGACGCTGATTCCTCACGACCCCAGGGTTTGCAAAAGTGGTCCTCGTGGTCCTCAATGGGCGGAGTAAAGAGGACAGATCTGAATGCACTGAGTATAGGTCCGCAGCCTGTGCGCGCGAACACGACCGGACGCGTTCCGTTGGAGGCGGATGGAAACTTACGATCACAGCAGAGACAGGTGTCGCAGCCGTGGCAGCAGCAGCCACGAGTTCCACAGTACCAGGAATATCGGGTGCAGTTGCAGGATAATGAGTATCTACCTGATTTTAGCGGCGATGAGGACACGTTCGGTGTTCCGGAGGACGAAAGTGGTGTGTATTTACAAGCGACTGAAGAGGAGCTGGATTTTGCCGAGAATACACCTACAGAGCCATTGCGACTTTGTTCGACATTAAATATCCACCCGACTATTACCGTGGAGTCATCGCGCCCTCAATCCCCGGCGGAATCGGCTACATCCACACATGCTGATACTGGTGTGATGATGCGTTTAGGATTACCCACAGAGCTCCCAGACTCATCACCCAACCTCTCATCACAAGCGCCTTCTGAACCCCAGCAGCATGGAACGGGACAATCAACGTTGCAAATTAGCTTTGGCAAGCGGACTTTATCGTCGCTAGATTACAGTTCTTGTAAGCAGTCCTGGCTACTTTCGGAACTATATAGGTGGGTACGACGGGTGATGGCGCGTGAAGCAAATTTGATGAGGGAAACCGAGCTTATAGAGCTAATCCGCGGCTTGTTTACACATTGGATTCCAACATTGCGGAGTTCGACGGCGGACGAGAATGCCAGTGCGGCGATCGCGTCATTTATTCTTCATGGCGTTATGGATAAACCTGATGCTATCCATGTCCGAGTTCCACAGGAATATGAGCCTGGATATGTTACTCGGTTGGCTGCTTTCTCGGGTGTGTTGGCAGAGCTAGCGGGTAGAGGGTGTTATTCAACACATATCCATTCTGAAGAAGAGCCGATTGCGTGGCGATGCTACTCCCCGAAGTGTTCCAGGACACTGCGAAGCCGCCCAAAAGCTGTACCGGAGGTTAGCAAGGACTTCCTAAACGCGAATGACTGGTCAGGCACAGTTCCGATATCGGTGCTGAACAGCCTTCCTAAGAGAGAAATTACCCGCCAAAGTGTCATCTTCGAAATCATCCAAGGCGAACACAAATATCTCGCAGAACTTCGCATGTTTGTGGCCAATTTCCGAGATAAGCCGGTCGCGAAGGATCTGTGTGCGGCAACAGAGGAACTTCTCAGAATTAACACGGAGTATCTATATGGCCCACTGCTAGTCAGACAGGCAGCTAATCCCATTATGGACGGAATCGGGGATATTTTCCATGAATGGCTACTTTCAGTACAGAAAGCTTATGAGTTGTACGCCTCAATTGTCCAGGATGCAAAAAGACAGTATGAACTAGAAGCTGCTCGTGATCCAGCATTTCAGCAGTTTGATAAGGATTACAAGCACCAGTCCCGCGACAAATATGAAGTTGTATGGCTGCGATTGGTCAGATACCGAATATTCCTAGAGCGAATTCGTGATGAAACGGATCCACCAATTCACGAGCGGCAAAAAGTTAAAGAGCTGGCGGATAAGATTCATGGCTTAATCCTCGCATTTCAAGCGCGACTCGTCGAGGGCGAGCAACGATACGCACTCATGGATTTGGAGAAGACAATTAAGTTCACCGACAAAAGACTGGAAGTTAATTTGTATCTTAATCAAAAGTCTCGACAGCTCATTCATCAAGGACGGATGGAGGTCAAGGTGGAGGGCCACATGCGACATTCTAGGTACCTTATTTTACTGGACAACTATCTCTTGATTGCGAACGTGTCCACAGGGTCGCGTCCGACCTTTGAGATCGTGAATCATCCGATCCCAATTGATCTCTTGGTTCTGATGTCAAACAATGACCCCCGGGGCAATGCAAGGTTCCACATTGCAAAAAGTCAAGCGAATCTAGCCGCTCTTCGGAACAATCGATCCTCGATGCCGCAATCAGCAGAAGAACCAAAGGAGAAAGCTCAACCGATGCTGAATACGAAAGACAGCGAGACTGACAAACTGTACCCCTTTCGAATTGAGCATCTCGGACGCAAAGGCACGCGATATACGTTCTACGTAGCTTCAGAAAATGATCGGCGAGAGTGGTGCAAGTGTATTGAGAAAGCCAAACGAGGTTTCGCGATTCGCATGCAATCGTTTAGGGCTGAGCCATTCTCGCTTGAAGTGATTTCGGATCTCGCTTTTGGATATGGCAGTGAAGACAAAGCGCCCGAAATACCGGTCCAGTCGACCGTTGGTGTTGTTGAACGCGCGTTGAGAAATGCAGAGTCTGATATGGGTGATGCGGCAAAGCAGTCGCTCCATGTGCTGATCAACAGTAGAGTTAACTGTGCGGCAACGTTTTGTGCTGACGATTTAGGCGCCCACACATTGGTGAATCGCACCATGAATGCGTACTTGCCAACGTCAGCAAGAAAGCCATACACACTCGTTGGATGTGACTGGGGGGTCTACTTGTCTGATGGCAGCAGTCCACGATCGTGGGTCCCAATATTGGGTCTCACGAAAGTCAAGCAGATCCACATTTTGCCAGAGTTTGGTATTGCGGTTATGCTGGCGAATAAGGCATTGTTGTCTTATGATCTTGAGGCGTTGTTAGCGGCTAAGCCTATGGAAATCGCTGGTGTTAGTCCCACCATGCACCCGAGTAAGCGTGTAGAGGAGTGGCTTGCTCGTCGGGAGACACAACACGAAAAGATCTTAATAACTCCTCACCAAATCAGCCGCCACGAATTCACGGGATTCAGCGTTGGCGTTCTACGTGGTCGAACAATCATCGTTGGATACAAGTCAGATTCCAGTATTCTCGGGAGCGCAGACGACATTGTCACGACATTGAAGATTTTTGAGCCAATTGCCGGAAAGCTATCTGACTTTAGTGAATCCGATCTCAACTTAGACGATGATTATGTGCGTCTAGATCGTGTTTTGCTTATGCGGAGAGACGTGAATGGTACCGGACGGTCTCTAGCCACTGTGGACATAGCCCATGAGACGGATTCTGTGGCTATACAAAAGCAGATCTCCGGCATTACGGTGCTGAAAAAATCGATCGTTCTTCATAACGGCCAAGGTAAGTTACGGGATTGACCAGAACTTGACACTAAAGCTGACTCAACATTTAGGCTTTGAAATCATGCCGGTACCTACACGGTCGACAGTGCACATTCCAGTTCCAGATTCGACGAACAATGATTTTCTGCGCAAATTGCCAAAAACAGGCAAAGTAAAACCTCTCGGTATTTTTCGTATAGGGCAACAAGAGTTCCTACTATGCTATAGTACATATTGCATTTTCTGCGACAAGTACGGCCAAGTATCACGTTCTGCGTATATTAAGTTTGAATGTACGGCTCGCGCTGTCGCCTTCTCCAAACCATACATTGTGGCCTTTGATCATAATTTCGTGGAGGTCAGAAGCGTGGATTCCGGCGAAAAGAAACAGATCATTATCGCCGTAGACGTCAGACTTTTGAGAAGTCAGGTTTACCATGACGATCCAGATAATGAAAAGCACGGCTATGTCAACGTGACGGGAAGAACCGGTAATGATATTATTTTCTCGTTAGCACATCCTGAGGTTCGCGGACGGCAATTATTGATGAAACTGAAGCTAAACGACGAGGCGATTTAGTCAGGGCAATTATATCATTGCCGGAGGATACGTCCATTGTAGATCTATAATTTAATAACTTTTTGGTGTATATTTCGAAAATTTGGCTATGTCGGGCTGATATATCTAAGCAATAATCTTTTTGAAATTTGGGTATTAATATTTGTCAATTGGCGCGATTTACGGAGTACTTTTGTATATATATGAACAGCTAATCGTATCATTAATGCTTCTATTATACTCCTGTCTGTGAGACATGCAAACCGTACGCTGCATTTAAGTAAATCTTATTGCCATTGGGCTAGTAGAAAATGTGGCAGGCTTAAGGGATCGTTTTCTGGATTGGTAGATGCAACGTTTGTGCTTGGGTTAGACTCGTCTTGAGTAAAAATATAGAATGCAGAATAATGGACTCGATAGCCGGCCATCTATTCAAGACGAGCCTGATAGTAGACGATATCGACTGCCCGATGACCGAGCAACAGACTGGTGATGTGCGGAGTATGTCAAACCCAAGTGCATCAAATTCAGATTGCATATATACGCAAGATACTGTTCGCGGTTTCGTGGGAGAGATTGCTGTCTATTTCCTCGGCCAAGCATACGAGGGGACTGGGCAGCACGATCCTTATAAACCTAGAACACTTTGTTTCATGAAATAGTGAATTGTACATCGCGATGATAACACATCATTTGAATCAAAGCAACGATTATGACCATTTACTATTCCGAGCCCTTCCCAAAGAAAATTGGCATATATGTATCACGTAACGCCTCTTGTCATCCATCTGCACTCGACTTGTCGCAAGTTCCGGTTCTAACGAGATCACAGAGCAACCGAAGTATTTGCTGCTTGCTGTCAATCATTTGACTTCTCTGTTTGGCCTAGGGACATCCTTAGTCCGTGCTGCTGACAATTAAAAACGATAGCGAGACAAAAAAAGGATTTGGACAACACCGGAATCGAACCGGGGACCTCCCGCATGCTAAGCGGATGTGATAACCAACTACACCAGATGCCCTAATACTTGATGAGTAAACCCTTAACCGCGATTCATCACATTTTGCCACGTGACAATATTTACGCGGCCGGTATGAATTAATCACGCATTAGTGAGGAAGTCCCAATTTCAATGCTCCCGGGGCGGAACATAGGTTGTCCCCTCCTTTGCGAACGCCATTTCCCATGAAATCTAGGTTTGGTCTATACACTACTGAGTACGGTACTATACGGCGACTTTTATCTATTATTATTTGCAAACGACGGTAGAGGTTTAGTTGACGATGCCGGCGAGAGCAGTGTGTCCATATTGTAAGGGCACTTCGATAGAAGACAACGGCGCGGGAGATATTTGCTGTACAACTTGCGGTGCCGTTCTTGAGGACTCGCAGATTGTTGCGGAAGTCACTTTTGGTGAAACTACGAGTGGTGCTGCAGTTGTTCATGGAAAGTTCATTGGCGCTGACCAATGTGAGTGATATTCTTTATTTCTTTTCAATATCTTGTTCCGAGGTGCTGACCACGATTAGCATATGCGCGAGGCAGTGGTGGCTTCAGAAAGAATGGCTCCTGGGAATCTAGAGAACAGACACTTGCAAATGGTATGTGGAATATATTGGCGGGCGGGTGCCGACTGCCTATTGACGCGATTAATTTAGGCAAAAGACGCATCATGAACTTAGCACACGCTTTAAAACTTCCGGAATTCATTGGAGAAGCTGCAAACAGATGGTTTCAGCTCGCAGTCACCCACAACTTTGTGCAGGGTCGCAGATCTCAGTATGTAGTTGCGGCGTGCTTGTACGTCGCGTGCAGACAACAGGAGACTACACATATGCTCATCGACTTTGCGGATCTGTTACAAGTAAGCGTGTTCGCCATTGGTGCGACCTATCTTAAACTAGTCAAAGTACTCCAGATTAAGAAGATTCCGTTGATTGATCCGTCCATCTATATCCAACGATTTGCAGTGAAACTTGAGTTTGGATCGGAGACTCGTAAAGTTATGAACGATGCTGTCCGACTAGTCCAGCGAATGGGAAAAGATTGGTTGCACCAAGGCCGAAGGCCAGCAGGTGTTGCCGGCGCGTGTATATTGGTTGCAGCGCGAATGAACAATTTTAGACGAAGCAAGGCCGAGATTGTTCACGTTGCGAAGGTTGCGGAGGATACAATCCAAAGACGTTTGGACGAGTTTAAGATGACCGCGGCTGGTGCGCTGACCGTGCAAGACTTTCGAGGTACCAATATCGAGTCAGAAGCTGACCCTCCGTCATTCACGAAACATCGAAAGCGCGAATTGGCTGAAATGAGAGAGCGTGAGGCGAAGCTGCAAGCCGCAGATGCGGACGCGGACGCGGATGCGGATGCGGAAGCTGACACAGAAGTTGGTGATGACGAAGCCGAAAAAGAAGTTGCGCAAGATCTTGACGCTACTTTAAAAGATCAAAGTTTCCAGAAGCTATCTGAATTAATTAAGGCAGATAACACTAGCTCGGTATCTAATCGTGTGTTTGATGATAACCCGGAGCATCTTTCGGATGTGGATGATGACGAGATTCAGTCGTTTATGCTCTCGGAGAAGGAGGTAGAGATTAAGTCGAAAGTATGGATGGATCTTAACGAAGACTACCTCAAAGAACAGGAAATGAAGCGGCTGAAATTGGAGGCTGATCAGAAAGCTGGGATTGTGCGAGCTCCACGGAAACGTAAGCGTAACAAACCACGGGATTCAACAACGGAAAATCTACCAGAAACACCGGCGGAGAGCGCAAAGGCTATGCTACAAAAGAAAGCCTTTTCGAAGAAAATCAATTACGCGGCTTTGGATCACCTGTTCAACAAAGCGAACAAGTAATAGAGATTTATGTATGGATTTGATTAAGGAATTTGTATGATTAATTATGTTTGGCGTTGCCTATGGACCATTTTTTTTTTGTATATTATACATTCTGGCTCAACTATCATCATCCTAATAGCTACCAACGTAATATTGGCTCTACTCTTGCATCTCTCCATCTCCATCACTGCTGGCGTCTGGATGCTGCTCTTCATCAAGAGCGGCAAGTACACCTCTCAAAAATCCTTCAATGCCTTCTCCGCGATACGGCATTCCAAGCTCTTGCGATACCAGCTGTCCCACGTTATACCCTTCCGAAGAATGTAATGTGGAACTTAAACTGTTCAATCCTTGGAGAAACTGTGGAGACTGAAGAACACGAAGCAGTTCGTATTTGTTGTGAGGAATCTCCGATGGAAGCAAGTTGTAGAGATTCGTCAGCTTGGAATCCGATTCGTCTAGAGAAGACGCGTATGATGCAATCTGGGAAGGCGTAATAGCATCTGTGATGTTAAGGATTGGCGTTGAGGATGCTGGTATTTCTGCCGAATTCGTCGCTGATCCGCTTTCACCTGATGGAATAACAATCGATCGGAGCAAGTTCGTCAGGTTTGGAGTTCTTTGAAAAAAAAATGATCATATATTAACAACACTGAGCAAACATAAAACCAATTGCATACGTTATGAAATAGAGCATCAATTCCCATGTTGTCGTCCAATACCTGGCAAACGAACCATTTCTCTAATAAACCACAATGTACAAGCAAACCGTGCCGACAAGAATTCCAGCTGAAACACAGACAACCCAAAAGTAAACAATGCAACTATATAACAAATAATACAATTAAGAAAGCTTCAACTTACTGTGTGGTGGTGTTATTTCTCGGGGACACTGAATCAGCCATCTCCACATCGTCCCCATTCGGAGCCGCGGACTCGTTGGCGTCCTGCGTAATGTCAACTTCATCCGCAAACACGTCTTCTAGAAGTGTATTGATTCGAGTCGCAATCTTCAGATCGGCCTCGCTGATTTCGTCTAGTTTATCTCCCGCGGGTGGATCCTGCAGCCAGAAGAACGATCGCTGGCTGGAACTATTGAACTTGAGCACGTATACCCGACCTGTCTTGCACTGGCTGACATGCAGCCATTCCGCCTCGCCGGGGAAAATCATGAGTTCATCTCGTTCGACTGATGGATCGTTCTTGGATGATCCTCGTGGCTCCCACACAAATGATAACAGTGGAGCGTCCTCGTCGTTAGACCGCGAGACAGTGATCTTGCCTTTCTGCGGTAGTGGATTGAGATGCTTAGACGGCGGATTGTAGTCGACTCGTCCCGCTTTGAAGGTAAGAAGCGTGATCTGATCGGACATAGATATATGTGGGTGCGTATCGCGGATGAAATTAGATAGCGAATCGGATGAATTCAGATGAACGAATATAATGGAGTGTGGAGACGACCAAGTTCGGCTCGAGAGTCTGAATTCATATAAACCCCAACCCTGGATGAACAGCCTGCTTATGATGAATGTGCATATTTCCAATTTACGAAAGATATAGGCCAGTATCACAATTATAGTCTAGAAACTGATTCAGTCCCGTATTGTCACAGTCTTCAGCACCAGGATCATCCATAAGAAGCACCGCATACTGGCAACGTCTTCTTGGCTATGGGATCACACAGATGGACTGGCATACATAAACCAAAGAAAATACCGGTCCTCAAATGGATTATTAGATAATATTTTCAACAGCGTTTTAAACATTTTATCTAATTGCCCGCGAGTTGTGGTTCCCTGTGTAATGAAGAAGCTTTGTTCGAAGCTGACATTCTTATATGTTCCTTCGTTTCGGCGAGGGTTTTGTATCGCATTCAATGTTCGCGCTTAATCATCCCAGCAAGGCTTCAACCATCACCTTGCATTCATGTCCATCAGAACATACAGTCGCGGTCACTGGATCTACTTTATTCGCACACTTTTAGATTATATAGACTGAAATCTGAACTAATAATCAATGGCAACATTAGAAGAGCTCGAGGCCCTCGAGCCCATCAACGATGCCGTCATGGATGACGCCTCGGAGACTAAGAAGGACGACGAAAATGGAATCGAACAGGAAATCCTTCATTCATCCACTTCAGACATTATCAACCGTCGACGTCTTCTTGAGAACGATATTAAGGTCCTTAAATCGGAGTACCAGCGTCTTACGCACGAGAAGAAAGTGATGGGGGAGCGGATCAAGGAGAATCAAGAAAAGATTGAGAATAACCGGGTGTTACCATATCTCGTTGGCAATGTCGTCGAGATTCTTAATATGGACCCCAACAGTGAGGATCTCGAGGAAGGTGCCAACATTGACTTAGACGCTACGAGAGTGGGGAAGTCGGCCGTCATCAAGACGTCGACGCGGCAAACCATCTTCTTGCCACTTATCGGACTGGTTGACGCGGAGAAGCTTAAGCCAAGTGATCTCATTGGTGTCAATAAGGATTCGTATTTGGTCCTTGATACTCTACCTGCCGAATATGATAGCAGAGTAAAGGCTATGGAGGTCGATGAGAAGCCAACCGAGACGTACGCGGATATCGGCGGCTTAGATAAGCAGATAGAGGAATTGGTTGAGGCTGTGGTTCTACCAATGAAGCAAGCCGACAAGTTCAAGAAGCTCGGAATTAAGCCTCCGAAGGGTATGTTTGCTTGAGGATGTCAATATTAATTTGAATACTAAGTACATATCAAGGTGCTTTGATGTATGGTCCTCCAGGAACCGGTAAGACACTCCTCGCTCGAGCTTGTGCTGCCCAGACCAACGCCACGTTTTTAAAACTCGCCGGCCCACAGCTTGTTCAAATGTTCATCGGTGATGGTGCCAAACTTGTCCGCGACGCCTTCTCGTTGGCGAAGGAGAAAGCGCCGGCTATTATTTTCATTGACGAGTTGGACGCCGTGGGAACCAAACGATTCGATTCAGACAAGTCCGGTGACAGAGAGGTTCAGAGAACTATGTTGGAGCTTCTTAACCAGTTGGATGGTTTTAGTAGTGATGATCGGGTTAAAGTGCTTGCTGCTACTAACCGTGTGGACGTTTTGGATCCGGCGTTGTTGCGAAGTGGTCGCTTGGACAGAAAGATCGAGTTTCCTCTGCCAAATGAAGAGGCGAGGTGAGCATTTACAGCGTAAGCAGTTGATTTGGTTGGCTAATGAGTTTAGAGCTGGAATTCTGCAGATTCACTCACGCAAGATGACGGTTGACGACTCTATCAACTGGCAGGAACTAGCCCGAAGCACAGATGAATTCAACGGCGCTCAACTGAAAGCCGTTGCAGTTGAAGCTGGCATGATTGCTCTTCGTAACGGACAATCCAAGATTCGACATGAGGACTTCGTCGAGGCCATAACGGAAGTCCAGGCACGGAAATCGAAGACAGTGTCGTTCTATGCTTAAGATTATTTTCATCGTAGTCTATGTGATATTGTGCGTTTGGAGGGTTAGGTAAATCGTTCATTCGGGCCCCGATCTAGGTTTCCTCAGTAAAAAATACAATATATATCGCTTAAGTGTACAATAATAGCGTTTATGATGCATCTATAGGCCAATCTTCGTTAAGCTATTGCTCAATATTTCGTAATCCAGGCCTTTCCCTATGATGACTACTTTGCCAGACGATCCATCTGTTGCTGATACCGGGATAATGTCGTACGTATCGCGCACACCTTGGATGATCAATATTTCGCCCGAATCAAGTACAATCTTCGCTTTCAATCTGTGGACTTCCACACTATGCGAGTCGACAGAGTCCTCCCATAATAGATTTTGTAGCCACTTGTCGAACAGCTTGTAAGAATCACGAGACATTACTGGCAACGGAAGTGTTATCGTCGTAATACGCTTATGACGGTCAGGACATGCAAATATCGACATTCCAAACGAAGACTCACATGATCGTGAAATACTTTCGTATTGAAAGCATTTATGTTCTCCCACCTCGTCAGGTCGTTATTAACCGTTGAAAGATCTAATATGTCTTCAACACTATCCACGTTCGAGAACGTAGTCGGGACGATCGTAGCCAGCGAATTTATCCCAGTTATGCGTTCGGCGATGTCTCGTCGAGATTCATTGTCTACTAGATCGGATTTATTAAGTATGATGATGTCCGCGTATGAAATTTGTATGTACGCTGTCGATGTAGGGACTAGTTCTGCAGAAGTATCTTCTGCACTGCCGCTGCCTGTGCCATCCTGATGGTGCAAGTCGACTGCCGTATCATCTAAGCTCTTGATGATGTTAACGGCATCAACGACCGTTATTATCCCGTCCAAGTAAATCGATGACGCCAGCGCCGTATCAAGCCAAAACATTTGCGCGATGGGACCTATCTATATCAGCAGCCATCCTCGATGTCGCCTCATCCACGCGCCAAGACATACCTGGATCTGCTAATCCAGTAGTTTCTAAAAGAATGTAATCAAATTTTCCCTTTCTCTCCATTAACGATTCAAGAGCTGCCACCCCGTTGTCTTTGACTGAGCAGCATAAGCATCCGTTTCCTAATTCGAGCCATTCCGTGTAGTGTTTAGTGCCGTCCGACACGGTTAAGGATTTCTCTATATCGACAGCTGTATTCTCACATTAGCGGCATGTTCGGCGGATTAATCAGTCAAGAACCTACAATCTCCAAATTCTATGAAAATATTAGCTTACTAAGCTTGATCTTGAAGTTTTTACAGTACTACACCATTCATAATAACCGCTATCTTCTTGTTCGTTTGTTGCATAATGTTATTCAGTAAACATCTACCCAACGCATAGATTAGCTGCTAGAGATCAAAGGCATCATTATCTGATGAAAACACTCACGATTTGCCAGCTCCTAAGTAGCCGGTGACAATAGTCAATGGCACTTTCTTATCGTCCTAAACAAGAGTTGGTATCCCGCACACAGAATATATTACGCACTGTATATACCTGCTCGACAAATGCAGTATTTTGTTCATGTTCGACCGCGGTTTGCAGGTCGACTAAAGCGGGCACTTCGTCATCGTCTTGTGTGTTCGCCATTCTGTGTGTGATTACAATCAACCCACTAATTCACTAACAGCTCGAGGCCAATTGCGTCAAAAGCCCATCCGAATCGTCAAAGTCTTGACACTGTGAATGTGCTACCCCCCTGGTTGTTTAAATCGTTTATAGATGAAAGCGAAAAGTCGAGTTGGTATACACGCGCCGCATGAAAATGAGGGATCCAGGGGCCGATAATCACGGCACGTCAGCCCAAATAATGCCCTCCTTCGATTGCCGCTGACACATTTTTGAATCTTACGAGGCTCGAAGTGGGCCTACTGGCGACGTCATCGAACATGGTTAAAAAACTCGAAAAAGAATAATAGGAATGACCACAAGTTAAATCTTGGTGGTCGGAAGACATGCATCGGAACACAAATTCTATATGGAAACTATTTATCATTGTTATATACAGAGTAACGTAGAATCAGCCGATGCCTCCAGTGCGGGATATGCGAAGTATTTCAAACAGGATATAATGGCAATCATGCCTTGCGCGTCCAATGTTGCAAAATTTCTATCAGATAACCGATTCCAATCGACGCTTTACTCTAACAATTCTGAAAATATGTCGTCGATGTATAACACGCCCGTGACTCCGTCTGGCGCTCTTAAAGACTGTACATTAGCATATTCATCCAATTGCATCCACTTAGGTTTCGTGTCTTCGAACAAGAACTCTTGATCTAGCGGTGTTTTTGAATTTAACGAAGGTCGCGTAGGAGATGGCACTGAGTGTGTGCTAATATCACAAGGATCATTTGATTTATCATTCGATAACAGGTTCGCGGAGGTAAACGATTGTTTCGATGGTGAGTCTGTGTTCTTGTTACCTTGATCTGAATAAGGTAGCTGCTGTTGAAATGGATAAAATTTGACCTCGTTGTGATACGAGCAGTGTTGTGGTTCTGAGATATTCACTACGATATCGTCTGAGTAATCGTGTAATCCCACTTGATTCGAAAAACTTTCCAAGTCATTGTCTGTTGGCGGTAAACAATAGTTATCCTGTATATTTTGTGCATTAAAGTTAACATCGAAGAGCGGCTGGAGCGGGTACGGTGTATCTTCATCTAAATCAGCGACCTTCCAGGTATTTATGGCGCTGCATTTCACGCTATGACTCCTCAAATTTCGTCGTGATGGTCCAGTGTGATTGTTCGCTGATATTGGACGACTATCGATCCTCATGTTTAAACGACGGGTAGCCATCTCCCGTTGCTCGTTAGCTGACAGAATGGCGGTGATAATACTCTCATAATCGACAGTCTGCTCTCCATATGCCTTGCCATCACCAATAGCGTCACCAATAGCGTCACCACTATCGACACCTGTCACCATAGCCACTGACGTGGTGTTAGTCACGTATTTAGCACATTGCTTGCTATGATTATCTACAATCATCGAGTGTAATTGCACAGACGCCTTTGTCACTGAATACTGAGTGCGTGATGATTGTCTGTGAGTGCCTGGGAGGCTAAAATTTATAAACGGTTTCAGCGAAGGACGTTAGTGGGATAAAGATTCTGTTGTGCTGAGATGTGAGTAATGATACAGTGGTATGAAGCCAAATGCCGGGAAATAATATCAGTATAAACAGAAGTATATACTTTAGGTCTGTCTGTAAATGACAGTGCATGCGGTGCAATAGCCGCCTACTCCTGAATGCGGCTCGAATTGGGGCTTACAATCATGAATGGGCTTCGTACTGCCATTTTCCATGTTTCGCCCCAGCGGTCATTCGCACAACTACCTCCCGTTAATTACAGGAATCGACAATAATCTCGAATACAGACCATTTGGCAATGTCGTCAGGCTTTGTGCGGCAAACGTCCTCATCGTCATCGCCGTCGAGCGCGAGTAATTCCGTGCCAGTGTCTCGGTCTCGCCAAAACGGTCTCGGTCTCTCCCACCCGAGCCAGCAACAAGACGATAAATCCCTCTACGAAATTTTGCAAGATAATAAAGGTATTTAGTTGCTCTATTTCTTCCTTTTGACTGATTATACTTGTCCGGTCTTGCAAGGCATAGACTTATACTAACGAACTGGGACATCGTTATGTAGCCAAGAAACAAGCAGAGTTTGAACAAAACGTCGCCGAACGGAATCAATTACATCGGTTAGACGACGAGGAGATTGCTTTTTTGGAGGGAATTAAGGAGCGGGAACGAAGGCGGGAACTTGAGGTGCGCGACGAAGTTGAGCGCGGTCTGCGTGAGTTTCGAGAGTTGAGGAGAGCGAAGCAGGGGGCAACTAAGACTGAGACAAAGAATCCGAGTCCGAGTTTGAGCAGTGCGAACAGTATGAAGGAAGATGATGGCGAAAATGAGGACAGGTGTAAGAATAGTGCGGGTGGTGCGAGAATATCTGATGGACTAGATCTTGGATTGCTACAGTCGAGATTTACGCCTGCAAGCAGTGCAACGAAAGCGGCAGAAGAGCCAAAGAACAAGAAGCGACAATTAGATGCCGACGGGATTACAAAGGAAGGTAATGATAAGAAACTAGTCAAGAGCCTGGACAAGCTTCTAGCGCGACGAAACGATGGCAAGTCCGGTCTGTTTGGGAAGTCGCTTAGCTCAAGTATCGTCAAGCGAAAGACATGAAATAATGTATCAATTCTAATATAAACAGGTCTAACAACCAGTCAGTGAAACAAAAATCCCGTTGTAGTACTGTAATGTCGTAAGGTTACCGACGAACGCCATGCATATCTACTACCACTGTTCGTAAACATAAATCCCAAGTCATCACAAAACCCAGCAGGCAAAAATCACCAGTCATGATCGTATCTACAGTAGAACACAAACGCCGACAAAAGGAATAACATCAAATACATGACAGCAAGTTTGACTAATTACGTGATAACCGTCGGCCGTGACAACCTCGCGCAACAGCCGGAGGCCAGCTTTTAAAACTTTTTGCACCGTCAACTTTCTTGACCCAACTAAAGCGTTCACCAACGTTAATTTCCTTGTCTACGCCCATGATCCCGGCTTCCAACAACGGGAACGTTCGGACCTGGACTTCGTCTCCCCGGCTCTCGTCGCGGTGGTACGCGTGCGTGGTGCAAATGCTGCAGAACGTGCAATGAACACGGTCTCCATCAGAATTATGATACGTGTAGACTTTTGGTGTGCCGCGCTCGAAGCGGACTGCGGATATCGAGGTTAACAGGATGCCACAGCCTCCACCGAGGAGCTTGCAGGAGCGGCAGTGGCATATCGTGTGACCCTGCCAAAGAGGTTAGTATTTCTCGTCCAACGAGAAAAAAAGTGAGCTTTGAACATACCGGTAGCGCTCGAGTATCGCTGGTGACGGTCCATTGGAGGTCGCCACAGTGGCATCGACCATGAAGAGTTGCCATTTTGAGAGTGTATATCAAGAACAGAAGCGGTTGACGAGAGCGGAGGGCCGCAATTATAGTATATAGTGTCAGTGGCGACCGGTCATTAGCAATTGAATCCGGGCCGTCGACTAATGAAGGGAAGTTATAGAGTTTAGGCCCGTATTGTGGAGACCCTTCGCTTGACTCGGACGCGTTCCTGCCGTATTTCGATGTGGCCCGCCACTTACCAATCCTAACTGATCGCGTGCCGATCTCAGCATATGGACTGGGCTTGCATAAGCAGTATACTTGGAGTTACAATAGCACCAGACCTATCAATCCAAAAATTACATCAAATGCCTAATCCCAGCTATGGGTTTGCGAAGTATGAGTTATGACAGCGTAAGGGGCGAATTTCGCTTAATCGAGATTTATCCCCGAGTGTGCTCCGATAAACGACTTGTCGTTGCCGCGTGTTTATGCCCTGACCCTTAGTAAACCTACGCCATCAGCAACAGTAAGTCAGTTGTTTTTGTTTGCACTGTCAGAATATTATTGTATGATTTAGCAGTATTAGCAGTACGAGTGCTCAGCTGGCAGCGAGCGGTGTGAATTATAATATATGCATGGTTGTCGTATATCAATTGCAGTGATGAACTGTCCGCTTACAAATGCCGAACATACATCTACCTGTCTTTCGCAGTTATATATACTTAAGATAGAATTGCGCTCACGTAGATGTCTCTGCGGGGAATTGGTATATCTCACGTGCTCAACATATCTGACGAGGGTCAGTCATTAGTATGTGATTATGGACCGGCTACTATGCGGCGAGAATTACCATTAGGCAATGTACGCTAAGTACGCGATGTTGAGTAGTTTAACATAGCGTATGCTTCGCCCCATCCAAATATAACATCACCATGTTTTGTCCTAGCATGCCGTCGCCAACTGTGATCAGCCTGTTTACTAGTAGTTGCAGTGGTGATACTGATGGGCTTTTACCAGACACTGTGAATTCTTCTAAGGCGTTCCAACACCTTAGAAGAATTTGGAAGAGCGACAATACAAGGCAGCTGTCGGAGATGTGAAGAACTCCTGAGGTCCAACGAGAGGCTTAAGTATCTAATTGTTTGATCGTGAGCTGATCTATTCTGCTGTCATTCTTGGTATTGGAATGGCTTTGCGACCCCGCTTTATATATATTAGGCTGTTCACACTAGCAGTAACTAAGACGGTTGATGATGTCACTGATATGTAACGAATATTTAACTACTAAGTCGTTGATATGTCGTGGATCAGCAGTAAGATGTGAAAGTACCGTCTTACTGTGTCATTATAATATCCACGTATATCATATGTAATGCGTATATACTTGATCCAAGGCGCGTCAGCAAGTTCACGTGTTGCAAGTTGACTTCGTGGGGCCGGTGCATTCTTGTTACCCGGCCAACGAAAGATTAATTCGCCTGTCGCCAGTTCCGGCTGAGCCACTTCTGCGTTAGTAGATGCGGCCATCCCACAGTCCAAATATATACACAGGGAGTTTTTTGACCCCAACTTCATATAAGCTCGCTATATTCACCCGCCGCGGGGACCGCGATTATATACTCTTTTTTTTTTTTGCCAGACGACTATACTGTGAGTTTATCCCCTGTGAGATTCAACGCGTAATGTTGTTATATTCTGACTGAGGTGCCGTTCAGCCCAGCTAATCCGCAATCACCCCTGTCCTCATCCCTTGTCGAATCACCGTCCACCTTCACCGCATCCATCGCCCATCATGGCATACAACAGCAATCAGTATGAGTAAGTCATTTCCGCTTGCTTGTTTGTATTCTATTCGTCACTGAAATTTGCTGATGGTCGTCCGAAGTGCGCAATCGCAGTCATACGAAATGTCCACCTTGAATGGCAGCGGATCCTTCGGCCAGGACGACATGAACGCCTTCTTTGGCGAAATTGACTCCATCAAGAATGCCATCAGCCAGTTCGACAACAACGTCGCCCGGATAGAGTCCCTCCATAACCGGTCCCTAAACGAGATCGATACAGAGCAGGATCAATGGAATCAGAAGCAGATTGACTCGCTCGTTGCTGAGACGTCCCAGATCTCAAATACGTTAAAGTACAAGATCAAGAGCTTGGAAGGGAAGAGCCGGAGTGATAGCACTAAGCGTGTGCAAGTCGATGCCGTCAAGAGAACGTTCATGGACTCTATCCAGCGATACCAAAGTGTTGAGGCCTCGTACGGAATGAAGTATAAGCAGAGAGCCGAGAGACAGTACAGAATTGGTGCGTCGCTGTTGCTATGCTATAACGGTTTCCAGTATGATAGGTCTCTAACTCGTTTAATGCAGTTCGTCCCGACGCTACCGATGACGAGGTCCGACAAGCTATCGAAGATACCTCTGGCAGCCAGATTTTCTCGCAGGCAGTAAGTAATCTGTTCTCGGACAATCGTGGTATATGTAATTTAATGTATTGGCAGCTTCTTAATTCTAATCGCCGTGGCGAGGCTCGGACCGCTCTTACTGAGGTCCAGAACAGACACAAAGAGTTGCAAAAGATGGAGCGAACACTCGGCGAACTCGTCCAACTTTTCAAAGACATGGAGGAATTGGTCGAAGTTCAGGCTCAGGACGTGCAGGCAGTTGATCACACTGTAAAGAGAGTCGAAAATGAGGTCAACAAAGGTGTTGAGGAGACCCGGATTGCCGTCAAGCATGCTCGGGCCGCCCGAAAAAAGAAATGGATTTGCTTCGGCATTATCGGTATGTCTATGTCTAGGTCGCTAATTGTTGACCGCCGGACGTTAACACTTATTTAGTTCTTATTTGCATGATATTGGCAATCGTCCTTGGTGTCGTGTTTGGTCGCAAATAATTGTAGTATTGGGGGGCATTCGTATAAATGCGTTGCTCTATATATTATTTTTCCAGTATAGCGTTTATCCGTGGTGCTCATTCGTTCGTTCAATTGTAATTGTAAGAAGGGATGGTTGATGCCGGGAATGAGTTTGATTGTGGATTGATCTTGTTACAAATGTCCTTTACAACTTGCTCGGAATATCTAATGTAAATAATGCATTACATGTAATCAATTCTATCGTAGGTTCAGTACCATACCGGGAATGGATAACTCGGCAGTACTAGTAAGTATGCCCTGGACGACCCACAGCGCAGTTGAGCTTGTGACTGTATGAGACTTGCAACTATGTGTCAATTAATCCTGAAATACTTAAAGGTTTTCGAAATAGGCCGAATAATACCTTGGTCAGAGACTACAACCAATCCAATGGGTTAGGGTCAAAATTTACCAGCCTTCATCGCTCATTCTCCCAATTGAAACTTTCTTGATAAAGCGCTGAATAAATTTTTTTTTTTTTCAATTTACCGGAGTCTGAAGTTCAAGCTAAGTAACTCGACATACTGTGACTTCTGATATATTCCGACGATCAGAACAATGGATTTTCGACGGTGTAAAATTCTCGACTATACATCTCATTCTATAACAGCGCTCGCATTCAGTCATGTGTCCGTTACGCCAGACAAGTACGCGCCAAGGACGCTGCGATTAGCTGTCGGTCGCGCCAATGGCGACATTGAGATTTGGAATCCGCGATCCAGTTGGGTTCATGAACTGGTGAGTCCACGTTTGGTCTCTTTCGTTTTAAGATACGGAAATTATGGACGGGGTTGTTGCTGACGCTTTTCAGACATTGAAGGGCGGGCGAAATCGCTCAATTGAAGGGCTCGCGTGGACGCAATCTGGCACTGATCTGCGGCTATTCTCTATCGGTGGGTCAACCGTCTTGACGGAGTGGGACTTGCAATCTGGGTTACCACTCGATCACTGCGACTGCAATGCAGGAATCGTGTGGTCTATCTCACCGTCCCCTGACGGAACGAAGATCGCAGCGGGCTGCGACGACGGATCAGTCGTTATTGTCGATGTCGCTGGCGGCAGAGGCGTCATGATGCCTCTTCGCATTTTACAGAGACAGAAATCTAGAGTATTGAGTATTGCATGGCGCGGGAATACCCAGGTCATCGGCGGTTGCGCCGATGGGCGCATAAGAATTTGGACTGCCGTTGCCGCCGAGGTTGCCGGTGAACCTGACGGTATCGCTACCACCAGAGAAGGTGTGGTCGGGCGAATCATTGGTACCATGCGAGTTGATAAAGCCCAGGGCGAGGAAACTCTCGTGTGGTCCGTTGTGTCGCTTGCTAACGGCAAGACGATTGTGAGTGGTGATTCGACTGGCAGCGTCAAATTTTGGGATGCTGCACATTTCTCGCTTTTGCAAAGTTTTAAAGTACATGAAGCTGATGTGCTATGTCTCGCTAGCAATCAGGTCAGTTTGTAAGCCTTTGATATGTAGCATCTGAAACTAACTCCGCGCAGGCTGCGGATACAGTATTTTCTGCTGGCGTCGACCGCAAGATTGTCAGATATTCAATCGTCGACAACAAGCTCCGCCGGTGGGCAAATATGTCAAGCCGATTATTACACGCACAGGACATTCGTGCATTAGCAAGCTACGAGTCCAAAGCTTCCAACTATTTAATCTCCGGTGGAGTGGAACAGTCGATCGTTATCAACTCGGTTGACAACTTTATCGACGGCGTGTTTAGAAAAATTCCAGTCTCTCCTCAAAGGCACTATGTCCATAGTGTTGGTGGACGGCGATTGATTGCTCTGTACTCGGACAATCAGGTGAAGATATGGGCATTGGAACAGTTTCATAGTTTAGCGGAAGCGAATTCCGAGGACAAGAACAAGCGGCTAGTAGCGTCGTTGACTCTGAATGTCAGTACTTGTAATTATCTGGACAGAAGTTTATAGACTAACAATATTCTATAGAATGATGAGAATATCACCCACGTAGCACTCTCAGAGGATGCAAAGTACATTGCCGTGGCCACAAATGCGCAGACAAAGTTATTTCTCCTGTTGCCATCGAAGCAGGGCGCCGCATTCAAGGTCAAGAAAATTGCTTCCCCAGCACTTGCTGAGCAAGGGTGCAGTATACTGAACTTCGATCCAAGCAGCAAGCGCCTTGTTCTTGTCAGCCCGGAGAACGAGATTTTCATTTACTCTATCGGCCAGCAGGATAAACTACGTGAACTTTCATATCCAGGGAAGCGAAGCGATGGAAAGAGTGAGCTCAAACAGGCGCTGCCGTACTTAGACAATATCAATCATCTTGCGTTCTCGAACGACGGCAAGTACTTTGTCGTGTCGACAATCTCAGGTTCTGTTATCGCCTACGACTGGCCGAATCAATCTGTCTACTGGACCCTACCACGGATCTCGTCCACTCCGTCCGTTGTCAAATTTTGCCCCGACAACGACTCTTTGATCATCGTCACCACGCAAATGAAAGTACTCCAATTTTCCGTCTCAGAGCAAGCCCTCTCAGACTGGTCCCGCCGAAACTCAGGGTTCCTGCCACCGGAATTCAATAACCTTGTGGACAAATGCAGCGGCATATACATCGACGAGGACGCTCCTGAGCGCGCGTGGATGTGGGGTGCTAGTTGGCTAGCGAATTTTGATATGAGCGCCGACATCCCGGTCTTCCGGATACCTAAGCGGAAACGAAACGGATTATCCGTCGAGTAATTGACTTAAAATATGCTAAAATGGTTTCTAAAATTTTGTTTGGTAATTTTTTTTTTGGGAGTCGGGTTTCCATATTTGTTGCATTTGGTTATCCATATCTTGTCATGGCAGCACCGATTGGATTTTTGCATTTATTTGCCTGTGTATTATTATAGAGCCATCCTGTTTCAATATATGTGATCTACACTATATCACTTCCTCATGCAAAACCCAGGTTTACCATTTATCAGTATATACAATCATATCATATGAATCCCTGCTAAACCAATTTATAACTTACACACAATAACTACGTTTTCGTCTCTGATTTTGCACTATGTTTGTACGCATGATATAAAACATCGCCCTCGCACACGCCTTCCTGGATCTTGACCAAATTCAGCTTCATACGGGGTCCGAGCTCAATCAATTTGACAGCCTTTTTCTCAGGTCTGGAGGTGGCGCGATTTCTCGCGTCGTGGAGTACCGAGCCGTCAAACATGTCGTCGTCTTCGGGCTCTGATTCACTCGTCACGGCACTCATTTCACCGGCATCGTCGCTGAGAAGGAAGTCGGCTATGTCATTTGTTTTGCCAAGATTTGGGATTTTCTTGGATAGTCTCGTTTTCGATGCGAGGAGTTTTTGCAACTTTGCGCGTGCGGTCGCGGACGGAGCGTGTGGCAGGAACCGATCCTCGTCCACTTCTTCTTCGTCGTCTTCGTCTTCGTCGCCGTCATGGTCTTCATCCTCATCGTCGTCATCTTCCATATCTCGATCGTCAATCTCGTCGTCGTCGTTATCGTCGTCGGCAGGCCTGAGAAGATCTTCGTCCTGATCCTCTTCTTTCTTGACCTTCATCATTGGAGCGGCAGCCGTACCTCTTCTCGCCAATGTCTTTGTCGAAATCAAGTAATGACGCACATCCAATTCGCCTGTCTCCTGCTCAAAATTAACAAGCATGACCCTCTTAATTCTTTTCAATGCCGCAGTGCTAGCAGTAATAGCCGGGAACATATTCTGAAACATCGAAGTAAGTAGAGTCAAATGCGCCTTCGCAGTCGCCGTACTCGCGCTCGCCGGTGCCGCAAACCCATTCAGAACAAGTAACGGCGGCGTATGAAGTTCCGTGTCCAACATCCGCGGATGCTTTTGTACGCGTCGGAGATCCTTGCAGAGAGAGTATGATTGCACTCTGAAATGGATGGTTGGACCGCGCGGAGTGTGTGCTATTCGGAGTGAGGTCTCGTTGCTCTGAGTTTTGGAGAACATGAGGAGATGAGTGACGCCTAGCGGTCCTGTCATGGATAAATAGTCCCGCAGTTTGTTCGCCTTTCGTTCCTACGTGCCATTATTAGCTTCATCTTTCACAATGACATATATGCAATGGACATACTCGTAGATGGACAGCGGTGTGCGGTTGCATGATCATCCTAACATCATGTACCAGTTGCGATAAACTGACGCCGACGCTCGATCCGCCAATGCGAAGGACCATTGATTGCGGAATATGCGCGTCCACCGGGTTCGGTTGCGGAACATGTGTCCTTTTCTTATGCTATCCGGTTCTTGTCAGTATTCTACGTCTACCCACGACTAAGTTCGTAGAGGAGCCATAATACGAGACACGTACCCTTCGTTTCGCCATTTTTCAAATAAGCTCGCTCGGATAGAAAATGCCTGATCTTATTTCTCTATTTCTTTCTAAACACGTTCGTTAAATTGTCTTTCAATCAAGAAGTTGGAAAGATCAAAAATTATTCCAAGCCGAAAAAAAAAAGTTTTGGGCTCCGGTGCGCGTTGGGAGATTGGTCCCCTCGCTGATCCATAAGCCTTTTGGGAGGAAAAAAAAATTCCCAAATAGATCACTCACCACCTTGTCATATACGATAACGAAGTACTCCGTCTGAAGCAGTGATCGAATACTTGATTAGCTTGACGTTAGTAGATTAGGTACTGAAAAGATGGCGAAAAAGCAGAACGTCCAAGATGATAAGTTGGAAGAAGACGAGCTGCCGGGAGCAGAGCAGTTGGCGGAGCAAAAGGAAATTGAATCATTCGAGGACCTAGTAAGTATATTTATCAAGTCAATATTGGTACGGAAAGTAGAGGAAGATGCTGATGTCGGAGTTATAGGGTGTGATTGCACCGATTTGCGAGGCCTGCAAGAATCTAAAGTTTAAGAAACCAACACCGATTCAACGGCAATCTATTCCGTTGGCCATGGAAGGTACATTGCAGTGTGCGGAAGGCTCATGACCTCTGCTAATGGCATATACGTAGGTCGTGATGTTATTGGTCTTGCTCAGACGGGTAGCGGCAAAACTGCCGCCTTTGCGATCCCAATTTTACAAGGTAGAACAAACCCAATTGTGTAGATGAAGATGCCATGCTAACGCATTATCAAGCTCTCTGGGAGAAGCCGCAACCGTTGTTTGCATGTGTGCTCGCGCCAACGCGTGAGTTAGCGTATCAGATCTCTGAGCAGTTCGAAGCACTAGGCTCTGTAATTGGTCTCCGCTGCGCTGTTATCGTTGGTGGTATGGACATGATGTCTCAAGCCGTCGCACTCGGTAAGAAACCACATGTTATCGTCGCCACTCCTGGTCGTCTTATGGATCATCTCGAGCACACCAAAGGATTCAGTCTACGTGGGTTGAAGTACCTTGTCATGGATGAAGCAGATCGGCTACTTGACATGGATTTCGGTCCTATTATCGACAAACTGCTGCTACTGATCCCGCTTGAGCGACGGACGCTCTTGTTCTCCGCGACAATGACGTCAAAAGTTGAAAAGCTCCAACGTGCGTCGCTCTCAAATCCCGTCCGTGTAGCCGTGTCAACGAAGTACGAGACCGTCAAGACCTTATTACAATCCTACCTCTTTTTCCCATTCAAGCATAAAGATACATACCTTGTTTACCTGGTTAATGATATGGCCGGGCAGTCCATGATCATTTTTGCGCGGACCTGCAACGACACTGAGCGTATCGCGATCTTACTCCGAAATCTAGGCTTTCCTGCTGTTCCGCTTCATGGCCAAATGTCTCAGTCCTCCCGCCTAGGTGCGCTCAGCAAATTCAAGTCTGGCGCGCGGTCGATACTAGTCGCAACCGACGTCGCCGCACGAGGGCTTGATATCCCGACCGTGGATTGCGTACTAAATTATGACATTCCGACTGACTCGAAGGCGTACATCCACCGCGTCGGACGAACTGCGCGTGCTGGGCGCGCTGGTAAGAGTTTGTCACTTGTGACACAATATGATTTGGAACTGTACCTACGGATAGAAGGCGTTCTTGGCAAGAAGCTTGACGAGTACCCGATTGATAAAGAAGCTGTTATGTTACTTAGCGAACGAGTTGGCGAGGCGCAAAGAGAAGCTGTGAATGCGATGAAGCAGTTGCATGCTAAGAGGAGGGATCGCAAGACGGAGGGAATTAGTAGTGCAAGAGGCAAGAGGAAACGCACGGATGATATGGATAAAGAGGAGAGCTAAGATGGATGCACAACGCACAAAAAGATCTCTATTGAGGCAATTATAATAAATTAAACGGCAACAATCACCAATTTTTTAAATTCCCCAAGTAATTGCCAATAATAACTTCACGAACGTCAAGACGAAGTAACTAATCAAAATACTTCAAACTCTACTTTACCTGCCGCAATCTGCTGTCGACAATCTTCTCAACTAACCCGCCCAAAGTCGAATTGAGCTGTCCCTTCAATTGATTCTCAATCTGAAGAGTAACCTGCTTCTCTAGCAATTTACCCATCAAGTCAACCTCAATGTTCACTGTATCTCCGACCTGCTTCTTTGATGTAACAATTTTCTCCTGTGTGTATGAAATCAGCATGACGGAGAACGCCTTCCGTGTAGTCTCATCAACATCAATAACCGTCAAACTAGCGCCATCGACGGCAATAAACCCCTTCTCGACAATGAATCGTAAAACAGACGAATCCAGAGGCTGGAACCAAAAGGTCTTCGCGTTGCCATCCGGTGTGATGGACAGAATTGTCGCGGTGGTGTCAATGTGGCCCTGCACAAAGTGCCCACCGAAACGAACGTGGCCCGCGACTGCGCGCTCGAGGTTGACTTTGTGGCCAGGACGCAGGGCGCCCAGGTTCGTGCGTCGAAGAGTTTCGGGCGCGACACCGACTTTGAAGTCGGTGGAGTTGAAGTCTGTAATGGTAACGCATGTCCCTGCCATCTCGTCAGCATCCTCCGTTTCATAAATTGCTAAGGAATATGGACACATACCATTAACAGCGATACTGTCGCCCAAGTGCGCGTCTTCAAGAATCAGCGGGCAGTCAGTGATGACAATCGAACTGCCGTATCCACCAACGTCGGAAGTATCAGTCTCGATGAACTCCTTGACGGCTAAAACCCATAATTAATTAGACCATCGCGAATCTGCAAACCAATATCTCAAATGTAATGCCTACTGCCAATTGCTTCAACGATGCCTGTAAACATTGTGTAATATGCAAATAATTGTGTTACGAATCAGCTGTCCCAAAGCTCGCAAATATTTGAATGAGTCTTTCAATCGCATTAGTAAAGAAGGCCCTTGCCCTTATGCAGAGGCAGGTAAGCAAGCTCACGAGACTGTCAGATTCGCAAAATCATAGCCTTTAAGTTTGAAGCTGACCTAATTAGTCTCTATTCGTCTTATCAATCATATTAGCTGCATGCAGACATCAGAATCTCTCATTACAGACTTTTGACAGTTTTGGCATTCGCCATCATAAAGAATCAATACTATCGAATCGGTACAAACCACTTAGCATTACGTGAATCATTTAACCTCCCCTGAGTCCCCGGGCAAAACTCTAAAAATACATGTAGCACCTGTAAATACCAACACTCAACTTCGCCGCCACTATTTCAACTCTGTGACACAAAATTCTTCGGCAAAAAAAGAATATCATTTTTTTCGAAAAAAATTAACTAGCAATTTTGTTAAAAAATGCGTCCGCCCGGAGTCGAACCGGGGGCTCGTCGATGGCAACGACGAATTTTACCGCTAAACCACGAACGCAAATGAAATCCACTAGGCCACTTCCGTACCCTACGAATATAAACTCCCAATCTTGCCAGATCAATTTCTTTCAAGCTGCGGGTTTCGCTTAGATGAGATTATGACGGGGATTACAATCAAAAAATGTTTCGCATAGGTTAGAAAGGAAGTTTTTCATGACTCTATCGTCCTTCTCGGTCAGAAGTTCGTCACTATGACAGAATGTGAATGCCAGAGTGATTGATTATGTTTTAAGCCATCGAGACCAATGCAAAATTATTGTTAAACCATTCGCAATTAGCCACATGCTTTCCTCGCTAACACCTTGTTTCGTGCTGTAGTTTATTCGCCTAGTCGTTGTCAGCGGTGCCGTCAGAATAGGCCCATCAGCTTGACACTCAAAAGATTCGACGACAAGCAACACGAGGCTTGACAGACGGAAGAAGAAACAGTGGAAAGACACTTCGAGGCGTCAATGAGAGTATGTTGTTTGTTTGCGTCTTTTGTTCGAGATGGTGTAGTTTCGTTGGTGTAGTTTCGTTGGTGTCTTTTATGATATCCAAAATTAGCTGATGCAACAGGAGAGCTTACGGGATAGCATACTGTCATAACGTTCAGATTAGTTATGCTGAGAAGGCCATGACTGTTGTCTTATCTCAGATCAACCTTATCCCTATGATCATTCGAAGGCACTGCATGGGACCGACATAGATTAAATCGGCAAGTCGTTCCTTTGCCTTCTAACTTCCATCTGAGCCGACATATACCCGACCTATCGCCGAGACCAGCTTCGACCCGTGTCTAACCATCACAGAAATAGCATAACATTATATCAGCCAAACAGACGGTATCCAAACCCATTATAATTCAGGACATAACCAGCACAAGGTATAAATAAAACATCAAACCAAGACTGCATTCAAGAAATACAAATGGTATTAACTCCGCGCGCGTGTAACAGAAGATATCTCATCTACAAACTCAAGAAAAAAATTTGTTAAGAATAATTTATATACCTTCAGAATTAATTTTCCATTGGAATCGAACCCACCAAAGCAAACCATTAACACGCGCGCGATGATAAAAATACAATGCTAGCCCAATCTATCCTAATCGATATGAAAATTTGCGCAAAATTAATAAAGAAAATAAACACTGACATTCTTTTGCCATTTTTCCTTCATCCAATTGTATTTGAAGATTCTAAAACCTCTTCTCCATCCATAACGAAGCACACCATATCTATAAGCACCAAAAATATGAAACATTAAACTCAGCGCAAACACACTCCTAAATCGTCGAAAACCGCCTTACACAACCCCGAAATAGAAAAATAAAAAGAAAAAAATGACCGAAATTCCAAACCAAATGGAAATGAAGGACCGACAAAATGTACAAGAAAATGATGAACTCCGCGTTGTAATGCCTCCGCACCGTTCAAACCCCATGCATCAAAAGCAAGAAAACATTCAAACCATCCTTTATATCAAAAAACACAATTAAAAGAAATAAAATGAGCAATTCGATGAAACTGGAATTACCAGCCGAAGTTCTCCGAGTAGAAGACAACGTTGTTGCCTTCCCAGAGCATCTCAGAGCAAGCATTTCTCGAGTCACGAACAAGAGGAGCGGGGCCACAGACAGCAACAGCAACACGGGCTCCAGGGCCAGCAGCGATAATGCTATCCTTAACGTACTTCTTGATATCGGGACGGCCCTGCTCTGCAGTAACCCAGACCTTGAAGTCAACGTTGTAGTCCTCCTTAAGATCGACCCAGGCGGAGAAGTCTCGGGAAGGAACAACCCACAGGAAGTCAACCTCAGGGTTGGAAGCGGCGTAGTGACCAGTAGAAGAAGCCAACTCAATAGCCTCAGGATAAGCGTATGAGATACCAGCACCACCGGCTAAAAGGACAACACGGTCACAGCCCTCGAAGGTTGGTGGGGAACCATATGGACCGTGGAAGGTAACCTTGTGCTCAGGAGCCTCAGAGAGGAAGAGAGACTTGGAGAAGCCGTTTCGGGCACGGATGATAAGATCCAGAGTGTTAGGGTTAGGAGGCGAAGCAATGGTGAAAGGATGAGCCTGCTGCTTGGCGAGCGAAGAGATTGAGACGTAGACGTACTGGCCGGTCTTCCAGTGAATTTCACGGGTGGTGGAGTTCACGTTAAGGGAAAGCTTAACGGTGTTGCCAGAGAGAATAGTGGTGTGGGCAATGACGTGCTGAGCGTTACGGAATCGGTTGATTCTGTCCCACAGGAAGATAACAGCTGAAGTGATGACGTAGGGGCGGACACGCTCAAAGTGGAAGTAAAGAAGGGGAAGGATGGCAACGACACCGTAGACGTGAAGCAAGAGGAAAAGCTCATAGGTCTTCGCACGGAGGGGAGCAATCGACGAAATCAAGATCAAAAAGAAACCGATCACGGCAAGAAGAGCGACAAAGATAGTGGTGACGTGAACCATAACCTCAATGGGGCAAGCGAGGGAGTAAAAGAAGACGTGGAGAACAGCAGCAGTGCAGACAACACGACCGACATGACGGTGGAGAATGTTGTAACCTTCATGAGACCAGCCAGTCCACTGAACGAGAAGACCAGTCTTCGCGCCAAGCAGGAAGAGAATGGGCATGTTCACAACAGCTAGGAGACCGAGACGGTCACCGAAAATAGTGACATGACGAGTCGAGTCTGTACAGCAAATTAGACGGTTAACTAAATTGTAGATATAACCAAAACGTACTGTTCACGAAAAGGTACAAAGTGTTCAAGCCAAGGTAAGAGGCGATGACGAACATAGTGCCGTATGACTCGGAGTAACGACCCTTGGGCTGGTAGAGGAGAATAGATCGGAAGCGGCGATAGTAGATGGTGGCCTTCGTAGGTCCCTTGGCACTGTTGCCGAGAAGGGGCTGCTTCTCACCATGGGGCTTTCTAAAGTGAAGGCTGTAGAAATAACCCACAGTAAGAACAAGGAAGATGGCACCTAGAACAGCATTGTAAGTTGGCACGAAGACTCTGCTGAATCCAGTGCCATCCTTGATGAAATCACCGTCACGATTGGGCGAGAGAGGAGTCGGGATTTTGTCGATGAAGAAGCCCATTGCTGCGAGTTGTAGTTGTAAACTGGAATAATGGGGAAGGAGATCGACACGAATGACAGAACGTAAGTGTGTAAAAAAAAGAAGAAAGGGAAAAATCCAACAACGGGGCAGTAGCTGGCAAATAAAAAGGACGGGCAAGCGTGAGGGCGGTTGAGCAAAAGCGCAGATAAGACTCGCAGACTTTGTACCGCTGAAATCTCACTAGTCCACTTTCGGCTGTACGCACACGATCCAGATTGTTACGATTACTCTTCGAGACCCAGACCGGTCTGATGATTAATGACATGCAAATGTGCCAACACGTATTAATTGGAAGCCGCAAGTGCACAGGCACTCTACATATATGCAAATTCCGGCCCAGACTATAATCGCTGTCAAACCAACTTACAAACAACAGCCTCAGCCCCTTGCCGAAGACCGAACGAGTTCAATATTGCCACTACTCTCTTTATCAACACTAGCCTCTTTGGGAAAACTGCTCGCGAATTAAGGGGCGTACCTTCCGTTTTTGCTCAAGTGCGGTGGCTGGAGAAATTGCTCCTTAGGGCCTGCCTTCCAGTTACAATTGCTCGTATTCTTTATGGATCTCGGCTTAGAAATTTCTCGACTCGTTAAACGTGGGTCAGTTACGCCCCGTCGGGAATTCCACTTGTGCATAGTTTTTGCCAATCTGTCCGTATAAATGTACCACGATAAGAGTGGCAAAAAACAAGTTCGGCTTCGGACTGCTCCCGCAGCAGAATCTCGGTTCAAAGAAGATGGCTTAGCCTCCGTGCCTCGCGTCATTTCACAGCGAGGCCGAATCGGAGTATACTCCCTCAATGGTATCACGTAGTAATTGAAAGTTGCCAAGTATAGCGGCATGCTGCATACATTTCATAGCGATATCATTAAGTAGATCATCCTGTATCTTTGCTCAGTCATTCGCCACTTACTGCGATCTTGACGGTGTAGATGTATGCTGCGAATTGCATTGCAGCCCGTAGTAACTGCTTGTTGAGTGGAGTCTGCGGCACAATAGCTGCATCGCTAAACTATGAATGACCCGCGTCGCCCCAATCTCCAAGTTGCAAACTTGGACATGGCAGATTATTCATAAAAACATTAAGTGACGCGTATCGTAGAGCAAAATTACTATACTTTTTAAACAAGTTGGGCATGGCCAATATGCGGTATGGTGCTCATCGCTATTCTACCAATGCTCTTTATCGATAACGCGATAACTACAAAGCCAAAAGTGTATCGTCCAAGCCCGAACCCTGGACTATTGGAAACGAGAGTTTTATGGGGGCTACTGGTCTACTGGTTTGGGGTCCCCCTTTTTTCCCCTCGAGTAGTCTTGAGCAGCAGATTAATCATTCAATCTCCTGATAATCGATCGCTGCGTTGATGTCGGGTCATAAGTTTTCTAAACCCCGGTAGGAGTTAGCGAACGTAGCTTGAAGCGAGCGCCTCGCACGCCGCACTGTAGTTGCGTGCGGAACTTCCATCCAATGGGCTGATTGATCATCATAGGACAAAATTGGACGATCCAGCCATGTCCTGTTATTAATCCCTTTGTAACGGTTTGTATTTCAGACACCAACAGACCATCATCACATGCTTATTCACGTCATTCTATGTTATATATCACCTACTGGCAATACTTCCAGCGCTGAAATTGAATAATCTTTTTGTAACGGGCCACGTTCTAGAAGTCCGCATCTACAGCCTTACTCGACTTAGTACTGGACCCTGCTTATTGTCTGGATTATGGAGAAGATCCACTTGCCACCTCGACTTTTGGAGTTCACTTGACAACTAGTGGTCCCCGATTGGCGAACAAGATTAGCAAGCCGAACGATGTACATTTGAACGCGATGTTGTTGTCACATTTTTAGTATGTACTGTTCCCAGCAAGTTTATCTCGAATTGCGGCTATAGAATCTTCTGCTTTTCACCAGTTTTCGAATGACTGATCGCAGTGTGTGTATTCAATGATAGGCTATCGTCTACTGGGTTTTCTTATTGCCTTTCACAAAACTATGATTAGTCCCCCCAAATCTTGAGCATCGCATACCATAAAGCCCATGTGCTAGATTTGCAGTACTCTTCGTTTCAGAAAAGCCACCGTACGTTCTCCATGTGTTCGCTCGGTCTATTTGATGATGAGGGATCGATAAAGTATGCATTCCTCAACAAAGAGTAATAGCCACAATGACGTGACGTTCAATGTGGCGCGACTTTATTCTAGCCTAACTGTTCCGATTCAGCAGAAAACAAGTTCGCACATTAGCCAGCAGGCACCGATTCCGATGACGCTAACCAAAACTCGAATCTACTACTAGTCACAAATTATTGTGGAAGAAATAATGTATTGACGTGCGCGCATGACAACAAGGTAATCTTATCAATCGCATCTTTTTTACAGACATTTCGAAACCTTATTTATACATTTACCCTAATGACCTGACCGTGGGCCAGTCTCGATCGCGTGGCCTCGGCCATTTTTACCAAACTGAGTCTCCGGTCGCGTCATATTGTCGATGTTTGATAGTTTCCATTTCAAATAGACAACACACTGAATAGTTCCCCAACATCGCAACGCGAGTTTAACAGCTACCCAGTCTACATTCGGCAAATGCTTTGGAACCCCAGCATTCGCAATTGATCAGTGACTTTAACCACGCTTTGCGCGTTTTCCATGCAGCCCCCTCGCTAACTCTACTCGCCGGTTAGTTTGACGAATGAGTAAATGATTGTGGTTCACTCTGTCCTTCAGATATTTCACTAATGTAAAAGGTTGCGAGATTATTCTTTGAGCGTTGTTCAACCCATGCAGAACGGCATAGCCCACTGTTCTCGTTAATAACTCGGAACCTGGTCTACGTCAAATTAATTGCGCTCTTTCCGCCGACACTACGGGCTATTGATATCGGCTTTTTTCATGAATCTTGAGCCAGATTAAAATCACTTCAGTTGCAATAACTTCTCCCCGTGAACCCTATGTTCAAAAATCACTCCGCATTAAGTGCATGCTCTACATTTATACGTTATGCCCAAAAATTTTTCGCTAGGTAACTAGTACCAGCTACAAATCCACAGAGCAGCAAGTAGCTTTATCCCCCGATAATATATACAATGCAGAAATCATTTTACTCATCATCATCATCATACTCTAACTCATCAAATGAAAAGAAAAAACACAACCACATCCAACACAAAATCAAGCGCAAATAATCCCGTAACATATACCCCATGTCATGCCCCCAAACTGACATAGCAAAACTCTGCGAAAACAAATCAAAAAAAATGCCGTTTAATGCTCAGGATCGTGATCATGCGAATTGTCCCCAGTTAAGTGTTCGGTATCCGATGGCCCAGGCTGCTGCACCTGCTCGTCACCCGCATGTTCGGCGGAGGCAGCTTGGTCGATGGGAGATTCCGGCTGCTCTTCCTCGCCTGCTGGTGCATGTTCAGACTTAGCATCCTCTGCCTGTTGTGACTCCTCAGAAGCTGGCTCTTTCGCAGGCTCCGCCGTCTGTTGTGGTTCTTCACCGGGTTGTCCCTCCTCAGAAGTGGGCTCTTTCGCAGGCTCCTCCGTCTGTTGTGGTTCTTCACCGGGTTGTCCCTCCTCAGAAGTGGGCTCTTTCGCAGGCTCCTCAGTCTGTTGTGGTTCTTCACCGGGTTGTCCCTC